>NW_020271143.1:971536-1241843 GCF_002803265.2 Melanaphis sacchari | reverse complement strand
TTATTATATACATATTGAAAAATGTAGCAATTATAAAATATTAATATCAATATGTAATAAATTAATTAAAACTGATACCTAATTTGTAACTATATTTTTAGAAAAATTTTTTAGTAGAAATTATACTTTGATTTAATTTTCATGGCGAAATATTTTGAGGAAAATGGTATTGATACTTGGTGGAAACTAACTTGTAACTTGTAAGTATTTTGAATTATATTTGAGTAGGTATCATTGTATCATAATATAATATAATAAAATATAAGTTTGTATAGTTAAGAATAATATTTTAGTTTGAAATTTTAACAAAATACAACATGAACTCAAAATAATTAAATCATAAAAATACCATAACATTACTTATAATCTATAAAATGGTCGCGTGTGTTCTTTCTAGCAATACGTAACCGAACGAAGTACAACAGGATATAAATGATAATGTTAATGGTTTTTAATTTCATTCAGATGCATTTTCACACTGCACTTGGATACAACTTTGACGACTGCCTAGTAATCACTTCTTAATAGTATTTCCAATATACTTGTTGTCTCATTTTAGGCTCTAAGCGAAACGATGAATGTATTGATTTTACAACGATGAGTTATTTTTTATTATGTATGTGTGTGTTTATTTTATAGTATAATGCAGTAGTTTATACATTTTTACGTTTTATAATGCTTTGTCCTTAACTTTTAGGGGAATTTTAAAGTAGTAAATTGTATCTATTTTGCACTTTTAAGATGTTTAAAATAAAAAACTCTAGTACTTTTTAAAATTATCAAGGAAAGTAAAAAATAAAATTTATAAAAACTAAATTTTAGCAAAATAACTGAAGAAATATTAATTTTAACAAAAAAATAAATTATATTAGTATTTTCTGAACATTTAAAAATATAATATATTATACTCGTTTTAGACTATTTATAAGATCTTTTGAAAATTTTGACTTTTAGATTCTAAGCAGAACAATGGGTGTATTAACTTAACCCGTCATTAGCGTGTAGACGTTTTTTTGCATCTTTAGTGTGCCGGAATCTATTACACCCCACAATTTAAAATAACATAAAATCATTGTTATAATTCAACTTTTATTTAAATTGAATTGAATAACAACTAGATAAAAATAATATTATACAAAAAAAAAAAAAAAAATAACAATTTTTAGTAACATTTTTTTAATATTTTACGAGGGAAATAAATTTTACTTTTAACTAAAAAACATATTTACATCATCGGGTACTGTATAAAGAAGGATTTCGTGAAGGTAAAAATTTTATCTAGTTCAATCACTAGTAGTATCATGCAAACTCTTATCACGTGGAGTTTAATAAACCATAATATTGGGTTTTTTTTTAGATTTTTTTCCTGTCAACACCTTTTACAATAATACGCATGATAGCAGTCTGTCTGCTTATATTACTAAGTACTCGTATATTTTATTACATAATATTACATATATTTTCCTATAAGTAGATATAATATTGTAAGTTAAACTGATGTTTTAAAAAAACAAATTTTATATTTACATAATAATAATTATTTAAGTATTATTGTATTATATATTAATAGCTAAAGTATTGATCAATACCACCGTAAGTAAATACTTCAGAACAATGTAAATAGGTTCATGATATAAATATAGTTTTAAATTAATCTAAATACTTTGAAAATAAAATTATAAATAGTAATTAATATAATACGTAATGGTGAAAAGTATCAAGTTTCCTTTAATAATATTTTTTTAATTACTACAGTTGTTATGTTTAAATATCCAATTTAATATATAATAATGATATATTTAGATTGTTATGAAAACAACTGTTATGAGAAATTTTATATTTTCAGTTTAAAAAAATATTTTTATACATTTTTATTACAAACTAATTTATATTTTTTTTAATTTTAATAAATGTTACGATTACTATTTTTTTAATCACTACAAAATAACAAAAATCATTTTAAATATTCGATTATCAAATTTTGTCATAACTTTAATTTTATTTACAAAAAATTAACTACGCTAGGTAAACTAATTTTTAATTACAATAAAAAAAAATCACTTGTATGATAAATTTCATTTCATTCCGACAATAATTATGTTTATAACATTTTCATAGAAATAGTGTAACTATAAGTTAACTTTTTCATAAGACATAAAAAAAAAAAAAAAATACAAATTTTTATTTAAATATAAATTGACAATCTGTCTGTGTTCAGAATTATTTTTTATCATACGGAATGATTTATCACTGAACGTCAATTTAATATATAAATTTCAGTGACCTTATCAAACCTAGATACACTCGACTTTTTCTATACCTTCTAAACATAGACCCGTCAATGGACGTCGTCTGTTGAACTTTTTTTATAACAAATAAAGTCGTCTATATAATTATATAACCATTTTTTAATTTAATTTATTACATATATTTTTTTAAATCAATTAAACATTATTTTTTATCGATTTTACTAAACCGACTACTGTAAACTAAACATAATTTGTTAATCAGTTAATTATATTTATTTATATAATTATTATTAAAATTATATAGAATTGATTTAAAAAAATGTCAATTCATAATGCTGATTAATTGTGTTTTTTTTTTTAAGTCACAAGCAACATTGTAATCAGCAGAACCAATCTTACGTTGTTTTATTTAATACTAAAAGGAATTAACCTTTTGTACGTTGAATTTTTTTATGAAAAGTTATGACTATGCAAAATATTACAATTTAAATTTAATTATAAATATGTAACATGAGAATTTGAATATTTTAAAAAAGCCTTCGCATAAACACAAATAGTGTTTTTACCCGTTTTTATGACAAGTCAGTCTGTTTTAGTTTTAAAGTCACACGTTACAAAATTAGTTTTGCTGAGCACAAATTTGCTATGTTATACGTCGCACAAAGAGAAAAAGAGAAAAACAGTGTCTTGATAACACCTTAAGAGGACGTTACGCTTGAATGTGTTGTCTCTGTTTTAAAAATATGGAAAATAATAAAATTTAATTTCAGTAAAAACAATTTTGTGTTATTGACTCAATATTAAAATAAATTAACATTTGAAACTTAAAAATGAAAACATTTTCTATCATCACTCGTCGGTTTTTAAACGAGTTGTGAGTATATAAAACACTAAAATATAATTATTATCACAATTCGTTTAAAAATTAAACATTATGAAAAATCGATGGTTTTTAATACAATATCATCCATTACTGGTTATTTTTCTTTTAATTTTAGATAGTGCTAGTTCCTTATCGTTTCTTATTAGGAGTTATAAATAATTTTTTTTTGTCGACGGGTGTGTGGATTTTAGCTCTTGTATGAATAAACTTGAGTAATAATGACTGTTTATCATTAACTTATACGAATTTATAATGCGGTTTCGTTTATTCAATTAAGTGTAAAACTGCTTAAAGCGGAATTTTTTATTGGTCCCGTGCTATTCCGCATTAGACAGTTTTTACTATCTCATGTCATGTATCGTGGCGATAACGATGTGACATGTCACATACGTGCGTATCGTGTCATATCAAACATTGTAAAACTGCTCGTGGGTCATAACTAGGGACCGGATTTATATGAAAATGCATATATGTAATGGAATAAGATTTTTGAAATCTGATGAGAATAGTCCCTTGTTTTTAGATCATTTTTATTAAAATAACATTAATTGTATTTTGCATATTTCAACGGTTTTACCTAATAAATGCATATTTAATGCATGTTAGTAGTTTTATAGAGCATATTATATTATTTATAGTACATATATTTTGTTTTTCGTTGTATTTTCACTTTCAAAGCCACATATTATCAATAAAATTACAATTGGTCATTAGGTATTGATAAAGATAAGATGACATAAATTTTTGTTTTAATTTTTTAATGATATGGGCTAATATTTTATAGATTGAAAATAAAAAATGTTAAATGGCAAAGATGACGAAATAATTTTTTATACTTTTTAAACCATTTTATACCTTTTTTAATAATTATTTTATTATTCTATATATATATGATTTTTATTTTTTTACATAATTTTAAATATAATGTTTTCGATTCAATTTTTAATGCATACTTAATAATGTATGCATATTTTATAGCATATTACAGCATTTTTTAGAAACATACTTTGCGGATTTTTTGTGCATATAAATCCGGTCCCTAGTCCCTAGGGCCTAGACTCGTAACCGTTTACAAGGAATTCCCGGCATCCGAACCATCGCAATTATTATGTTTAATTAAACATATAGAATTTTTATGAATCAAAAATACGAGCATCAACAGCGATCGAGTTCAGTTGAAGTTTAGTATATTATCGTAACGAATCACAGCGAAGGTTGATAATAACCATTTTAAGATAACTATACCATATTATGATAAATATTACGCACAATACAAACTTTTATCTATCTCATAAGATATACTTTACTTTTGTAAGATTTTTGTGCGCTTTTGAGTCGCGTTAGGGTCATATTTTTTGCGCTTACGGGCTACTACAGCCGCCCGTTAGGGTAACGCCCCAATCGGTTCGGACAATCGAGGTGAGCTACGACTACGGTTCGAACCGCCCGGCCCGACGACCTCTCTACCACCGTCCCCTTCGACCCCCCACCACCACCACCACTAACACCACGCCAAAATCGTAATCGCGCCAACGAGTGTGTAACATTGAACGCGTGTTTTTCATTTAACAGGGGCGGGTGCAAGAAGAGCGAGACGCCGTTCGCGCTGTCCGCCTACGATACGGACGCGGACGGCCGGCCGGCGGGCCTGTCCGGCAGGACGGTGCTGCCGTATTACGCGCGGCTCCGGTGCGTCCAGCGGGACATCGTCGTCGGCGGGTTCGCGTTGACCGCGGACGGCAGCCTGTACCGGGCCGCGGACGGCGCGACCTTGCCGGCCGCCGACTACTGCGTGGAGTACTACGCCGCGGCCGCGGCCGCGGGACAACCGGCCACCGTCCGCCCGGAGGCGTTCGTGTGCGCCTCGGCCGCCGCGGCCGCGGACACGCGCGCCAGCTGGAAGTACTTCGTCATGCTGGTCGGTTTCGTGCCGTCCATCGTGTGCCTGGCCCTCACGCTGCTCGTGTACGCCACGCTGTCCGGCCTGCGCAACGTGCACGGCTACTACGTCATGTGCTACGTGGCGTGCCTGCTCCTGTCGTTCGTCTGCCTGCTGGCCATCCAGTGGACGCAGGACTCCATGGAGCGCCAGTGGTGCGAGCTCTTCGGTACGTATAGTCAGCCGTGTATAGGTACACTAGTTACGCGGTACTCGGTCGCGTTTGGTATCACGTTTTGACTTTGTCGCGGCGCCGGATAATGTTTTATAAATTGTTTCCGAGAAAACACCGTCCGAGGACGGAGTGTCCGACGGAAAACGGTTTGAAAAACATTGCCTAAAAATATATATATAAAAAAACTAATTAAAATTTAGTTTGACGAACGCCCAAAAGTACAATATATATATATATATATATATATATATATATATACCTACATTACGCATTATAAGTTTAGACGGAAAAGTATGTCGTCCGAGGCTAAAAATTCATCGGTATCCGTAAAATAATAAAATTATAGTATACACACCACCGCCGTTGTCCCCGTCCTGTTGAGCTATTATATTGTGTACGTTAAAATACTTGTTGACATTCGCGTGCGAATATCTATTAAAATATTATGATATGCCAGAACAGCTCAATGTGGTTGAGAGCACTCCTTTCGTTAGGGGTGCTGGATGGGCAATTATTTTAATGCTTACGTGAGAGTGACACGTCAAAACATTCCGGTCATAATATCTCCGACAAAATGTAATTTCGCGATAAGATGTCAAAAAAATATAATTTAGTGTTTTTTTTTTTTCAAGATAAGTTATATTTTTAATTAGTTTTACTGTATTTTGCTTATAGCAATAACATTCTATGAAAATAAATTCCATCTAAAAAATACATTTATATTGTACTATATCGTAAGTAACTATTAACTAATTAGTTTTAAATTAACCCAAAAAATGTATAGGTATTATAGGAAATAATTTAAACGACACGCATTAATAAATAGTTAAAAATATTAAAATTCGCGGAAAATGCATTCCTCTTTTTTAAAAATCCATATAATTAAAAAAATTTACTAATAAATAATAAAATACATTTTTTTAATTAATTATTTATTATACTTATTAATAATAAGTTATTATTAATATGCGTTTATCACGGTAACGTTTTTTCGTTTATTTTCACAAAATTACAATAGCTATATATTTTCTAGTAAGGATGCGTACAGATATTTACACATCAGTATAAGTATTCTTGTATTTCTTAAATTGCCTTTACCTTTTCATCCTCCCTAACCAATATTGAACCGCGATGCTGAAGCGTATTTCACGTATATTCAGTCCACCGCAATTAAAGTTGAAAATCTTTGAATTAGACTATATTATAAGATATAGTTTACACTTCATGAATTATAAAAAAATTCTTAAAACTAAACAATAATAAACTGAATGTTACAACTAATAACCTTCTTACCGTTATTTGTGTTTTTGCTTCCATATGTTTACTATTAATTAATATTGTTTATTTACGTGATTTTTAATTAATTTAAAGTATAATTTTAGGTTATTTTACATTATTTGCATTTCTGACAACATTTTGCTGGTTAAATGTAATATGCTTCGATATTTACTGGATGTTAAGGTATGTAAATTATCTTCTTACATAATAAAATAAAACCATATCAAAAATGTGTATTTTGTGGTATTATGAACTTTTAAACCAGGGTGTTCACAACTATATAAAAACAACAGTATAAATAATTTTACCTCAACTCTAAAAACTTACTTTCAAAAATTATAATAATTTTACAATTTTTAATGGTATTTTGGTGATAATATTTTTCTGTTAGTCGAGGTAAGTTTGACACAGAATGATTCCACAAATTGTGTAGAATCGTGTAGCAGGCGTGTGTTGTTGAAAAGAATGACGGCCGTGCGAAGAGGACACAAGTTATTCATAATAAATCACCATGTGCAATACTCGCTATTACGACATATCTCATGCTTATGCCTTATACCTAACGATTATTACTGTTCATTGTCGTCACTTGACATTCATAAAATAAACTGCAGTTTATAAAAAAATATTAACTTTGATTTTAATAGTTCAATATGAAACTGTAAAAATATTGTTTTGTTTTCGTTTCGTATACAAGTTTTTTCTTTAGTATATACTTACAATAATATGTAAATAATAGGATTAAAACAGAATTATTTTTTAAAAACGGAAAAAAAAAGTGTTCTGTGTTTTGTTTGAAATTTATGGGAATGAAGAAACATTATCTTTAGAAACAGTAGTGTGGCCATCATAATAAGTAGGAAGATAATTATTAGTTTTAACTTTTAAGTAATAACTTTAATTTGTAATTTTCTGTTACAATTATACGATTAAGACTTTACAAATGATTTTATATCGCCATAATTATTTGAACTTACAACTGTGATGTGTAACATAATATTATATGATACCACTTCCTGAATAATTGCGTGACATACATATAATATTATTTTTGTGGTAGTAAGCTATTTCATAAAAAAATGTAATACTTGTTATACTTGATTGTACTAATTTTATTGATATAACTAGTGGCTGTTTTAAAGTGAGGTAGGGCATTGAGTAATTTAAATATGCAGTAACTTTAATAGTCATCAAAACACAAGACATTGATTACCTATAAAGTATAAATAAAAATTATTTCATATACCTAGAAAAATATAATATGTTAAGTTATTTTAAGTGTATAAATACTTATCATGGCCAATGGAAAAAATGAATTATAATTTATGTATGAACAAAAAAATCGTTAAATATTCTCTTTGAAATAAAAGTAATATCAAAATTAAAATTATTTTATAATAATAAATATTAAATTTATTTTAAAATTGAAATTGAAAAAACTTAAAATAGATAAATTTTACCCAAATAATAATAGTTTTACAATTGAAAAAATAATCAATTTAAAATAAAATTTAAAAATTAAAAAAAAAAAAATTAATTAAAAATTAAAGTTCATCAATAGCCAGCAGATTAATAACATTGTACACAGATAAGTAATATTGTTTTCATAAGGTTATTTAATATTTAAAATCTATACGTAATGACACGTATATAAAACGTGCAAACATGAAACAACGATTTTGAAAGTATAGCTCGTAGGCAAAAATCAAAGTTAAAATCAATATACAAGCGATATCAAATCAAAAAAAAAAAAAAAAATATGTAATTGATATTGTGCAATAATATAAAAATAATAAAATATAATATCAATACGTTATTTTAAATTGAAATTAATATCGAAAAATATTATTTTGATTTCAAGCTCTTGCTTATAGTATTATGCATTGTATCAGTATGCCCTAAGTCATAAACTCATAATGTACTACATCTAAAATCTAAAAGTACTAATAACAATTCATAGAACTGCTCATAATGCTTTCAATTTATTTTTAATTTAGATACAACAATTCAATAAACAAAAATACATCTATATCAGTACGTACCATTATATATCATATTTACTGTTGGGGATTATCAAGTATTTGTGTATCTACTGGTTATTTATTTCAACATTCACACCACGAAACACTACTGAAATTAGCACCTGATATTGGAATCCATAATTGTTGGTTTTCCGGTAAGTTCACATAATTATTTTAAAACAAATCTACTATTCAAGGTTTTCTTATTATTATTATTTGAATATTGTACATTTTAGTTAAGTAATAAGTATATATGTTTATATTATATGATAACAATATGATGTAATCATATTGCAGAAATAATATATATTTAAATAAAAGCATAAAATATTCCTTCATTAGAAGGACGTATTGATATTTAATATTGATTTAACATACCTACATCTGTTAAACATCATATGGTATGAACTCGGGATATAAGCATAAGCAATTGATTGAGGTATTTTATTGACGAATCAACTAAAAATATTAATAAAACTTGTATTTAGGCGGTATTTTTTGGATTTATTTATTAGAATGTAGGCTAATGTGTTGTATATTTAAACTATTTAATACTACAGTCGAGGAAGTAATTGAACTATGTCCAAAACAAAATCACCATAAAATAAAACAAATATAAATTTAAAAAAATATGTAATAATAATATGTTCTTAAGAATTTATTTAAGAAATATCTGAACGATAATTTTATTTAAATTATGTGCCAATATGACAAACTGCCTGAATATTTTTCCAACAAAAATATTTAAACTTTTTTTGCTATTTAAAAAATCTATAATATATCTATCATACAAAATATTTAAAAAAATAATAAGCATTTTAAAATTTAGTGACTGTTACTTTAAGATTTATTTATTATTTTATACAAATAAAGAAATATTTTGAATGAAACACTACTTTTTCAAAATTACTATAATTCGTTTTCATAGGAGTCGACTAATTTCAGATAATTACAAATGTGTTCCTCCTAAAAAAATAAAAATAAATAATATTCTGTTATAAATTATTTTGTATCAATATTTTAAATATGAAAAATTATAAATAAACGATTGTCTAGCGAGTTATATAACTATAATTTATCTTTTAAACTAGAAATAAAAATAAAAGTTAAGCTTAATTTTTCAAAATTAAGTTAACTTTTCAACCCTTTAAAAAAGCATATGATTTTTTATCTATGTAAACTCTTAATCGTTCATTTTGTTCTCTATAATAGCACCGAACCCTCTACAACGACCGCAATAGGTATATGCTTTTAATGGTGCCAACCTAACTTATAAGTAAATCACAAATTTTTATGCACTAAAAAGTATCGAAATATACCATACAATATGAAGTAAACGTCATAAAAATATGCAAAGGAATTTTATTTTGTTTTTTTAAAACTTTCGCTTTAATGAAATATTTAAATTTTTATCCTCAATTTAATAATTGGTGGTAGATAGGTAATATTAATAGTTAATACACAATATTACTTTTTTTCTATGTACACAAAACACAAATAAATACACCCGTTATAGGTAGATAATCTAATAGATTATCTTTCAAAAAAAAAGTATATTGTTATCTAAAACTTATAAATAATAGTTTAATTTTGATTAGAAAATATTGTTGATTTATATTTTATTTCATATTGACGCTTTTTCATCACATTATTAACTTTTTTTTTATGATTGTGAAAAAAGTTTTTGTTGAATTCACTATAGAAGTTTATAGAAGTTTATTATAGCTATTATATTATACTACTTATACAAATAAACTATCTATTAAATATTAATATGTGTATAATCGCAACATATATATAATCCATTATCCAAGGTTAACATTTTTAATGTATTCATAACACAATTAATCAATTAAAGTACTATACAATTAATAAACAAGTGAAGATATCAATTGGGTGGTGTAACAGGCGACAAAGCACGCCATTAGAGTCAAAAAAATAAATAATAATTATTGGGTGTTTGTATAAACTTTATAATTTCGCGATATAACATTGAATGAACATCAGCGCCACTGGATATTTATATTAAATATGTATACTGTATGGTTATAACATACAAATATATAACTATTCATTTATATTTAAATTTTTTTTAGACAACACTAACACTGGAAATATAATATTCTTCATACTACCTGTGTCTGTTATGCTGTCTGTCAATTTAATTTTGTTCGTGCTAACTGCTATTCACTGTTCAAGAATAAAATCTGAACTCAATAAATTCAAACGAACCGATTCAAAAACACAACGATTTCTTGTTGACAAAGAAAAGTAAGTAAATGAAGTGTAAGATACACTGCATAAATACATTAGATAGGTATCTACATCAAAAACGACGACCCTATGATGACATAGAACTTTATATGTCCATAAAGATGGAACGTCAGTTAAATTTTGAAATAAATTAAAATATTTTTATTTCATTGTTTGGTCTTAAATTTAAAAAAAAAGTTCTTTATTATTTCTAAAGTTAATAAAGTTTTCTATTTTAAAAGTTTAAAATTCACTGATTCCATGTATAATACTTTGTATTTAAAAAAAAAAATGGCTTATTCCAAATAACTCAATATTCACGTGTCAACATGCTTGTATATGAAAATTTACTTTTTATAATGAATTATTTCAATTCAAAACAGATTCCACGTGATGGAATGAAAATAATACTGCTTATATTTTATTAAAATATATAAAACTAATAAAATATACAATTGATATTAAAAATGAAAGTAGATTTTTTTTTAAACTCACTCACCTAAAGAAAAAGAAAAAATGTATAAGGTACTAATAACATATTATTGGCATTTGATTTTTTTTTTTTTTAACTTAAAATAAATTTAGCACTTCTGGTAATTATTATACCGTATTTTCGATAACTAATTTTGGTTTAGTTTAATTTAAAACGTATATTCTATTTACTATAAAGTTAAAATCACGCATATTTCGAGTATTTATTTTGTTCTTTATATTGATCCTATATATATATATATTAGCGATAATTAAAAGACTATTTGCTGTAAAAGATAGTTTTTCAGTAAACGACATAAGTTATACCATGCTACAATGTCGACTACATTATAATTCGTCAATTTTTGTTATAACACTTTAATACGATTATTTAATGTTAAGTTATTTAAATTTAGATAACAATCTATGCACTTTAGCGCGATCAATTAGTAGATAAAGAATTAAACTGAGTTATAAAATGTTAAAACTAATTTGTAACCACTAATTAACCACCTAGTTAATGTGCTATTATTAAAAAAAAAAACATATACATACATGTGTAATTCTATATGACTAAATTAGTTACAAAAGTCTCTTAAAAATGTCAACATTGTTTTTAGCTATCCCGAAAAGTAGGAAATATATTGCTTACAAAAAATAAATTACTATTAAATCATAAATATCTCGAATCTTAATGTTATTAAAAATTCAGCAAAATTATCTATGATTATATGAAAGCATTTAATTAAAAAATATAAGCAGACATTTTTTTTTCACAACAAAGTTAAATTAAAACACTCACTAGAAGGACTCGGAATTTTTAAAACCTAAAATTTCAAAAAAAACTAACTGTTACATATTCAAACAAATTTATAAATTTATAATTTATATATTACCATTGTTACATTGTTATAAATATACTTGGTACACTAAAAATTTTTTTATTAAATTTATTAAAAAGAAAAATCTATATGAGCTAATGTTTAGAGAATTGATTTTAGATTGATTGTCATTATTAATTTATTATTGAACTGAAAAAAAAAGATCATCAATACATCTAAATCGTTTTTATAAAAACATTTATTCTCTATTTTAAAGGTTAAACACTAAAATATCTATGTAAGATATAAAATAAATAAATAAATTTTTATTAGAAAACGTTAAATAAGTAGAAATAAATCATTTTTTAAACAAAAATAAAGAAATAGGTATGCATTCCTTTTCTAGAATTGAAAAAATATACAAAATATAGGTACATTTTCAATTTTCAAACTCGTCAATCATTATTGTTGAGGATGGCTTGGTCTACTATAAATTGAAAGCATATAATGAAAAAAAATATGCAAATTTTATAACTTCCAAGCCTTAGATACAAACTAGCTTTTTTTCTCTTAAACAACAACTTAATTACTTATTATTTGATGTTCTCTTTGACTATAATGTAATTATTAATTCTTTGATTTAATCATTAACATAACCCTTAATTACTTTTTTAAGTTCTAATTTAACCATGTAATTTATTTATTTATTCATTTTCTTTTAAAATTATTATTTTCAATCTTTTTCATTAGTTAATACGTTAAATCTAGGAAAAGTACTGGTACTATAGTTCCTCCTCCAGTCCTTGATATCATAAGGAAAAAAAAAATATTAAATCTTCCAAATAATTTTTATTCGACTTAAAATAACTTTTAATTCATTGTTTTTTAACAGATTTGTAATGAGCATTAAACTATTTCTGGTTATGGGAATTCCGTGGACATTCGAAATACTATCTAAAATCTTACAAAATGATTGGTTCATATGGCACATTTTAGATGAAATTAACGCACTACAAGGCGTGATGATATTTATTATATTTGTGGCTAAACGCAAAGTTATTACGAGTTTACGAAAAAAGTTTAGAGGTTCTATGGATCACAGTGAGTCAACAAAAATGAACACTATCTCTGGGTCGTCACAAAGCAGCTGTGCTCATAAAAATTATAATGATTTCTAAATGAAATATATAGTTATAAGTAGTATCAACTATTAAGACTTTATAAGTCTTAAAGCAGATAAAAAAAATGATTTTTTTTTTGTGTCTTTAAATATTGCATTTTTGTTTTCTGTTACTATTATAAAAATTAAATAATATTTATTAATTAATTAATAATCATCATAAAATTCAATTTATTCAATTTTTTACTTAAAAAATTTATCACCAGTCCAAATATTATATACATTATAATTATAAATTTACAAAAATGAATACATTTTACCTCATAAAGTAAGAAAAAAAATGTTAATATTTTTAATTAATTGTTTTTATTTATTCTTAATATTTATTTTTTTTCGCTTCTAATAAACTATAAAAAAATATTCTGTAAAAAAAATATAAGCATCAAGTTTTGTGCAACCTGCAATTATATAGATACAATAATAGTACACAAATAGTTTGTACCATAATTTATTAGTTAACTACCTATTAGATATACATACCTACTAGCTACTATCATGCATAGGTTATGAGTTGTTTACTTTTTATTATTTTTGATAACTTAAAATTTTTATTTATTGTAATTTGTACACAAATACAATAATATTGTTAGTTGTTATATTTATATTATTTGTATCTATAATAAAAATAATATTATGAATATCAAATGATGTTTAATAATTATTTAACTGAACCGTCGTTTTAAGATTTATGACACAATAATAATAAAAATATAATAATTAACCATATCCTTTTAAAAAATAAAGTTTAAACATAACGAAGAGTACAATGTTATATGAAAATTATATTTATAGAATATGTGTTTGCTTTAAATTTTAAATGTTGTGACATTTATAGAACACGAAATTTGTTATAACAGCAAATATAATTTACATATTTATTATTGGGTACATTTTATATTTTCCTAAAATAATATATTGTTTTACAAAAACTGTAAAAAGATTTAGTTAATCAAAATCAACAGTGAATTCGATACTCGTTTCAATACAATTTTAAAATTATATATTATAGGTATTATTTCAAAAATAAATATTTTTTTTTTTATATTATAGAATTATATACAATAAAGTATTATAAATTATACATTTACAACTGATTGCACTAAAAAATATAAACATGGATCGTTGTAGACACGTCGATAAATTTATATAATGTATTATAATAATTACTTATTTAGTAATTAAAAGGCAAAATAAAAAATAATGGTCGTTTGTAATTGTTTTACTGTTTGTCAATAACAAGTAGATAAATGTACAAAACATCTTAACATGAATCAATTCAACAAATTTATCAAAGGATATTGAAAATAAAAATAGTTATTATTTGCCTTATTATGCACTCGTAGAGTGCATAATATTTACGATGTATTTACCTATATAGTACCCATCACCTGCAGGCTAAAGCTAAGTACTTATAGTGTCTGAATCATAATCGCGATAGTGGTTATTGTCGCATGCTCACATATAAAATTATATTGTATAATAGTAAAACTCAATAAATAAATGTATGAAAATATTATGGTATTGATATTTATGTGAGTTATATTAAAAAGGTTAACGAAACTGTTCAGTTCGAATTTTATGTACAATCGGATGTAAAAAAAAAAAAAAACACGGAACAATATTTTCAACTTACCTACTCTTGTAGGTTAAAGCTATTACAACTGTAAAAAATGCATTATTGTAATTATTGGAGAACTATGTAAAAAGTAAACAATTTTTAGGAACTCACAATAATTGACTAAAAATTATATATGAAACATAATAAAACATTTGTAACCAAAAAAAATATCATTACTCTTACAACATATTCGTTGTGAAATAAATAAATGATTAAAATTATTTAGTAATTATGTTCAAAAACTTTTATCCTAGAAATATGAGTGACTATATATTTTTATTTTTATTTTATTCTTGAAATTTGTTTTGAATAATAAAATTTGAAATTACGGTAACTTACTCATTGATGAAGTACACCAAATACCTACTTATATTATGCAGTAAAGCTCAGGAAAGTAAGTAATACTTCTCCTTTTTACTATTGATCTCTTTAAATGCTTAAAATTGTAAACACTATTTATACATTGCTAAGTGTTAACAAAACTTCGTTATCAAACATTTTTAAATTCTACAATTTATCAATGATTTCATACGACGCGAACGTTTGTTTGAAATGCATTATGTTAAATTTTGAATAAATATTCGCATTAAAGTTATAAACGCTATATTTAAATTTCGAATAATGTGAACGGTTAATGTCGTGTAAAATCGGCTTTAATTCACAATACAAATCATTCTTGTATCGTATTTAGTTTATTGTTCGATGAATAGCATGATGTGATTATTTATGTAGAACTGGATAAAATATTATTGGGTCTTGGGCTGGTCAAAAATAAAGTTCCAATCTCTTTTAGACAAATCACTACACTATTATTGTTCGGAATAACAGATAAAATTGAATTACCTTAGATGAGTTATTAAAAAAAAAGGCATGGATAGTTGAAGACTTTTAAATCATCTATCTCGATTACTTATAGTAAAATTTAAATATAACTCACCTAGAGACAAGGATCAAGTGAATCATTAAAAGTCTAGTGTCCTAGAGTTAGAAGGTCCTCATTTTCATATAGGACACTTAAAGAGCGAGGGCTTTGCCTTAACTGTAATTTTATTTTATTAAGCAAAACTGTTATTTATTTATTAGTCCTAAATAAAACTTTTTAAAGTTCTATGAGTAATAACTAAAAACTATTTAAGTATTGTAATATCGGTATGTATATAACTATAGTCTTAAATAAACTAATATAGAAAAAAAATCATCATTCACGATAAAAGTATCTACTGACTACAGCTGATAAGATTATAAGTTATATAATAATATACAAAATTTTAAATTACCATAATGTTAACTGTGATGTATTAATTATTAATATTGAACAACACATTCAAAAATCACGGCTTAAGTTAATGAAGTTATTTAATCCAACAAAATTATAGATTATTTTCATACAGCAGTCCTTAGATTTAAGAATTCCATTTCAAAAAAGGGACTCGTAGTATACCTAGCTTCCTACAGACGACAGGAGTATAGATACACGTCATTACAGTTAACCACCCTACAGTTTAATATAAATAATGTGTACATATTACGTGTATTACTTATATTTACTATGAAATAAAATAATTTAACATAAGCGTAGTAAGTACCTAAAGGTATTTCAATATCATTTATTTAAATTGTATCGCTCAACCCTAATAGGTATAGATAATTTTTTGCTAAATTAACGTAAGTAATCTAATTCTAAACTGAATACGCATATTGACCATAGATATACCTAATCAAGTAATGACAATGAATTTAATATTACTATTAAGTTATATCAATACGATATTATCCCTATGATAAAATTATACGTATTATATTTTACTATAATAGTCTATAATAATCACAATAAGTACTCTTACTTAATGTCTTTAATCAAATAATTTGGCATTTGTTTTGTTTACAATTATACCTACTTATATATAGATACTTTTAGATACTTGAGATTTCAGTCAATCATACCATATATTAACTCTAAGTTTAACATCTGTTAAACATATATTTATATAATATTATTATGTTTATGGATGAAATTAAAGGTTAAAGCTTAAAATGTTTTTTTACACTAAATATTCTTTTATACTATAATCTAACAATTTAGATAATCAATTAGTCTATAAATGTATAATGATAAATTTCAAATTGTTAAAAATAAAAATTTAACATGTTTATATAAACATAACTTTTACTAACATATAACTTCACAAACATGTATATAACTATGCAATGTTAAAAAATTTCGGAAATATGAAAAAAAAATGTTACGTTCCACAAAATTGTAAAGACCTAATTTATGATAAAAATCAAACAAGTATTACAGTAATGGTTCAACAGTTCATTAATTTATAATAAAAAATACAATATACTTATAAATTATAATAAAAGTGTTTGCATCATTTACGTCTGGTTTTATTTTTTTTTTATATATATATAAATCAACAATAATAATAAAGCCATATGCAATTTCTGTTTATTAAAATTAAAATAATATTTATTCTAATTAATAATATTGAAATTACTTCGAGTCTTTAAAAATAATTAATTAAACAGTACCCATATTTAATTGCCTTGAATGTTTAAATTTAGTAGTACCTACCTACAATATTTTTAATTTCATTTTAATAATCCATTTATTTTATATTTTTCTTACTTTAAATTTTTTTCGCACGATATTTAATTTCTTACATTACCCATAATAATATTGACAATATAATTTTAAATCAAAAACAGTATAATATAGCAAAAATAATATCTTATCTGTGGGTATACTTATACTCGGTTTTCATTTACGGCTTCTATCCTTGATGTCATTCAGCTTCCTCTCAAAAATTGTATATTAACATAACAGTGAATTTATCATGTATGGTGACCAAAAATACTTAGACTCCAAAATTAATATCGCATCTTATTTTAGTAATAACGCGTTCGTTTAGGATTTGAATCACATTATCATTAATTGAGCTGAACGTTGATAATTTGATCAATCAAATTCCTCGAATATTGTTAAACTAAAAAAAAAAAAGCAATTAACGTGATATAAGATAATAAATAAATATTTCGAATATATAACCATAAATTTAATTTGATTATTTTATAAAAAACTTGATACTCGTACTACATTTATTTTTGAATAATTTAAATTTTAGACGAAATTTCTTTTAACTGTACTACCCCTTTTTGAATTCAAATTAAAATTAAATTAATTTTTTTAACAACCTTGATTTAAAGAATTTTGTCAATTTTAAAAATTGACTAATTAAAAGTGAGTTAGATTAGTTGAGATTAAGTTAAATTGATTTTTTTAAATGCTTAAGTGTAGTTTCGTAAGTATCTACAAAATCACATAAAACCTAATAAAATTGTAAATGACTGTTAAAAACTACGATAAATATAACATACATAAATCAAAACATTAACTCACTTTCAATAAGTTAATTTTTTTTTGACATTATTTTTTATTAAGTATTTGTTACAATATATGAACAATAATCTCAGGTGATAATTTATATAATAATATGCGGACAAGAATAACATATTGAAAAGACTTCTCAACAGAAATACTCCGTCATCGTCAAGAAATAGGTCAATCTCTAAGATAGAAAAAAACTTTATAAGTAAAAATAACTTGAAAAAATTAGTTTAATACGAATTTAAACACATACAAAAGGGTGAAAATCAAAAAGCGTTTGTTTTGCTACACTTGCATGAAAGATAATTTTAATAATTTTAATTTTTCAAAAATAAGTGTATTGTTAAGTCATTTGAGTAGTAAAAATTCTCGAACGAAATTTCGAGTGGTACGTTCAAAATATTTTGTATTACCTTTATAATTATCGTCGAACAATTAATGTACATTACGTTGAATATAATAGTCACTCGTAAATGGTAGAACCATATTATTTGAGTAACGGGTAAAGCCTACACCGATTTTGTATTCAATCGACGTGAAAAAAGCAATTTATAATTTCGAAGCCTCATACTGTACACTGTTTTGATACTTTAGGTGTTTGCTCACTTGGTGCATTACGAAAATAAACTAAAAGCTATAAAACATTTGTGTCGACTGTTAGGACCACACAATGACCTATAACGGCTTTACGGCGATTAAAATACTTCGCCTCCCATTATCTAAACACTTAAAAAATATACAGCTCTTTTTTAATATATTAATGCACTTGCTAACTATTCATTAGTATTGTTAATATGATATTACACTATTTCACAAACCCTAATTTATTATTGCCCCCCGATAGGGAATATAATCATGAGATATATATGTAGGCAGTTTAGCTATGTAATATACCTAATATAATGATAAAATATTTCATTTTTACGGCTTTGTTAAAAACATTTAAAACATTTTAGCACGCCATTGTTTACAAGGCTATGACGAAATGCATGATATTTAAAAAAAGTTTCAATTACATTATATTACCTTTTTAACGCAATACAATGTATTTTTTTTTTTTTTAGCATGTATAACGTGCAATGCAATACTATAATATTAAAATTAAAATAAATAATTTTCTAAGTACTGATATAATATTTAAAAAGAAAATATCAATTATCAGTATAAAATAATAGTTATCATGCTATAAGAGGTGGATTTAACTATAAAGACAACTATAATATTTATCTTTTTATATTCAACCTGCAATCTGAATTGGATTCACTTTTGTATTTTGATTATTCACAAAACGAGAGAATATTTTGGAAACTGAAAACTAGGACCTTCAAAGTTTAAATTAACTCTTAATAGCAAGACAGGGGCATAAACTTCACCATCAATAGGTTTAGAAAGAATCTTTAAGTTAGGTATCCGGTATTTTGCTATTACATAGGGTGTACAAATTGAGACACCGGTGCCCTATGCACTCATATTCATGAATACAATTTGTACAAATTGACTTAAAATTATTTAGATAAATCTTTCATAAATTCATCGACAAAACAAAGTCATATAAGTTGAATCATTTAATGGTTTTATTTAATTAATTTAAACACATTATTAGTATTAAAATGTTACAAAGTTTTTTTCAGAAAATGATAAAGAATCTCGACATCCCTGAATCATGAATAAAATAGTGAAATATTGATAACAGGATATGACGTAAATTATATGCCCAGTAAAGACAAGATTTTAAATACGGTTTTGCATTAAGACTTAATGTAAAAAGTATGTATTTATAAATATTTATGCCGATATTTTAAATTATTAACAATAATAAATCACCCAAATGAGAAAAAAAATAACGTTGTGTTTCTACTAACCGTTTGTCACACAACCGATGGGTGTGGTGTATATTAAAATGTTATACTTTACTAATAACAACCAACGTATAAAAATATTACGAAAATCGAAATTTTCGACCACGAAAAAGAATGAAACGTGATCTGTGCTAATGTTTTAAAAATAAAAAACCAAATAACAGTTATTATTATTATTTCATTTGATAATATCAAGTATCACAAAATAACTAATCTTTTAATAAATCAAAAAATAATTAATAATTTATCGTTATCACAATAAATTATAGTGTAATATCTATACAAATATTATTCTCAATAAATATAACAATACAACTATGATAAATTTAATACTATGAAAATACATTTAAAAAAAAAAGCCAATATTATTATTTATTCTTGGTAATACTAAAATTTAAAATGCAATTAATAAGTATTCAAAAATATATTTTGATTAAACAAAGATAATATAGGCACCTTAAACTATAGACATAAATAATAACAATGTTTTAATGAAAATCATTCATTTTATGATAGATTAAATATTTTTGAAACGTTCTAACTTAATTACCCTATGTTTTTTAAATGCCATACTTTCAAACCTTAAATTCGAATTTATAAAAATAAAAAATACTTTCAACTGTATTGAGTTGACAGAAATATCGTTGAAATGAGTTCAACCGAGTCGATAATTCTTTATTATAACTGTATTTTTATTTAAAAATGATGTCTGTTGAATAATAATAATCGACTAATATTTATAAATACTATATACCTTTATTATTTTAATAAAAATTTACTGCAATATAATATGCATAAACAGAGTCATACATAGAGCAACCACACACTATCATCTCGATACAGTTAGCTATGTATAATACACTTAAATACAGTAATAAGTACCATCGCGAGAATAATAAAGCTAATGCATACGACGTATCTATATAGTCGATATAATAACATTTCATAGCGTTATTTTATTACTGGCAGTCAACAGATGTCCAACAAAAAAATGTCATTTATGCATTGGCTCTCCGTCGATTTAATAATTGCAATATTGTTTATATAATAGTATGGTAATGTAAATTATACGTTAAAATGGAGTACGTGATTCACCGATCATTAACTTTATCGCTTACTACTTATTTGAATAAAAATATGATTTTACTGTGAATGTGAATCGCTGCACGAGATATTTATGAATTATGATTTAAACTGGTTGTCTATATGATATTATAATGAGACAAATTGAGTTTAGATAAACTCACTAATTAAGATTAATATACTGATTATATACCTAATAATTAATTACTAATTTCGATCTTGATTTATTGAACATTATTAAGGAACAAATTCACCGATTTTTTTAAGTTAATTTTCGACAGTATATAAACTTACTTTCATTTTTTTTTTTTTTTTTTTTTTTTGATTTGCTTCCACAGTACAATATAATACTTTTAAATGCATTGATCTCGGAGGGAACGATAATTACCTATATATATGGTCAGCAATGTTAAAAGCCGGTGAATAATGTTATTTTCCGTTAAACATTATTTATCATATCGTATATAAAATTATACAGTAAAGTTGTTAATTATAAACAATTTATAGTCGTTACATGTCTAACTAACACATTCGTAGGTATAATACATAATATAATATGTTTTAACTTTTTTTTTTCTTTATTCAAATGAAATAACTTAACAAATGCTAATTATTAATTAAGTACCTCCTACTAACTTAAAAATATTATTTAACACATAAATTAAAAATATTTAAAATAAATAACGAAAAGCTGAATAATTTTACGGAACGGGGTAGGGGGAAATAAATTAAAGTACCTATAGCTATATGTATCCAGTATTACGCGAACATAAATTATACCACATAAAATATTTGAATTTTAAACCATAATGAACACTATATAATCCGTCTATAAAATATGAAACATCGTCACAAAAGCATTATATAGACTAGTTTAGGTAGCACTAGGTATAATATACGTAGTACAGGGGAATTATAAAAATTAAAAACAAAAACGTCCGATCCGAAAATCGGAAATCGAGATTCATCTACAGCCACGTAATCTATATAATACGTTTAATATTATACACGTGTTGTTGCGATGTAAGTAAACACGTAATAGTGACAAGATGAATTCGATTTTTTTCAAGTGTTATTTTCTCGTGGCCGTGGTACTTAAATCTTGTCGCTCCGATCCTCGGGCGTGCATACCGCGTTTGCCAGGTCACTGCTGCACTCCTGCACCTGGTCGTTGCTCACACTTGTGCCGTTTTCCTCGTCCTCGCTGTTTAGCGTGATGTCGCGGATCGACGGTCTCGGTCCGCGGCGCCACTGTTCATTACTGGGCTTGGCCTTGGTCAGCAACTTGGGGCCGGACAGCGAGACGATAATCGCGCCCGCCGGGGCGGTCAACAGGATGGAAATGATACACACCATCACGATCATTCGGGAGTAGGCGATGTGCTCCGAATTTTTGTTGTTTTCAGCAACCTCCAGTACGGCTGGTCCCAAAGCGGCCTAAAAACGACAATGCGAACGTTTTTGAAAAAAAAAAAAAAAAGGAAAATAGGTTACCACTTTGCTGTGGAGGAGTAGGTAACTGTAATGTATCTATGCGTTAAATTTAAATTTGAAGATAAATCATAAAATAAAATCTGTTAGACTATGAATTTACTCTTTTATAACACATTTATACATATATATATATATATATTGATATTATATTTATTTTACTATTTTCATCTTGCACCGAAAGTATTGTACTTTAAAATGTCATTTTATGTATATGATATAATGATAAACGTTAAAACTTCCAAATAACCATAAATAATATTATTAAATTACAACAAATAACCAAAATCGTTATTTTTCATTTTAATTTATCTAATTTTGTGCAAATTTAAACTTAATATGTCTATTAAAAACATCTGTGATTCTATACTTTTTAAATTTATTGGTTACAGTATGATCTACTTCGGAGAAATCTTATGCAAAATATTCTGTCATTGATTATAAAAATTCGACAATTTATAAAAAAAGTTAATTAAGAAATTATTTGTAAATTTTCGTGATTTTAAAAAATTTTATCAAAATTTGAATTTAAGGTATACTCATTAAAAATATCGTGACAATATATCCTTAAATTTGTAAATTTTAAGGTTTTCGATTAAGTAAATAAATTTTTTATCGACGTTTATAAAAAAAATTAAAAATTCTAAATGTTTATAAATAGCTCAAAATGAATCATTATTTTGAACATTTTATCATGAATATAAAATGCTTATCTAAATATTTAATGAAGATATGAAACGTCTAAAATTATTAGATTTTGAGTTATACAAAAAAAAAACAATATTAATTTTACCATATACATGTTTTACGTAAAAATTTCTAGTTTTTCTTAATTTTTTTTTTTTTTATATATTTCAATTGTTTTGTGAAATACTTGGAATTTTACTTTTACTTTTTATCCCCTCCCCCTATTTTATACAAATACCACACCACATTACACAAGAATCAACTAAATCCAATTTGCTACCAGAAATCTTTCTCAAAGTATCTAAGTATTTTTTTGCTCCAATAGATAAAAAATTGATAAATTGAAACACACACCATTGTCCATTGTAAAATCAATACATTCATAGCATTCATAGCTTCACTCAACATTTTAAAGATAAAACAGTGAAATATTGTAGGTATAACCTATAAAACTTTATTATAAGAAAATCGATTTAAAAAAAAAAAATAGTTATTTTTTTTTTTTTTTTTTGATACAATATTATGGCTTAAGGATGTTTTTATTTTCTGTTTGTTAACATTTTCACTCAAAATTAATTTTAAATGATTCAAATTAAATTACCTTCACGCTTTCGTTAATAATTCTATTTATTTTTGAATTACGAATATCTTAGTTTGGTGGACTAATATTATATCAACACTAAAAAAATAAAACATATCATTATTTACTTGAACAGATGCTTTGGCCATCCATGATAACGCGATAAACAGTTTTTCCTTAAAATTCAAAGAACTCCCAGACGCTGCTATGATCGTTATAAAAATCCGTGACTGAAACGAATATTGAAGTGCCATGATTATAAATTATTTGGCCCGATTTCGTATAGTGTGCACAATATAGAATAAAAATAATAATAATAGTACCTATTTTTGTTATTACACTGAAGAAAACGGTAAAAACTCATGTGTCACATTCAATTTTAAACCTTAGGTATTAATATTGGTTGTAATAAGCAATATTAATATACGGTCGACGACCACTTTTATTTTTACATACCACAAAAGCGATGGCGACACACATAACGGTTACTGTTACGAATTTCAGGTCAAGTTCTTTGAGTACAATTTGTGTGCCTGTCAATCCAAATAGTATTGGCTCGCAAATCATCCAAAATATTTCAAAAGCCGTGGCTACTGGGTTCTATTATAAGAAAAATCAACAATATCATAACGTTAAATATAACATGATAATGATAAACCGCTTAATTTAAAAAAAATCTCGATTTAAATCCAACTAAAGGCCCACTATATTATACTATATACAAAGCTACATCTCGTATTATTCTACAAATAATATTTAAGATTTAGTCGTAATGTTTATACAGCTACTTGACATAACGCATTTACAGCGATTAAACAGTTTACGTTTAGTTATTTCAGATTATTAGTTTATGTACTACATTGAGTACTTGAGTAATATTATTTATGTACATTGATTTATAAAAAATATTATATCATATAATGGTAAACACTAAACTTTTTATTGTTAAAAAATTATTTATACTATAGTTACAGTGTCTTAAGAAATTCAATGTACTTAACCTATGTGTATATGTCATAATATAGCATATGACGAACAGAATAATCATTTATTTTTTTTAAATCGAGAAACTTGCTCTGCTAAAAAGTAAAATTTGAATAGATAAATTCAGTCATTAATTAAGCTCAGTGCTATGTATTATAGTAAATGAGTTAAATAATTGGAATCATACCTAAATTATTATTAAAAAAAATAAACTGAGTTAAATAATCTACCATCCTCTTCTCTCTATTTCTTATTTTTTTTTTTTATAATAGGCTAATTAGCTTAGTTGCGTAGGTATTAAATCATGCGTGAAGTAAATAAAATATTTCTAAGTTATGACGTAGATATCTAATATCGAATAATATTAAATTACATAGTTTAATAATAGAAGTTCTGAAGTTATAATGCTGAAGTGATATAATCAATATTTTATCAGTTTATGTCATACCACATAACTGGAAATTTATTTTATTTTATTAATGTGACGGAAGAAAAAACTGCATACCATCAATTTTAATTACTTATAAATAACATAATATATTTTGTGAGAGAAGTACACCAAAAATATTTTTAAATTTTTTATGATGAGTATATTTTGACAAAACAGTGAAATAATATATAATTAAATTTTCATAATCTACAAGTTATAATGCATTATACGTTTATAATGTATTACCATTCACTGAGCAAATACAGAGTGGCTGTATACTTACACAGTATAGGTACTTGTGAAAATAACATCAACTTTGGATATGTATTAATTTATTTTTATAGTCATAATGCATAAATATTTCAACTGTTTTAATACAAAGAAAGATAAATTTATTAACAAGAGTTGGTATTTTTTTTTTATTGTAAGTGAGGTGTTAATATCATAAACTTCATAATATTGCAGAATATAAAAGTATTTATAAGCTCATTTAAATTTGTAAAATTATTTTTTGAATATTTTCACCATGTCTGTACATCAAATAACATAATATTATTTATATCTTTTTTTTTTTTTGAAAATCCAAAAATCATGCAGTTAAATATTATCTAATTATATTATTATTAGCATTGATTATAGAATATACTATATTAACGTATATTCTATAATCAATGTTATTAGTAATATACATATTTTTTTCCAAAAACATTGCGTTTAATATAATATAATGTAATACTTGTTATTATATTTTTATTAACTTACAAAAATTTCACGGATTTAAATTCCCTTAAAATTATCAAAATTACTCAATTAAATAAAAATTTTTACATTTCAAATATCTGTTACAGGAAATAGATTAAGTACTTGAATTTCATAGTCCTAGAGCACCCACCAAAAAAAAATCTACTCTTCATTAAAATCTGAGTCCGAATTATAAATCAATATTACATATTGTAAAAATAACTATGAATAGCCTTGACAATTTTATATTTTTAAATTTCTATTGAAATAGCTTATGAGGAAGTCTGTATTACATTTGTGATTTTAATTAAATTTTAACTTTAAATATTTAAAAAACAAAATATTGCGAATATATTTTCGATATTTTAATATTGTTGAAAGGTAATTTTAAAAATACATATCATCGTAAAATCAATATTTTTATGTCTTTGTTCAGAATATAAATTATACTAAGATATTTTTATAATTGTAATAATTTCAAAATATTAAAAACTTTATACTCTATATTATATTGTTATTAATGGTAATAATTAATTTTAATTTTATTCTATTTTCGTATTATATTCTGAATAAATAGTTCCGAATATCTTACGCACGAGTATTATCAATATAATAACATACTTTTTTACTATATAAATATTTTTTTTTAATTTTCTTGATTATTATAATAGTTGTTCCAAGCCATTATTATTTCCCAATCGCTATATTATATTGTTTTAAACAAACTTCAAATTGTATATGTATGTTAATTCAATACTATTGTTAATTTTACTTAACCATTAACATACATCTTCAATATTCCACCCTTGTTTAGTCCAAAAATAAATTGAAGTGAACGATGAAATGATCACGGCTAATGGACCGGCACCTTCTAAACTTGTACGTTCAAAACCTAGTACAGCTAACAATCCACCTCCAGACAGCATTAAAATGCGCAGTGGAACCACATAAGGCTATATAAATAAAACAATAACAAACAATAAATTAATTCGTCGAGAAAAAAATTAACTTATTACTCGTACATTTATAAATGATATTATACTTATATAATTACACAATTATTAAGAGGACGCTACACTCGCATACGTTATCTCCGTCTTTTATGTATATAAAATGTAATATTTTAATTTTAAACTGAGTTATAGCTATGTAAAGTATTAAAACTTTAAAATACTCATAACTAAATTTAAAATTTATTTATTTATTAATAAAAGCCTATGTGTTGGCCTAGATAAAATTCTTACCATCAAGTTTAATAATAGATAAATTTACACTGATATTAAAGCTAACAACAAAAAAATGAATTCAACTAAACGAAAATTTGCTATGTTGTATGTATGTAAGATAGAGATAACACATGCGGGTGTGGCATCCTCTTAAAATAATACTATTGATTGATATTAAATAAAATAAAGCTCAAGTAAAGTATTAGAAAAATCACCAAATATTATTCTTAACAACTTTATTTTTTACAAAATAACTAGATAGGTACCAAGTTCTTTCCTAGTATCTTAAAAAAAAAAAATAAATATGTCAAAGAGAGAAAATATTACAAGAACAAAACCGTTTAAAATTAATTATTCTTCTTACTTCGTACAAATTTATAGCGACTCTAATAAATCAGTAAAATTAATATTTTTAACAATATTTGCAATAATAATACTTACATCACTTCGCTCTGGAACGTATTTAACAATAAAACCCCAAACTAAACCGTACAATATCCCAGCTGCTATTGACACTGGACTTAACAATAAATCATAAGTAACTGAATCTGAAAAACATAAACATTTATTAGGTAATAGCATATAAAAATAACGAAGAAAAAAATTATCGCGTAGTTATATTTTTGTATAAAAATAACATTTTAAGTTGCAAAACATAAATTACGAGTTTACTTTAAATAGCATAGAATGTGAAACTATAAACAAAACATGTTAATATACAGACACACGTGGTGTACATATATGATATATAATGAAAAATTTCTAAATTTAATTTAATATAAAATATAAATGATAATATTTTACATTTTTTATTATAAAATAAAATTTATAAAAAAAAAAAAAACTATGAAATAAATAGTCTAAAGCAAACTTTTCAAGCAGGTACCTACAAAAAATAAATAAATTTCAGTTAAATATATTATGAATTTAAATTAGGAATTTACTGTGAAGAAGAATTTTATAGAAGTTAATTTAGTTTATAACTATTACAATTATTTTATAGGTGTATTACGTACTTGATCCAAAAAGCATACTGGTGCCAACTCCAAAAGCTATGACAGATGCAGCGTCGTCAATCCCAGCGACTGCTATGATCAACGTCGGGATTCCTTTGGCCACACCATAGCCCTTCGTTCTCAAGCGAAAAAGACAAGGCACAACTACAGCTGGTGCCACAGCAGCGATGATTGATCTACGACAGTAGATAGGTACCAAAAGTCGTTTTATAATTTACTAATTATGTAATACGATTGGTATACAATTATTGTGTTATTATATTGAAATTGATAGGTATAAAACAGAAATATTTAGTCGAATAATAATTTATAGTAATATTATACGATACTCACCCACAAAGTATAGCGAATGGCCACGGAAGATCTAATAAATAGTGAACGGTCGTCGCGATTACGGCTGCTTCGGTACACCACGGAATGAGAGCAAGGAACAACACTCTACAGTATAGTTTTTTCAATGCTACTGGGTCCAAGTCCAATCCTGCCCTTGTAAATATCACCACTAATGCAATTTTTCTGTAACAAAATGCCACTTTACAATCTGTACATATTATATTAATTTTTATACACATCGTGTATCGAGGAACGAGACTTAGCTCTATCAGTAAGATTAGATAG
The DNA here is from genome assembly GCF_002803265.2 of Melanaphis sacchari. Taxonomy (NCBI): domain Eukaryota; kingdom Metazoa; phylum Arthropoda; class Insecta; order Hemiptera; family Aphididae; genus Melanaphis; species Melanaphis sacchari. The sequence goes on along the minus strand of NW_020271143.1, from coordinate 1,212,849 downwards.
TGAACAAACAAAATCATCACAATCGAGCCAAGTGGCGCAACTAATGTAAACATACAGTAAAATTAATAAAATATTTAAAAAAAAACGAAGATATTTTATACGATCGTCCTCCTAGTCACCTACCCAATTTACGCAAGCATCGTTCAAAAACGCACACTTACAATACATAACCACGCATTTTAGACCGTTAAATACCACACAAAGTTTTTCTAATGTTAAAAAGGGAAATTTTTTAAGTAGATAATTCAAAACCACACAATATATTTGATTGATAGTTATTAAACAAATCATATAAAAAATAATTCAATATATAGTAAAATAAAATAAAGTATGTTAGTAGAAAATCCTTAGATTGAAATAAATGAAAATCCCTTAAAGTCTAATGTTTTCAAGTATTCTATAAAGTACTTATGATTTTATAATTTTGATTAAATATGATAACTAGTGCGCGTTTCTAAACGATAATGTGATTTTAGATGAATGTGTGTGTTATTAGTATATTCTAGTATGTGTGTTGAACGGTTTGATTTTTGAAAAACTGTGCGAAATCTATGTACAAAAATGTGTGGATTTGAACAACTATCTTTTTTAGAAGGTATATGCGATTATAATGACCACCGAATTGTGCCACTGGTTGAGAGTACACTATATATTATATTATTATATTAGTGTAACTTAATTGGAATAATAAAGATAATAGCTTTAATAAAATACTAAGATACAAGCCCAGATTAAATTCACTATGAAGTCCCAGGGGCCGGGTACCTACTTGGTTTATGTAGGCTCACGCCGATGAAAAAACAAAAAACACTGTCCTGTTCTTATCGAAGATTTGAACATTGCATAACATTTTAACTCCTACACATAAATTTATTATTATTTTAATGAAATATAAATTATACTTAGTACTAATGAAAAAAATTATCTCTTTTACAATTAAATTGAGTGGATTTACGATACAAAAGTTTGTAAACGACCAAATACATTTTTAACGAAAAACTGGGTGGTGACTATGCGCCCATACTTATTATCACCACGTATGCAGCAAAAAAGAATTCAAATCAAAAATATTAGAAATATTATTAAATTATTAATGAAAGCAAAAATATTTTTTTATAATCAAAATCAAAAACTTAAAAACGATTTTAATTTTTGAAATAATATTAGTAAAATCACAACAATTATTATAGGATAATGTTTGTACTAAAACAGGTATAAACTCCCACAAATGGTACAACATAAAATCCTTGTGTGCGACACGGTGATCCGAAACAGAGGACATTTTTACGGATTCACAGTTTTTAGACATTTACCTCAACATGGACACAAGCTCGGTGTAATGACCTTCTATGTTGATGAGACCGATGTTCTTGTAGATTATGCCGACCAAGAGCATGCCAACAAGTGCGGGTAAAGTGAGCATGCGGAACACCCATCCGCCCAGGTACGCGAACACCACTAGCACGGCGATGTTGAACAGTTGTCCGCCCGGCTTGGCGTCCGAACCCATAACGACCAGCACCACACCCCAGAACAGCGAGACAGTGACGAGCAGCGCAAGAATCCGGGCCACGTGCCGGAACGACGGGCAGTACGGGTGTGGGCACGTCTTCGACCAGCATCCTGGTTCCCATCCGGGCCCCACTTCCTTCTGGCGACATTTCAGACAGAATATATACCACCAGGAGCTGAAACGATAACCAGATTATGATATATATATATATATATATAAATACATAATTATATATATATAAACCATGTGATTGCAACGACTCCCGAAAAATTATCGTTCTGAAATATATAGTAATTTTTCTATCTACTTATTGAGGTGTAACTAAATTGCCTATCCAAAACGCCGCGTGATCGTTATATTTTGTTTTTTTAATAGTAAATATTAAATATTAAATGTATGTAATAATTAGGGCCGGAAATGATTACATTTGCATGTTTTTTATTCTTTTATTTGAGAAGGTTATTTAGTTTATTAATAAGTAAGCTTGAAATCAATTTCACGACACTACGAAAAAAATATCAAACGTTTATACTGCATATGTTTGCATATAAAGTAATTTTGTAGTTTTAAGAAAATATTTTTCAATAGTACTATTTTTAAAGCATAATTATTGATTAATAATATTTTTATAATACAATTTAAAAATTTTACGATTAAAAACATATCTTATAACGTATATTTATTTTGAAAGTTTTCGCCCTCGTATTTTTTAAATCACCAGTTCACATACAATTTCCTATTTTTATTAATTAATTAATAAATATTTATTACAAATTATTAAATATAAAAATAATTTTTAAGGAAGTATTTACGATTATGAAAATTATGAGCAGAAAAAAAATAACATCTTATTTTTAAAGCAAATTTGTTCTATTAAAAACCTATAGACTCTATAGGTTAGAGCTCTATAGTATAGAGCATGCATGTTTTGTACCTCATGTTTAGTGTATTAAGTTTCGAGTCCTAGTAATAATATATAAAAACCAAGGTAATATAAGTTTAGTTTTACAGTTACTAGAAATTATTAATAAATTCTCAGCTTCACTTAAAATCTATAATTATAATAAACATCAATATATTTGCATAATACATATAACTATTAAGAATTATTATGTTACTTTATACACTAAGACATGTAATGATATGCTCACACATCATAATTTATTGTATATTTTATCATTTCGTTAAATAAAGTAACGGTCAAGTTGTCGTACGCAGATAGCCTTCAATAAAAACCTATAATCCCTATTGATCACTGACGAGAGAGACGATCTACATTGTTTGGCCACGTGGGAACCCAAACGCTATTGCGACCATATGGCACAAAGCGTTTGACCTATTTTCGTGTGCCGCCAAAGACAAGGAATGGTCCAATGAGGCTCTCTGTCATCGGGGACCCTGGCTGTCTTGACCACGTCGTCTTCTCTAGTCAGTGCATGAGCACCAGCCAAACTACCGAGTGCATGAGCACCGACAAAATTGCAGTGCAGGCGCACCAGACAAACGAGCAGGAGCTCTTCCCAAAACCCATCACACACCCCACAACTCAAGACTGCGAGCGACAGCTGGACTTCTTTCTTTTTCTAAGATAAATCAGTGTTGTTTTTCTTATTTAAATTTAAGTTTTCCTTAAATCGTATCGCAACTTGTATTATCTTACATCTTTCTCTGAGGATCGTACTACAGGTATTCACCGCGGCGAACTAGGTAAGGTGCATGCCCTACATACTTATTGTCAGTACGAAATATTTTACTATTTGATTTACATACGGTGTATTTGATCATATTCTCGAATCACGATCTCGAGAACCCTCCGAAGAACAGGAGGAAGGTAATAACGCAAGAATAAGTACATTCAATATTTATTAGTACCGGACTTACATACAAGACTTGTGTCCCTTGTGTCAGTCCGGCCACATCATACTCATAACATAAACCCATTTATTTTAATTTTTAATATATTTTTACATTTTAATTTTAATTTCTCTTATTTTTGTGTTATTACAGACACAAATTAAAACAAAATCTTATAAATATAATAAATACATTTTCACGTATTATATGATGTAGGATCATTTTCAAAAATATATTTCCTATAACTGTCATTTTTATAACATATATGATAAAATCATTGTCAAAGAATAATAAATTTAACAATTTAACTTTATATTCTACAATACCTAATTTATTAATCAAAATCAAACGAACTTTCATAATTTTACACCCTTAACTAGGACATTTCGTTGAACCTGTCTAGTTCCTATCAATATGAGTATTTATCAATATCCGTTTCATTTGTACCACAAAATATTTTATCAACGAATGACAGTAATTTATCAATATAAATTTCCATCATTCTATTGTCAAAAGTTATATTATTGTTTTATTATACTTAATGTTCACCTAAATCATTTCTAAACATATTTATCAAGGAAGTATATTGACTTATAGCACAATCACATGCTATCACACTTTTATCTAATAAAGTGTTACGAAGATAATATTCTAAATGTATGATCAATTTATTTATATTTATCAAATTTATAAAAAATAATAAAATTGAATCTACATTTATAAATATAAATATGAAACATACTATAAAAATAGGATATCGTCTATTATACTTATACACCTATACAGATTGATAATGAAAATATTGTTAAATAAAATGTACAAGTGTCGCCCAAAATATTTTCTTTTTAAAACTTATTGAATACTATTGAAAGAAAATAAGTTTTGTTTTTTTTATGACTCCTTGTCAAAATTATGAATTTTAGCAATTGAAAAAAATGATAAAAACATTTAATATTAACGATGTTACTAACCACTTTTATAAAATAAAAAACAAAAATTAAAATATATAAAAAAAAAATTAATACAAGTATTGAATGTTTGAATACGAATTATGTTCCTATACAATTTCCTTGCCAATGAATAATAATGTATTATAGATATATTCTAAAATTAAATACAATATTCGGAACAAAACCATTTATGTATTGATTTTAAAATCTTGTGCGTGTCTGGGTACACTTTTTAAAAAAGAAAAAAACCGCTTCGTTATCTTTTCTAGTGATAAATTTAATCCAGTTAATACCTTGAGACATCAAAAGTAAGATATTCTCAACACTTTTCTTTAAAAATGTGAAAAATCTATTGGAAAACGTGAATTCAATTCAATTTCTAACACAAAATCTATTTTCTTATTTTGTTGTAATTCAAAGACAAATAACTTAACTTAAATATTACCATTCTCTATGTATAATATAATTTTCATAGTATTTTTATTTTTTAATTATAATTTATACTACAAAATCATGTTTAAAGATCAAAAGTAAATATGAATTTTCAATAGGTAAATGAAACATTTGAATTTTTATTTTGTAATTTAATTTAAATAATATAAATATAACATTATTTAGTCAAATTATTTTATATCTGAAAAAATATAATAATAGTTAATAATAAATGGTTTCTAGGAACGTGGTTCTAATTACTATACTGTAGTGTCATATAATCTAAATTTATAATATTGTTTACAACAATAATTATTTATAATAGCAGGTACTGTAGTTTTTAAATAATATTAATGGTCATTTTTTTCTATATGATTTGTACATTGCAATGTGTAGTGATTACTACACATTTTTCATTATAAATACATTTATTTAATTGAAGAAATAAATAAACAATTTAAAATTATCTCTGTAGGAACTACCTTTATAACAAAATAATAATAACCTAGCTATACAGCTCTTTAAATTACAAGTATATAATATATATATTATATAAAATACAAATAATTACCAATTTAGGTACTTAAATACGATAAGTAACTTGAATTAAATTAAAAAGAAATAATTTTTGTTCTGATGCAACAATTCGTGTGAATATACCAGTATGAATTATTTACGAGCCATTTCTACTGAAAACAAACATAATTTATTGTGCTTATTCGATCTTTTTTTTTATAATTGTATGAACATAAAATTGTAATTGTTACGCCATTTTATTAGTTGATGCTATAAAATTTGACATTTCTCAGTTTGTGCAAATAAATAAGAAAAATTTGCTTTGACCCAAATCATGCTATTAAATTGAAACATGATTTTTTTTAATTGCTATAAAATAAAAATTTGCTTTTCAGTTCTAAGAATGTCAATTTTATAAGTGTATTAATTGTATTTTTACTATTATTACACAATTAAAATATTAAATAATTATGCCTGTGAAATATATTTCAAGTTCGTTCTTACGAATAGTGCCTAGCCATAAAATTTTTTTCAAATTTTGCAAATTGTAAAACATTAAAAAAATGTTTGAGGTTATTAATTAAATATGAAACTAGTAATATGATATTTCATTAAATATAAATTCTATGAAAATGTTTCAGTAAAGGTAATGATGAAATCTAGAATTGAAAAAATAGGTTTTTGTACCGATTCAACTCAAAGCCCATATTACATGCCCCATTTTACAGTACCTACTTTGATTTTGTTACAACAACACCTCACTTAATAAATATCGTTGTAATAATATAATAGTAAAAAAATCTTATAAGTTAAAACTGAACTAACGATTATTAAATGTAGGAATACCTACTAAAATTATTTTGATAAGCCAATAATCCATATAAATTTTATAGACGAAATAACTTGATACGATACTTAGAATAATTCACGAAATAATATTGAGAGATTTTTTTTATAAAATCTATTGTATAAATATAGTATATATAAACTTGCAATTTTGAAATAATGCTAACAAAAAAGTAAGCAATAGTTTCATAACTTGCAATAAGTTTATAAAAATACGTAAACAACGCATATCTGTCTATACAAACTAAATGAACAGAAAACTGAATTTTTTTAAAGTTTTTAATTTAATCAAATAACTATTTGTTTTAATTTTTTTATATATAATTTAAGTAACTACTGTTACCAGTAAATTCGATATTCCCAATTTATTATGAGCAATGTATTACAATGTAGGGCAAAACAGTATTTTAATGAATTTTCCAAACACAACGAGCAAAATATACCAGGAAATCGCATGATTTAGCATGTATTGCAGGTAACAAGCATGTTGCATATTATTAAAATGTATTTAACGAAATATCGTTATCATCAAAAAATTACAATAATAATAATATGAAAAATAATTTTCTAAAATATGCATATTATAAGCATTTACAAAATATATATTTACAAGAGTATAATGGTGTTTTATTTATCATAAAATTGTCATAAATAAATAATGTAACTATTACAGTAATAATTTACTCATTTTTAAACGCACTGCATATGACGGTGAGGATGTTTCATTTCATTTTCATTAAATAAAATAAATATGTGTTTATTTCAGTTTTTTAGGATTATAGCTATATTAGAATATTTGATAATTAATGTGAACTCAACGCTATTTCATGTAATTTCGTATAATTCATTAATTTTTATTTAAACGTAATATTGTTATAACCATATCATGTACATATTATTTACAGTTGCACACACATTACATGAAATGTATACATTATATAGGATGCATCATTTCATATTGTTGTACGAATAATTTTTTTAATGATTAATGAATATATGAATCAATGACATAGACTAACCTAAAAAATTTAAAAACACGTGTTTTTTTATTTTAACGAAAACAATTTTTTAAGAAAATTTAAACACGTGTTTATACTAACAACAAAAACACTTAGTTTTTTAATTTTTAGTGAATTCTGGTGCTTAATGTTTCTTTTCTGAATATTTTGATGGTTTAACTAAAATAATTGGAATACATATTTTATATTGATTCTTTCATGTAAAATGTATCCATATTGTTGGTTACATTCTGATTAAAATAAAATATGTGGTAAATTATAATTTAAAATATAAATAATATGTTTATATATATTTCAATACTTGTATCTATTTAAATGTATTCCAATTATCTAAATAAAAACTATTGATGAATTTTAGTGAACCATAATTGTGATTTCAAGTTTCAACATATTAAGCATTTTTAAAAAATAATCACGGCCAAAATCCTTTTGGATATCCAAAAAAAAAAAAAGTTAATTTTGTAGTTGGTATCTACGTATTTAAAACAATTTTAACCACCATAAAAATTAAAAATTAAATATATTTAATTTTTTTGAAATTCCATATTATCAATACATAATCTTTATCATTGAATATTTATGTATACAGAAACTTAAAATAATAATATTATTAAAATATAATAATACATCCTATAAATTATAAATTTATAATAAATTGGCATTAAACATAAGTACAATGTTACATACTGTTTTAAAGTTTAAATAAAACTTTGTAAATATATGGTTAATCTCGCATTGAAAATGTAGATAATTAAAATTGCTCTTTTCTTACTTTCATATATTTAATAGTAACTTATTAATAGTTACCAATAATTAAAATAATTAATGAAATCAAAGACAGTGTATCAAACAAATCAAAAATGTTAAAGTGAATTATCCACAGATATTAAATAAGTACCTACTTTAATAGTACCTAATGCCAATAGTAATCATATGTAATATTATATTATTTTAAGCAAAAAATTAAATTTTAAGAACTTTTTATGAAAAAAAATTAATATTTTAAATTAAAATAAATTTCTACGAAAAAAATAAGATATTATTGTAATAAATTTAGAAAAATAAATAAATAAACATCTTCATCTTATGCAAATTATTAATTTCATTTTAGGAGTTATAAAAACCCCGAATACCTTAATACATACTAATACTCTTCACCAAATAATTTCACTATTGAGCCTTTATTATTTGTACTTGGACATAAAAATTATGTGAAATAAAATACAGAAGATTACTTTTTTTCTTTGTCATTAGTAGTGCTGAAATTGAATTTGTAGACTTCTTCACTGGTTTGTTTTACATTAATAGCAGATATGTATTGCTTACTGTGTTTAGGGGAATTCATTTAAAAAAAAAAAAATTATTTTATTTAATTGTGAAAGTAAACAAATAGAATTACTAAGTAAATTGGATTAAACTAAAAAGCAGCGTTAGTATAATGATATAAATGAACCGAAAACGAGTGTAACACTGTTTTGCGTTGAACGCACACATTACTAATACTGTGTATAAATGTAATAAACCAATCATTTCACATTTTTTTTTTTTTTTTATTCCAGTTAACTGACTTTATTTTTGTTTTGTTTTTTTTTTTAAATAAATTATACAACAAAACGCAAAACACCTGTTTGTTTTATTGAAATTGCCTCATATAGTGCAGAAAAAAACAAATGGATGTTTGTAATAATTATCATAAAATATTACCTGTTTCTTGTCATGAACACTACTGTACAGTCTAACACATTTTTGACATTAATTTAGTGAATTTTTCGTTTTTACATTATTGCTGCCAGATCTGAGTTTATTTCCTAGTTGAATAGTTTTATGGTGTTTAGTATCAGTTAACTAACTCAAATTAAACAATATAGTTGTATTATTAATTCACTACAAATGTATAATCATTGAACATTTAAATGACAACTTAATAGTAATATAATTTAACATAATTTGATACATACATTAACATATTTAACAAAATATTTATTTTCACTTATAGGTATAGTAATTAACCTCGATATTGTTAATTTAAAAAAAAATAATAAATAAACAACCTTTCAAAATATCAAAAATTTATTTATGCGTTAGGTTGTGCAGAAGTTTTTGTTAAAATTGCGAACATAAGTATCTAAAACCAAAAATTCATTAAAATAAAAATGTTTAAACAAAATATCTTTTAACCATTTTCTCTGTTTTGTAAAGTTTTTTATTATGAATTGGGAAGTTTGAACTAAATCTAGAAAAATAACTTAAATTACCAAACAAAATGCCCTACCTAAAAATTAACTGTACGCGTTAAAAATTATTAAATGTTTACAAATTGAACACACCTAAACATATTTGGCGCTAAATATAAGTCACACGTGAAACAATAAGAAAAAAACCATTAAAATCAGTACTTGCAGATCTACAATAAACAACTATGGATACCAAGAGCGTCCCTAGATATTTTTTTAGGGGAAAAAAGGGGCAAAATTAATTTAAAAAATAAATGAAGACTTTTTTATACATTTTATACTTACATTCTATTTATAGTACATTATTGTTTCGTCATTTTTACAATCAGGTATTATTATTATACATTTTATTTATAGAATATTATTATGTTTCGTCATTATTACATAAAATTATTAAAATTAGGTAACAAATTTAAAATTCTAGGGAAGAGGCACTTGCCGTCTTGCCCTCCTCCCCTGGAGACACCCATGATGGATATAGATAACATAATCATATACAACTAAATCCTTATAAATTTAGTAAGAAACTAAATATGATACATAACTCTATAGTACCAACAAAAAACAAATTAAATTTTATAATAAAATAAAAAATTGTCAAACTATACGTAATTAGGTATATGAAAATTTTAAAAACTTCAAAAAACCTTAAAACTGTTAAGACTCAAATTTATTTGATTTTCCGAATAAAATAAAATATGCCATAGACTACACTAAACATTAAATACTTATTATTTATATAATATATAACATACACGACAAACCAGACAAACTATTTTATCCATATAATTTTAATACCAATGTTATTTTAGCAAAAGATAATAATTTAAGATTTATTAAACATTATTGAATGTTAAACAATTCATTATTATTATAAATACGTAAGTCGTAAGATTAAGGTGCTTACTCAGACTTAGTTGTAGCCTTTTTCAATCTTCGAGATGAATAGCGCATTATTTTATCAATATAATTTTATAGTCGATTATCATTTGTTCACATAACTTTCCCGAATACTAGTATTATATACAGATATATATTAAACAATAGATAGCTAGCACATAGTAGGTACATTCTAGTTTTTATTTGAACACATATTAGTAACAGTTAGTATTTTTTTTGCATAAATTATTTAGTTAAATTATTGTCAGTGTGGTTTTTTTAGCATGTTTACATTAAGCTTCGTTATTTACATGATATGTCTGCCATCATACGAATTAAAATAATATAATGTAGAATACTATAATAATAATCTATAATTATATAATATATCTATCATGGTATTATACTTATTATACCTATATTTAATTAATTAAATTATTTTTAAAGATATATACCTACTAAATATAATCCCCTCCCTCTCGTATTATTATATTTTATGCACGCATATTCGTATCATATACTGAAATACTTATTGGCTCTTATAAATATTATAATTTAAAATATACTTAAAAATATTATATACAATATCTATTGTTTTGTTTTTTTTTAAGTCACCATAAGTTAAAATAAATCTAAACGATATATTTTAAATTTTAGTACCTTAACATTTAAGAGAGTTTTTTATGAAGAATATTTTGTCGCAATATTTATTCTCGAAATATATTTTTACCGGAAAGTATTTTTCAAGAACTATATAAACTTAAAAAAATATTTTATCGGAAATTATTCTAATGTAACTGTATTTACTTGGAAAATATTTCATTGATAATTATTCTTCATGCAAATATATCATCGAAATAGTATTTTGAAATCGTATTTAAAATGCATTTTTGGAAAACATTTTCAACGATATATGGCTTATAGAAAATAAAAATATCAAATTTCTACAAAAAAAAAAAAAAAAAATGGTGCCTCTGTATTTTTTATTTTCAATCGTGCATATATGTTTTTTTTATATGTAACACGATAAATAATTAATAAAATTCTTTGATTTTCTGGTGACGAATTAGATTTAGTTTCTACTTTAAAAAGGTGAAAATAAAAATTCCCAGTACTTGTTTGATAGCTGTGAAAACAAAAAACAAACTTGGAAAAAACAAGAATTTTTTCGTAAATTCAATTTTTGATAAAATCAATTATGTTTTTTAGATATAAAACGAATAATCATAGATATTTAAAATTTTTATCAAATATTTTTATTATCATTTTCTAATTACGTTAAAATTTTCAAAATATTTCAGTTTTTTAAGCTATTTATAGGCATCAGAATTTCTCGATTTTTTTTTTCTAAATTGTTTTTAACAAAATAAATGTCGATTAAAAATTATTCGCTAGATACAGATGCTTGAAAATTGAATTTGATAGTTCTCATAAGTGATCAATTTCTTTATGAAAAAATATCTAAAATATAATAAATATTTTTTATAATTATTTAAAGTTAAAATTTTGTCAAAATTTTTAAAATTTACAAAAATTACCAAACTATTTTGTTGTAAAAAATTTATAAAAAATGTTATTTACCACGATTAAAAAACTTGATACAAAATTCTTTATAATTTTATAATCTATAAAAAAAAAAAAAATTTACTCCCAGATATCTTCTAGATTTAATTGTCCATCAGAAACTATCCTCAGAGTTAAAAATATAAATATTTTACTGCTTCTAAAAGTAAGGCAATATATATATATATATATATACGCCCTAATATATATTTATATACAAAATAAACACACACAAAAATAAAGAACAATCAATACATGCATAGTTGTGCTTAGAATCTAAAACAACTATAAATATTTATTATAGTCAATTATATGACCGAGTATACGTTACTATTACTACATAACATACAATGCAGTATTTCGTAATTAAAACATTTCATACATATTTAGGCATAAGTAATTTTCATTTTAAATGGTTGACCTAGTTTTTAAATATATTATAACTTAATTATATTTTGTTGTAAAATTTTTAGTAGTCATAACTCATAAACAGCATAACTAATACCAATATAATAGGTACCTCCTAATAGCACTCTCTGCACTTATTTGAGTTTAAAAAAAATCCACTAGTTAAATTTAAAATACCTTAAACCGACTGGTTGACATATATCTTGTGCTATACTTACAACTCTATACTTGATGATGACTCGTTATTGTTTTGAAATGTAATTGATTTTTTATTTTCACTGATCACAGAAATAAATCCTGCAACATTTAAATCATAAAATGTAATAATCACAGTCTAAAAATAATATTTATACAAATAAAAATGTTATTTAAATTAAACCTAACCGCAACTAAATATATACAGTAGCGTAGTCGGAAGAGGGGGGTGTTTAATCTCTCTCCCCTTTGCTTTTTTCACCCTAATAAATGTATTATATATATTTTTATATATTTCATTAGTTCTATAACCTACTTTATATAAAAAAAATAGCATTTGTCAGTCTATAAATAAAAGTAAAACATTTCTGAGAACTTGTCCAGAAATCAGATTGATATTAATATTTAATAACAATTACAATTTTAACTATCCAAACAAAATTGTTAGTTAGTTATCTTATTACAGTTTAAAAAATATTAACCATAGAAACTTCGGAGTTTCAGCCATTACTTAAGTAATATAGGTTAGGTTTATCATTTTCTATATGCAATTATATTTTCAAACTAGTTACCATTATACCTTGAACGGACTGAACCTGTTCACTCTGTTGTATGTTAATTTGTTTATATGCTTCTTAATTAACAATAATTCATTCCACTGTACTAGAAAATTACTAATTAAATAAATATATTTCAGTAAGCTTTTGATTGTCGGCAGAATAGGATAACGCAACAGTTGCAAATAAGCGAATTCTACAAAAATAATCTAAAATAAGACGAAATAGGCCAAAAATTAACACAAAAATGCTTTTAACATATTGTTCTATTAACATTAAATTATTACATTATTATTATTATCATTAGTTTTTACACTATTATTATTTATATAATATATATACATATTTATTATTTTTATTTATACATTTTCATATGTAGTGCATAAACATAATTTTGATTTCTTAATATAACTTGGTTTTGTGGAGGACCTCGAATATTAAGCAATTTACCATATAAATGAATCATGTAAACTATGATTCCCATTAAGACTGTTCCACCCATTATCTTTGTTAAAAATCGTTTTTTTGTATATAAATTATAATTTAATACAGTATGATATCTTTAAATTTAAATATTTAAGACTCAGTGAAGAAATACATTCAAACAAAACCTGCTATTAAGTCTATTATACAGCAGAAACAATTTTTTATAATTTATTATAAACAAATAATGTAATTTAGCTATAGTTATTTTCTTAGTATAATGTTGTATAAATTAATAATTAGAGAAGGGAGAAATTTGTACATCCCTAAGTCACTGAAATCTTAAGTACGTCTCTACATGCAATTTTACATTTTACATTTTACATTACGACGATCATAAGGAATTTAATTAATTCCACTAGACATTTTTTCATTTAAGAGAAATATACATCGATTACGTCAGTTTGAATTAGTAACTCAAAATTTTGAGAAAAAAAATTTCCAATTTGTCAAACTAAAAAAATATAAGGAAAATATAAACTTCAAGAAAAAAAATTAAAAATTGTGATTTTACCAATCATTTTTAAATTGACATAGAAAAAGTTTTTAAAGCACTTAATTATATTGTATTATAATGATATAATAAACTTTATATTTCTAAATCAAATTCCTCAACCCTTTAACTTTTAACTAAGTATTACATTAAAATTTGACTCTACAAGTTTATACCTAATTTTATTAATTTAACTTTATTGGAAATACTTATATTTAAATATGCATGCTATAAATAAGAGGCAAATTTTAAATAAAGTTATTTTCTTTTTTTAAAAAAGCATACACCATAGTATGGTTCTAAGGGGCTTGAAAGTATAGTAATACGTTGTCTCTAATTATCACACGCATTGTATTTAAGTATATTTATACTATTAGCAACGTGTACCGATCGTTTAGACTGAAGCGTTTATTCGAAAATCCCGTGATGATTCCAGTTTTTCAGCGTACCATTCATTTGTCAGCTCCTAATTGTTTCTACAAAAACAGAGAATAATATTCGAAAATTCTTTCTCAACCCGCTTTATTTACTTTATAATTGAATATTAAATATTACAAACATTTAAACTTCAAACGTTCATAAAAAATGTTACTTACCGATACCTTGTATTCACTTTTCAAATCTTAAATTTAAAAACAAAATTGTATACCTATATTTCAACTATAATAATTTAAAAATATTTGAAATTTCACGAATTTCACAAAAATTAAAACACTTATTAAAAAATACTGTGACTATAAAATTTCAATATTTTTTAATTAGTAGATGACAGCTATGAGAAATCTTCAATTAAATTTTCAAATTTTAGTTCAACAAAAATAATTTATCAACAATAATTCAAAAAATACATCGATTATTGTATTTATAAATCAATAAAATTATCATATCAACATATTTGATGAAAATTCAAAATATTTACAGTTATTCATTTTTACAAAATCCTAAAAAATTCATTTTTTCTTTAGCTTTTTATTTGTTTTTTCCAAATATTTTAACAAATAATAAAAATATTTAAATTTGATCTCTTAAAATTACAAATTAAATCCAATTTTCTATCAGAAATTAGCCTCAAAATTGATATCACATAAAAAACACAAATCATTGTAAAATTAATTTATTCATAAACCCGCTCAGAAACTTTAACTGGAAAAGGTGAAAATTTCATATGTTTTAATAGCTTAAAAAGAGTAAAATACTTTTTAAATTGTACCATGTCTAGAAAGTTTTAATTTTAATATTTGCTAAATATTACAAATATCTATAATTATATAATTATTCGTTTTTAAATTAGATACGCCAAAACTAGGAAGAACGTGTGTAGAATCCAGGATTATTAATCCTGTATCACGTGTTTGATAATATTATAGAACAAAAAAGCCTGCAAATTACCGTTTTCCATCCTCTTTAGGTAAATATTTTTAAATTACGATTTAAACTTAATTCAACCTAGCAAACATTTGTATACTTAGAATGACATTCGGTTTCAAATCAATAAAAAAGTTGAAGTTTATTATCTTTTTTTTTATATTATTGTCAATGACAGTACTAAACGTTGTTCCGTGGTATTGAGAAAATAAACATGTTTTCTCATACAAGACAATTATAAGAGTATAAACCATAATTGATTATCAAAAATTAATTGTCTTATTACCATTACCTTCTAAACACCTTGATTATGTACTACGACTCAAGATGATAAAAAATATACACAAATAAAAATTTTAATTTAATTTTGAATTGTTACGAATTACAAGTAGAGTATAGGCGAGGCAAACCAAAATATTAGTGATACCAGCTCCCTACCAGTGATAACAGTATTGCACTGACACTGCAAAATTATCGTGGAAATCAATGACAATAAAAATTAAAATCACGTTAAAGTCATCGTGATTATAATTATAATATATTGTACCTACGCTTTTTACACATCAATGTACTATAGTATACACTATTAATATTAATCTACCTTTCTGATAATGGTGAGGTGACTGCAGGTCGTCTTCATGTGCGGTACAGTTGTGACTGAGCTTCGTGAGCTCAACGGCTGCCCCGGGCTCAGCCGGCCGCGGATTATTGGCGGACGGATCGTCGCTGTTGCAGGGACGGTTCACTTGGTACGAGTCGGACCGCCATCGCAATGTCGCCGCCGCCAGAGTCTTCTGATTTTGTGAATGTACGGCCGACGACGACGACGGCGATTCGACAAAGACACTTCCGTGTCTCCGGATGTACACACCAGCCATTTTATCGTATCATACACAAATAGTATTGAGACAACTACAGCAACGTCACGGAGGATGAGAAGACGAGAATACGCGACAATTTCGCAGACTTACACTACCATCGGAATCGAGACGACAGCATTAAAGGTAACGACTGGCGAGTAATTCGGAGACGGGCTTTTTTTTTTATAGTATTTCAACGCCAATTCGGCAACAATAACGACGACTCGACCTATTGGATTCGGCTGTCGCACGGTTCGTGAAATATTACCATAATCGGTGTGCGAGTAAATAGTACCTATTTGGATATAGTATAGGTATAGATCAAAAACATGCTGAGTTTTTATACATAATATGTTATTATATAACGGAGCTGGCAAACTACTTTATTACATAAGAATATAAGAATTGTAATTATTATATTATATTTACCTTCGGTAGAAATGGCTAATGAGTTTATCTACAGAGCGATCCAGTCAACTGACCAAGTTTTTTTTTATAAATCGATTGTATTTTTTTTTTATATATATAGTCTTAAGTATTTAAGTTATAAGTGTTATAAGATTACCTATACATCTTCTCAAAAAAAGAAAAATTTATATTTTCCTTTTTCTCGTTAAATTTTTATATTTCGTAACAACAACTTAAAGTTTTAATCTCTTAGTTAAAATCAAAAAATTTTCTAAAATTATTAAAATGTAAAATATATAAAATACTGATCAAATAGGATTTAGAGCAGCGTTTCTCAAACTGTGGGTCGCGACCCACTGGTAGGTCGTCAGTCAATTTTTGGTGGGTCGCGAATAGTTTTTTAAATTATACAGATTCCAAGAAATGTATGTTAAATTAATGTTAAACAGATTATTATTAATTAAAGTACATTTGTAAAAATATATTGATTATAAACCTATACAATAATAAAAATAGTAATTTAAACCTAATTAACAAATTTTGTAAAAAAAATTGAAATATATTATATTATATTATTTTAAATTAATTTTTTTTTTTTATTTAACTACTTTTTGAAAAGTAAAACCATGTGGGTCAATAAAGATTTTTCGGGGGAAATTTGGGTCGCGGTACTAAAAAGATTAAGAACCGCTGATTTAAAGTGTTAAACGACAACTCTTTTCCATTCTACTTCACTCGCATACATTTTAAGAACTTATAGAAAAAGACTATTCGATGTTCAATATTATAACAAAATCATATTTTTTAATTATTCTGCTTATAGCTTAAAAATAAAAATGTGGGTTGACATCAAAAATATAAAATGAAAAACACACAAATTTGCTTAGTAAATTAGTTTGGCAACATAAATAGATTAACCTGTATACATAGGTATATACACGCATGACGGCCGAATACTTAAATTAACACTTACAAATATTCGACAGTAAAATATATATGACTTAATTTCGATTTGTTTGAATACAATGCCTACCAAAATTAGTTATGGTTGAATGACAATAATATGTACCAATATAATATTTTTTTCATAAAAAAATATTGCATCTCTAAAGCTACTGTATTACAAATTATACAATAATAATTATTATAACTACCTAAATTTTTAATTTTTAAAACTGTACCTTTTATAACCACCTAATTGTAATCTTGGTCAAAATTAAAACTAAAATGAATACTCAGCCACACCGTTGCAGACAAATATGACAATGTACTAAATAACCATAACCAATCCAAACATACAAATATAGAACAATTAATATATAAAAAAAACCTTCATTAAAGCTTCTGGAAATACTTTCTAACAATAACCAATTTATTTGATACATTTAAAAAAAAAATTAACATTACACCAAATTATTTTTTCTATTCCATCTATATTTATTTTACTAACTATTGAAACATATAAAAATGTAAATGTATCATAATTCATAACTAATGGGCAATGGCTAATCCATCCAAAGTTTTTAAGATCAACAACAAAACCACTATTAGAATAAAACGTTTAACGGCACTAAAAAAAATATTTTCATAAAAAAAGATATTCAATAAAATAAAAGCATAAGTTTTTCTTATAAACGAATTCATCATAACATTTATAACTAAACAATTAATGTATTATTTTTTCAAGATCCATTTCATTAGTATATCAATCATGATCAAATAATAAAACAAAATAAAAATATAAATAACTCAACTTACCTATTCTTAAACTTAAGTTTTTTCTAAGTAAACTTTAATGTTCTGAATATAAGTACTTTTGTGATATCCATCTTAACGTGAATACAGTAATAATAATACCACAATTCATTTGGACTCGGGTACTCGTTTTAATTAAAATCTTGATTTATATTGTTTATTAAATATTTTAAACATGGATTTTTAGTGATTCATTTAAGATGAAGATTACTTTGTAAAATAAAATATAATGATATTCAATAATTTTGTTGAACTATATCTGCATATAATATAAACTAACATTTTTATTTTTATTTTTCAATAAAGCAATAAAATTATTATTTATTTAACGTATTTAAAATAACGCTCCGCCCGCATATTATGTCGTGGACGTCTAACAAACATACAATACATGAAATTTATTTTCATTATTTTAAATTTTATGTTATAACATTAAATTAGGGAGTTATAAAAATTTTAAAATTTTAATAATTTAAATACTAATAATTTGCTAAAAAATTTAAAATTCCGTAAAAAAAACTTATGAGAAAACATCGATAAATAATATTCTTACCTATTTATATTTGATTGTAGGTCAATTATCTCTATTCTTAAGGGTCATAACACAAAATTATAACTGCTAAACATGAATTTGATATTTTATGTACCTAATATGAAGAAAAGAAACTATAACGATTTTTTATTCTTTTTAAACTGCTTACAATTTCGACATTTTTAAACTAAACCAATAATCATACGCATAATACGTTAACATTGTACTATATAAGTATTATTATAAACGTACTGAAAATAAAAAATTATGATGTTATAAATATAAATTGCGTTGATGGGTATAACCGCTAATCAGGCTGTTGAACTTATCTTACATGACTATAAGGGCATAACTAGTAATACTATTAGAAGATACAATAATTGATTAATACTGTTAGTATGTTAATTATTTATTCCGTCCATTTTTTTCATTTTAATTTTTTAAATTTAATTAATTATAATGATTTGAGTTTTTAAAATAACTATTACACAATTGTTAATTTATTATAATTGATACTACATAAATACGTAGCATACTCATAAAATACATTTTAAATAAATAAATGTTTAAACATTTAATATATTTATATTATATGAGTATTAGTATATATATATATATATATTTATATATGTCCTATAGGAACTATATGAAATGGAATTTAAACTTAATATGGAACTTCCGGTACATTGTGCAAAACATAAACTTATAACTAAAAATTAATAGGTTTTTCATTTCACACATTAATAAATGAAACTCAAATATTATTTCACTATAGGTACCTACCTAAATAAATTTAAAAAAATTTTATTAAAAAAATATTTATTATTATTATTATTTTAGCAACTAAACATTGCATTCTAATTTATAATACATGATACATACATATTTATGAATCAATATTAACTAATTAAAAACATTTAAAATCCTATTCTAAGTGTTAAAACAAATATATATAAGTACATTAAAACTTAAGATGTAATCAAATTATTTTTTATTATTATTTAAAATGCAGAGAAATGTGTAAGAATTTTTGAATTTATTGTAAATTTTTAGTACATAGTTGTATGTATGATTGTCACAACTTAAATTATATTATAATAAAATAAATATTTATTAGTAATTATATTAATTTACCATTTCATCAATAAAATTTTCAAAAATGTATTTGTTTTTGTTAATTTTAAGTTCCAATAATCCCTTAGAATGGGATGTAATTCTGAAAATATCAAAAATAATAAACCAATCCATAATAGCTTCTATAAGCACTTTATTATGTTTTAATTATACATTTACACATATTAATTTTAAATGTAGGTATTACAGCTACTATGAAATTGTATTTTACACGCACTCACCTAGATATAAGTGGCCACATTTGTATATGAACAAAAAAAACATGAGTAAAAAAATGTAATTTGCGAAAGTTAACATAACATTATAATAACTTAAATTATAATACTTTTTAATTATGATAGAAGTATTAAAAACGACACAAAGTTAAATACTAAATTGGTTTCGTCATGAAACTTTGAAAACAGAACGAAAAATAGACATAAAAAGTGAATAATAACAAAATTCTCGATCAGTGAATGTATCTCTTCTCCATCAGTCATATATTATTTAAAAATGAAGTAGCGAAAAATAATATTTTATTATATCTTCTGCTTTTACAGGTAGATGTGTATCTCGATATTATCATAAAAAGTGCGCAACATTCTATTAATACATATTTTACTTGTATTCTTCATTGTATAATAATATGGCAATACTACACTATAGGTAAAATACTAAATGTTCTTAAAATATAAAAGCAAAATAAAAAAAATAAAAATATTTTTCCATAATTTCTAGTATTATTATTTTTCATTGTTATATTCATAAGTAACTCTATAGAAGTAATACATAGTAGGTAAGTACTAAAGTAATATATCGGTGTTGGTGTATATTCCTGTATATATATAGTTGCTTCTATTTACTGTTGTAATTATTACATATTTACTAGTGAGTACAGAAACGGGTATTATACTTCAAATTATTTGCAAGATGTTAAACTTCATATTTTTTTCACTGCGGTAAGTCATTTTACATACCATTTTTATAATTTGAATGGAGTGAGACATACTACGTTTACAAAAATATGTGTTTTTTATTTTTTTTGTTAACAAGTTTTTCGATTCTGTAGATTATAGAAATTTAACACGATAAATCAATAATATTGTACGTATGTGGAAATGACTTTTACAAAAAAAGCAGTGAAGAAAACAAGAAATCAACAATTTTATATCGGTATTAACCTTCAGTAGGTCGCATGGATTATAAGTACCTATTCCGTTGCGCGGGGTAAAAATTTTCTTTGATTAAACATAATATATTTTTCTTTAAGTATTAACTAATAACTATTAAAATTATAAAATTTAATTGAGTTTCGACAATATTTTAATATGAGTTAGTACTTACCAAAAACAGTAGATACAATTTCAGTATTATACTATTGTATAAATCGGTATGTGAATTATTCGAAATTAAATATTCAATAAAACAATAATATTTTTATCTTGTAATAGTATATAATAATTAATTGTTGATCTATATAGGTAATATAAGTTAAAACACATTTCAAAAAATAAGTCTATACCTACCTATATATAATACCTATGGTTTTTATGCATTAGGTATGTATATAAATATAGGTAGGTAGGTAAACATTTTGACTTTTTCATAAATGTGTTTAATACAAATATTAAACAACTACTGTTCCAAAAACGTACTCTATTCAAAGTTTTTGTTATAGTTCAAGGGCTACAATCTATGTACGATTTTCATTCATAAAATATATATAGGCATATTACACCTATAGATACGTAATATGTGTAGTTCCTTCCTATTTACAACGATTTGTTACAGACCTTATCATTGAAAATTATCACTGTGTGGCATATTATATAACGATTTTTTCACTGTAAAAATGAAAATCAAATTCTTGATTTATAGTAAAAAGTAAAATTTACACCTATATATTTAGTAAAATAATAAATTCAATAAAATAATAATAATAAAAATAAAAAAATTACTTTAACAAATTTTAATTGATTTTTAATTTAGAATTAAAAGTGTAAAATCACATAAAGCTAAACCTCTATAATAAATTTTTCATCCGCAGAATAGGCCAACATTACCGTTGACATTTATTCAATTTATCTCCTCTCTAAAAATAAAAAGTTATCTCCAGCCACCAATCCACTTTTATCTATCGGACCATATACTTACCTAATTCTGTGACCTCCCACTCCCATCCCACCAAAGATTCTCAATATTCTCTTCCTCATTATACCTTTATTAAGTTTATTCCGTTTTTCTTTTCTTTTTTTTTTTTTTTTATATAACATAAATGTATGTTACCTAAAATCCTGGCATTATATTTAATGATTAGACAATGTCAATAATACCGGAGAACACTAGTCATTGTTGATAAACGGTATATATGTTACGGGTAAAAGCCGAAATCGGGCAAACCTAATTATGACCAACATCATTTGGGCAAAACCGCCAAAACCGTATACTGACTTTCATCGTAAGGACAAAACCGTAGAGTTTTAAATACGTTCGCTAATATTATAAACAAATTTAATAATTATAAAATAAGTATTATTGTACAAATATAATTAAATAAACTTAATTAATATATTTAAACCTCACTTGAGTCAAACTGTAGCGTTTTAAATTTTGTGTAGTTCTAATATGTGTAGCAACAAATAAACAAAAATATTATTTTTTTATTATTATATTTAATTATATCTGTACAATATTTTTTATTAATTATTTATTTTAACATTATAGAGGACCTAATATTATTATATGTTTATTTTTATAAGAGTACTTAATATCATTATATTATTTTTATTATTATTTAAATGTATTTAATTATATCTGTACAATATTTTATGATTATTATTTTTTTGTATTTAATATTAGTGGTTATTTAAAACGCTACAGTTTGACTCAAGTGAGGTTTAAATATATTAATTAAGTCTATTTAATTATATTTGTACAATAATACTTGTTTTATAATTATTAAATTTGTTTATAATATTAGCGAACGTATTTAAAACTTTACGGTTTTGTCCTTACGATGTAAGTCAGTATACGGTTTTGGCGGTTTTGCCCAAATGATGTTGGTCATAACTAAGTTTGCCCGGTCAAAAGCCGAGATATGACATTTTTCCCAAGGATTGTGGGCAATTCGCGTTTTGCCCGGGCATTTCTGAGGTATGCCCGACTTCGGTTTTTGACCGTAACATATATAACAGCAATTGACTAATAAGTTCAGTCAATGTCATTTATCTATATTTTTCTTTAAGTGATCATCGATTAATCGATGATGAAACTAAATAATACCTTTTTATATAATTATATTATAATAATTAATAATAGTAATTATTGTACTCAACTCAAAAAAAATTATTTCAATACATAATAAATATACATATTATAATATAGTTATTAATTGATTTCCATCTCTTGAAGTAAGTTTATGAGAGAAGGACTTTAATTTTAAGGTTAAAACGTACTTTATATTTATAATAATCTATTAATTAGGTACAGTCTTAAAAATAGTAACTAAACTATACTCACACAAGAAGCAGCAATGATAAAAATAATTTTAAAATATAACATTAAGTCATTAAATGATATTTAGTAATATATATTTTAATCAAAAACAATTAATGTCATAAATTGCGTCTTTTAAATATAAATATTTTTTAAATTTAGATTTAAAAAATTCCTTTTTGTTTACTAATTTAATTTCTAATGATAATCTATTAAATATCAATAAGTCCTTAAACGCATGATAATTTATAATTTGTATACATGGTAATAATATACTCTAAGATTATATCCCATCTTTCTTTTTAAATAATATTTAAACACCTCTTATCATCTTGGTTATATACTTATATATGTAATATATATTAATAGTAGTTGTTCATTTTTAACCATTTCTTTGTAAAGAACATCTAAAATTTGAAATCTAATAATTTTATTAAATAACATTTATTAGATTTATTTTTATATTATAATAGCTTTAATTTCAAAAATTACCCGTAGAAATAAAATGCATGAATATAAAAATACTTGTATTAACTACACATTGTATTAGCAAAAAAAAAAAAAATACATTAAACTATGTTTTAAATATATTTAAAATTGATCCAAATAACCACATAGTATTTTTAAGTAGGTACCTTATAAGTTGTGTAACTATATACATTTTATAATTTATCATTTTACCCGTTTTCCCATGTTTTAATGCGTTTTACCAAGTATGTTCTTTATTTTTACATAAATCTAACTATCAATCGTGAGATTTTTTGATTAATATGATTTAATATAATAGGTTTATGGAGTATACTCTATACCGTCATCTAATTCTATTTTAAAATCTTTTTTACGATATTCTTTTTACTGTAAAATAGTTAGGTACCTCGTAGTTAGTTAACTAATAATATAAGTATATATTCTATACAATACTCTGGTGTAACATAACATTTCGACGTCGCTTTATTTTGTTTATCAGTATTTTATTAAAATTATTTTCTTAACTGTGGCCTATAAGTAATCTCTATAAACGCAGTATATATTATATTTTAAACTATCATAAAGTTGTAAAAAAATAATATTTATCGACTTAGTGCATATGTTGTGATGAATACAATTGTAATTACAAAATCAAAACTTATTGAGCAATAATTATCATTATATAGGACGTTTAACAATGTTTATTTTACTAGGTAGATATATAATGCGGTCATACAATGTTAAAGTAAGTTCTCTATAATTATTTTATGCACCTATCAATTTACAACGCGCGGGAAATTAACACAATACCTTTAACTACTTTCCCACAATCATTCAAAACTATATGAGAAAATAAATTTCGCTTTTCACAACGGAACGGTCACTGTTTAAAGTAAATTGTAGCTAACCGTTTGTTAAGTCTCAGAAACGTATTTGGATTTTAGCGTCTGCGAAAGTGATTTAACTTAAATACCTACTGTATACTTTATTATATTGGTGAGTATATTTTGTCTAAATCATATTGGATTTTAAGGTATCAAATCAAATTTTTGTATTCACAGTTAATTTACAAAAAATCATATTAAGTAAATACAGCAGTCTACGAGATTGTGGATAGAACCCCATAAATCATTCATCCATAGGATTACAGGAACCTGTTATATTTAGCATTAACCAATAAATAGTGTATGATATAACATAAGTACCTACCTATGTACATTGTTTTATTTATTTATTTTTGTTTTACAGAAATTGACTAATTATTTTCGACGTTATGATGAAAAATTCGATGATGTCAAATAACAAGAAACACGATTTATCGAATAGTGAGTAAATATTATTATGTGTTAGCGTTATTGTATTATTATGTGACTAAAATAGTTGCATTTAATACATTTATACCAAAACACATAAAAACCTACAATTTTTGTTAATTAATTAATTTTTTAATAATCTATTGAAATAATGTATTTATGCCCGTAATTTGAAAGTCCATAGGCACCAGTAATAAAGCTATAATAGAATCTAGAATTCAAGAGTTATCAATTAATATTTTTGAAGGACAACATTACTTACAGGAATTTAGGAAAATGTTAGGGTTATCAAACTGCAGTATAATGTATAAAAATTAATTATTAAATCACCAAGAGTGAATAAATGCAAAAATAAAAATCCAAATAAAAATTATTATTACACAATATCTGTTAAAATGTAATAAATTGTATCACTTGATATTATAATATGCGAACACTCAAATGAGAAACATTACCAGACCCCGATTGTGCTTTGCCCCGATCAAGAAATCCTGCATATACGTCTACACCATTCTATCTGTATACCCCTACCTGGATACTGAAGTCTAAAATCTAGTAGTCTAGTCTCGAAACTCAAGTTTTTGTTTTTTGATTCCAAAGAAAGACCTCCCCAGTCTCTTGTGTTCCATTCTTGTGAGTTGTGACGAAATAACTCGGACAACTTCTAAGATGTTATATCAGTTATGTTAGGTACTTGGGTATCTATTCGTCAATCGTCATAAACATATTATTATTAATATGAAATTATTATACCTAGGTATGTATGTATAATGTATGTTATCAATGTTATCATTCATACAGCTACTATTTTCTTATCACCTCTTTGGTCGTTCAAAATAATATGTGACATGGTTGTTTGATAAATAAATAATAACTTATTAAATTTATTTTAATAATTTAATATAAAAAAATTACCAGAGGTCTTCGGTGAATGCGATGTTATGACTTAATTATATGATACTACCTGCGATGTAAAAATCTGTGTGCGGACGACTGGATACTGTTCGAAGTGATTACAGAAGAGCGTTTGTTTGGACGACGCGCGGATCATTCGTCGCTCATACCTGACTAATTAATTTTTTTCCGCGCATTCTTAAAATTGTCGTTATTGATTAATTTTTATTTACATAAATAGTAAAGTATTTTAATACGTCTTGTCTGTTGTTTACCATCCAAACATTCAAATTCGTCTAAAACAGTTTGTACACGTTCCACAGAGAACTTAATATTATATTGTCAGTACTTGGTAGTTATCATGTAGAAAACGCCACACTACAGTAGTCCTCTTTTCTTTTCAAGTATGGAATCAATCGACTCTAACAGTAGCGGGTATGATCAGTCCGTTGACTGGGTACCATTGTCTTTGACGTTTGTTGAATATCCAAAAGGTGAGTAAATTAAATAGTGACTATACACTGCGTAAGCTACACTCAAGTGTTTCAAACGTCCAAATAGTGTTACAGAGATTAAATTCAATACTTCTGTTACTGTTTGGTTCGACTTTAATGAACTTCAATTATTTAATTTGTTTAAGTCCTTTCAAAATTTTATTGTTATACTCCGAGTCGTTATGATATAATAGCCAAGTCACAAAATTATGAATAAAACTACACAGTTATCTTGAACTTCTTAACATTTAAATATATTGTATTCAGTAATATTTTTAAAACCAAGTATAAACATTATATTTTAAATATTTAATAAATAATATCTTTGTGAAATTAGCAGATATTTATTTTAAAGCGACTGACAAGCATATCTTACATAATAAGATACTGTTATTATAAGAAATAAATTAGAAGTTCTTTACAAAAGCTATAAGAATACTTTTTACAAAAAATTTACAGTATAATATAACAATTAACCAAATTTAAATTTAAATATAATTATTTATTGTTTTAAAATATATATAGTTTAAATCTATATTATAAATTAATATAGTAGATCTTTTATTTTTCCATGTTAGACACAAAATTAACTTATAAAACACTGAAATTAAATTATTTTTATCTTATTTACAATTAATATTTGAATTCATTTATGGATAAAATATACTACCCAAAGAAAGTAAAAACTTAACAACAATATTAAAATCTACAAAATAAGTAAAAAAAAAAATCAAATTGCAACTATACCTAATATTTTGCAATGTATATTACCATAATTTGTATTTTATTAATTTCTGAGATTTTGTGATTTCCTCACATTCCAAAAATATTATTTGTATCCTGTTTAATAATAACCCATACTCATTTATATTTATATTTTACTTTTATTTTTATCGATTAACAAATTAATTTTTTGTGAGTAGCACCTACCTATCTAATAATTTTATTTTTATGTTTAAGGGGATGTATTTGGAAAATTATTGGCACTATTCAGTTTGACACCTTTTGTGATTCTATCTGGTTTTATTTCATTGATTCTATTTCGTCGAGATTTACACACAGTAAGTATACATTTAAATTAAAACTATCATAACTAATTTTTTGTCTATAGAAATTTTTTATTTTTAGATAACTTTTTTCATTGGTGTGTTACTCAATGAGATATGCAATACAGTCCTAAAACATATATTGCGTGAACCTAGACCCTTAGCTAGAAATACAAATTTATTGTATTCAGAATATGGCATGCCTTCATCTCATTCTCAATTTATGTGGTTTTTTGCATCATACATGTTATACTTTACATTTATAAGGTATATTTTCAAGAAATATAAATAGTAAAAGTTATATATAATGTAAATACTATGAATTTTAATTGTTTAGGTTACAGTATGCTAACAACAAAGCATTTAAAGAGTTTTTCTGGAAAGTTGCTGGAGCTGTATCATGTATTGCTATTGCCTGTATAGTTTCTTATAGCAGGTATTTAGACAACTATTATATTATAACTTTATAAATATATTTTTTTTTATTTTATGAGAAAGAAGAAGCTTTAGATTTAAAAAAAATAGAATATCAAGAACATTTCTTTCAATTGCTTTTGAAGTTGAATATTAGGCACAAATTACTGTCTTATACTTTTACCGACATCTTAATAGTATAACAATTAATAAATTTAGGAATATAAAATGTAATATAAAACATTATTTTTAACAATGAATTCCTACTTTTTTTCATATTGATAAAGTAACTTGTATGCCGCGTCTTCCCTATTTCTTAATTACGAAAACCTTCTTACATGCTTTTACATATTGTTATTGCTTGTTTAATATTATTATCATAATTTTCAGTTATTTTAATAATTGTTAATAACAATTATAAATTGTAAATAATAATCCATTTCATGATTGATGTAGTGAAATATGAAAAAATATGTTTAATATGATGAATATTCTTAAATATTTTAACATTTTTTTTTCTATTACTAATATAATTATGATTTTACTTTTTTAGAATATTTCTACAATATCATACATGGAAGCAAGTAATCTATGGAGCACTGTTTGGTATTATTATAGGTACTGTTTGGTTTACAATAATTAATGTGGTATTGACTCCCTATTTTCCAACAGTGATATCATGGTATGTTTAAAAATACATTTTTCATATTATATAACTTTTTAAATTAAAAATTATATCTATTTACTTAATGTTTTATACAAAATAACACTAGTGATTTTTTTTGTAAAAATTATAGACATATCCTCAGTATGTTCATTCTGGAGTATGGATTCTACTACTGTGTCCAACATTAGTTTAATTTATTATAATTATTAATTTGCTTCAGCCTTGAGACTTGAGTTCTATGAAGTGCTAAAATAATTTTTGTTTGTTTTGCTTTAAATTATTTCACCTATCTACATCTTCATCAGCACATATTATGATATTAAATAGTTCTAAATGATATATTTAAAAATTAAACAATATTCTATCATTCAAAAATGTGTTAAATGTCGGTTAATTGTTTTGTCGTCAAAATTTAATATTAAATAATATAAACATTATACATACTTGAAGTTTTTTCATAGACTTAACAAAATTAAATTTAAAAATAACTAATAAATTCTATTGATTACATAAAAGTAATGAAGCATTGCCAATAAACAATGTAAATCAATTAAATTATGATTTGCAAGTAATATTATGATTTTTTAATATTTATATTAACTAAAAAGTAAAATATAAGTTTCAAAAAAACTGAATAATAAAATACATACAGTTAACATTTAAAATCAAATACTTAGATTAATGAATGTAATTAATGAAAAAAAACATTTCAAATTCCAAATTATATTTGGAATACATCAAGATATGTTACTTGAATAATTTTGTAGTGAATTATATAGAATAAAATTATTATGAATTAATAATAACGACAACAACAATTTGTAATCATATTAGGTTAATTATTGAATTATAATGTATAACCATTTTCATATTTTTACCGGTCTACCCTTCTATATGCTAAATGAGCATAAAATTAGTTTCATGAAATAATGATGATCAAAAATAGAAAAAAATGTAGAGTTCTTAGAGTATATTTCACAATTTTAAAATTATCTTCAATCTTTGTACGGTATATTGCACTATTTTGTAACTTAATAAGTAAAAACGTTACGCACAGTTTTGAGAAAAAAAAGTTTTAACTAATACTGCCAATTCAGTAGAAGCTAAAATTATTAATTCAAAGTCTACGTACTCAGTTATTATTAATTTATACCATGTATTATTTTCTTAATATCACTAAAATTTGTGTATTATTATTTTAAAAATTATAATAAGATATAAAATATTTAATGAATAAACCTTGATTTGACTTGTTTGACATTAATCTAAAATTAAAATTATAGTTTATTTTGAAAAATATGTTTTATGAGCACATTTTATTGTATGTTTAGTTTAGATTTTATAAACTCATATTTAAAAAATTTTAATGCATATAAACCCAAACATATTTATTTGTTTAAAAACAATTTTAAGGTCAAAAAAAGTACTGGGAGATATTCATAAAATAAATAACATTTCAAATTTTTTGAGTGATTTAAATGTTGTACATCAAATAATCAATACATTTGTTATTTATATCTTTCCCTTCCTTAAACTTTTACAACTAAATAAAAATGATAAATTAAAAATATATATAAGTACTCCATACAATAAAATTCTATTTTTCATTATACTTTCAAAAAAACACTCAAGTATCATACAACTTTCAACATTTGAATATTGATAGATTAGCCATATTCTCTGAAAGTCAAACTATTAACAATATTCAAAGTTTATTTAAAAGAATCGAGCATATATGTTTGTTTATTCTTGAATACAAATATTTTTTAATACTTTTAATAACCTATAATTTAATATCAAAGTATTGTTTAATATATTATGTATTTATACATCAAAAATTTAAAAAATGATTTTCTAAATATTATTATTGAAATTGAAAATAACCAGTATTATAATATCTAAAACAAATTTGAACATATTTAAACTGTATCAATCATTTATTTTGGTTTGTAATTAAATACATTTTCTATAAATGTGCAATATTACTCATATTTAATTTGTTGTATCATAAATTATAAACAAAATGATGCTCTTTTTATTTCTTAAATTATTTTTCATTTATTAAATAAATAAAAATCATTTACTTGTTTTTATCCTTAACTTGCCTTATTATTTTTATTATATATAATATAGCGTCTATTATCTGAAAAAGTTAACTTAATGTTATTATATTCAAAATTATTTAATGTATTATGAATAAATTATAATACAAAAACTCTTATTTTTATTGAAACAATTAGGTTAGATAATTGGCGCTCTGCTATTGCTTGTACTAGTGGTCTTTAAAGATTGAAAACTAAAAGTTTTCTATCTTATTAATACACAATATAACAATGTGTGTGCAATATTGAATGAACATTTTTTAATTTTATTGATTGATTTATTTTCTTCTGGTAATATGGGTAAACTATGCTTTAGTGTGTTGTTATTTAAATATTTAATTATTTTTTACAATAATGTATTATTATCATTTTAGGAAAATATCAGAACTATTTTTGTTGAGAGATACTACATTAATTCCCAATGTCTTATGGTTTGAATACACAAATATTCGTCATGAAGCAGGAGCTAGAGCCAGGCGCCGAAAATCAATTTCTGCAAAATCTCAATGACTAATATTTTAAAAGGATTAAAATAATAATAATAATATGACTAACCTGTCCAAGCATTTAAGCATTTGTAATAATGTGAAATAATAAATATTTAATAATATACTATTATTTTTACCAAATGTAATGTTTGTAATGTGTTTAAGTGTGATTATAATAGCTAAATAATTTATCATTCGTACTTATAATATCTTATACTGTTTTATTAATATTACAATTATTGAGTTATTTAAAATGTTTATCGGGTCACTTGAACAATCATTTAACATTTAATGAATCAATATTGAGCTAATGGTCCTTTAAACATGATTTTGTGACCCAAGATTACTCTAATATATTGTATTGAATCATTAAATTATCAATTTTTCATGTGACCTGGCATTAGTGTTTTAATTTTAAATAGTATGCACACAATAAATACAATATTATTAATTTTAACATAAAAATAACTCACCCAAGTACAAAAATTTATTTCAATCATTTCAAATAATCTGTTGTTTATTTTATTTTAAAATGATTGAATACATTTAACTTGTAATTAATTAATTTTATTCTATGTTTTGTAAAATTAAATTAGACTTTAAATTTTAATATTGAATTTGACCGTTTTAATTTGGTTAAATTCACATTTCAATACTGATAAGTCGAAACTACAATTTTATTATTAATAGCAATATTTTCGATTTCAATTTTTTATGATGTGCAATGTAATAATAATATATATAATATATATAATAATTATATACATTATATGTTTAAGTTTGTTACTTATTTAAATGTATTTATATATGCAATAATATTTTAGAGTAATGGAGTTAAAAATGTACTTTCTATATTGAATTAAAATGTTTTATTTATCTATTTTTATAATAGATCATATTCTTTGTATGGTATACATCAATATTTATATGATTTAATATAATATTATTTTTTAACTACATAATGTATGTGTTTTTAAATTAAATGTTTTTACAAAAGAAGTTGAAATCCTATTAAGTGTAATACGATATTATATATTAAGCTTGATGCTATGTTTGATCAATGTTGTATTTTATTACATTTAGTGGTAAAGATGATTATGCATAGAGATGTTAAAATACGGTATTTTTTATTTATTTATTTATTTATTTTTTTTTTTTTTTTTATATATAACCAGACACCAGTATAATATATATTTAAAACAAATTAAAAAACCATTGTTAACCATGAAATATGAATCAATTTAAAACTAATTAATTGAAAAATGGTCAAGTCAGAAAACATTTAAAAAAATAATATATAATACAAGAATTATATTAGACCAAATTCACCAAATTAATATTTAGTCATGTTACCAATTATTATGTGCCATACATTCATATACCTAGTAACTAGAAATGATTTAAACTTAAAATATTTTAGTTACACTTCGTATTTTATAGGTAGTAAATTATATTTTTAAAACATCAAATAAATTTCAAAATAATTTAAGATTTGAGTTACCTCAATATCTGCAATTAATATATAAATATATCTACTAATTTTTTTATTCCACATTTTTTATTTCTTGTAAGTACAACTTATATTTAATATTGGAAATTATGTAAAAAAAAATTTTAACTAAAAATCTGTTTTTTATATTTAATTTTTAAATAGAAATAAATCGAATACCAAATTTGATACTTAAATACTATCTCATTGTACCTATATTTACAATATTAAAATACCTAGTTCAATTAATTTAAATTATTTCTAACACATGAATGTTAAATAAACACATTACAATTATAAATGATAATAATAAATAATAAAAATATTATTCATGACAATAATAACTGAAAATAACACCTTAATTTGTTTTATACCATTGTATAATACAAACTCGCATTTCTAATTATACATTATAGTAAAATAATAAATATCTTAACTAATAGTAAATTTACCTTATAACAAAAAATCACTGTAAAACAATTCCCTTATCATCAATTAAAAAAAAAAACTAGATACATATGTTAAACATATTTTAAACCAACTATTCGACTAAATGTATTATTTTTTCAAAAAAATTGAAGTATGTTTACAGCAATATATTATAATTATGTAACTAATAAAAATAAATATACCTAAAATTAGCTATGTATTTTTAAGCTCTGAATATTTTTTTTTTGTTTGTTTTTAAGATATTTAATTTTTCATTTTTGTGTTATAATCAAATTTAGACAGTTAACTCGTCTTTTATTCGAAAATATGGGTTTTTAAGTATTAATTTAAAAAAAATTTAATTTTAAGTTCAAGCAAATTAAATATTAAATAAAACATTGAAATAATGAAATATATTTTTAACTATCTCTAGGTACTATACATTTATGAAAATTGAACTTATAATTTCATATCTATTTTAATTTTTTCTTCTGAACTATTTATCTTTAATCACTAATATATTGATAAAAGGAATATATTTTATGATAAATATCTTGAACTATATAATTACTATGGTCTATGTGCAAGGCCAGATTTAGGATTAACAGGCCCCTAGACTCAACTGTGGTATGGGCTCAACAAAAGATTTTTAGGAAATAGAAAAGGCATATTCACAAGCACAATTAGAGAAACTAAGCCACCTTTAAAACATTTTCAAATAATTTTCTTTCCAAAATCGAGTGTAGTGCAACTTTCTAAATTCTAGTTTTTTTGCCAGAAAAAATAATAACATTTAAAATATAATATTAAAGTGTAGTTTTAAATACCACATAGTAATTGAGATATTCAATAATATTTATTTAAAATGCAATGGTAGTGATTAAATTAACAACATAATATATAATACAGCTTAATATAATAATAACTAGGTTTAAAGGTTTAAACTCTGATCGGTTTACGTCTTAACTTTTTATAGATGAAATTACTGATAAATTTTAATATCTTCATAATTTATTTATCTTAGAATGTGTGATATATGGTAAGGGCCCTGTTGTGGTGAGAGCCTATAAGTCGCAGCCTATATAGCCTGCGCTTAAATCAGGCCCTGAGTCTATATGTTATGAGTTCAATTCTTAGATATATTGAAAAATTAAAAATTTTCAGAAGTTTTAACTATGAAATAATCAGATACTTGACATTTAATAAGCTGATTAACTAAAAATATTCAATTTTGACCTCCTACAAGTAGGTACCATATAGATCTAATTTGGTACAAAAGAAACCTCTATCAAAAGACACTAGTTTTAGAATTCGTAGTACAAAGCACACTTAACACCCCTGCAATTTTCAACTATGGCTCAAATGCTCGATCTTTTGTAAATTTAGTTGCCTATTTGCGCCTGTACGACACAGCTCGCATTCTTTAAACTAATAATTTTATTAGACGATTAATATCGTTAAATCGTTTTTACGATGTTATGTCGCGACTCGTGATGGATTAATAATAATAATTATACTATCGCTGTTGCCGTTGCTGGTAATCTCATAATCTGTCCTTTGGTCTCTGCACACGAATCCATCTAATATTAGATGATTGCGTGTGATCGTGCGGGGTTTCCATAATATCATTATTATCGAATATCGTTGTGTTACCTCTCCTCTACACACCAACAGAAACGGAAACAACTATAATAATACCGATAAAATATTATTACTTTCTCCACGAAACGTTTTTCGACAACAGTCAATTACCGAAAATCGCTGTGCGAATGTCTATCAGATATTTGAATTTCATCAAAAACATATAATAATAGTTATTTACAAGTGCATATATTATATATGTATATGTATAAATATAAATATTTATAAAACAATATTATATACATATATAATATATTGTATATGTTATTATATTGGTCATAATTTATTACTCGTTGTAGTCGATTTGTTGAAATATAATCCACGTTTACTCAGTATTATAATATTTTAAATAACACGTTTCTGACGGAATAAAATCGATCGATCGGCATAATCGTAATACGCGGTTCGTTATTGCTAATGTTGTACAGATAAATCTGTTTTATGTTTTTCGATTTCTATTCATCTGTTAAGTGCTCGATATAATTAAAATATTAATATAATAGGTTTGTTCTGTGATAATACTAATACGATGTCGAGTCTGGTTAACTCCACAGCGGCAGCAGTGGTTTACGATGATTGCGGCAACACGGCATTAGCGGTGAAGAACGATTATTCGTGTCAGCCGTCTTACAGAAACAATCAGGTAAAGACTTTTCGAGTTTCCACTATTTCCAAAACTAATAAAATTCATGTTAGGTACTTGAAAATGAAAACTACGTAAATCAGTTACATGTGCTTTTTTTTAAAAAAAAAAAAAAAAACAATCATTTGATGTTATAAACTTAGAGTTTGTTGTATATATAGTGCCTTATATCTACCGTATAGGCTTGCCATTCGTCCCGGTTTTAACAGCATGTCCTGGTGTCCCGGCCGGCGGGTCGGTCATTAATTTTGTCCCGGTTAATGAAAGACGAGAGAAAATACTTTAATAATAAAATAAAGAATAATATTGTAGGTACATACTACATAGACACATGTTGTCATTATATCATTATCGTATTATACTATTATGTTATCGACATGTCAGGTTTAATTATCTTTTTTTTTTAAAAAAAGCTTCAAAAATTTTAAACTTAAAGCTAAAAAAGAAAAGCTTATCCAATATGATGTTTTGGTTTGATGATTTTAAAATCTAACAACCCTACTTATAGGTACCCAAAATCTGTTTATCGCTCAAAACCCGTAACCAAAACTTAATTATTATAATTAAAGCCCGGATTTTTATGCATTTGCGTGGTTTTTCTAGATAGTCCAAAAAATAGTTAGGTTCGAAATAGATCCGAAATATAAAGTTTTATTTTGCATATTTTTGCATATTTTGTCATTTTTTGATATGTACAGAATATTTCTATATTTTACGATTTTTTCATTGCATATATACGGTTTTTATTACAAACATGTAATATTTTGCTTATTTTAATTAAAATAACGTATTTATAGTCAATGTAATTTGACAAAATCGTTTTCTTATCTTATCTGACACCTATCGGGACAAGTAGTAATCTGTTATTGAGTAGATTTTAGTGAATCATACATTCATCGTGATCCGTGTGTGTGTAACTTTCATTCGATTTTATTTATTTATACTTAATGAAAATAAAAGACATTTTTTTTAATCGATTTTTTGCATATTTTCGTATATTTGAATAATAATGAGTACATAAATGCATTCATATTTAATACATTTTTAGTGCATATAATTCCAGGCCCTAATTATAATCAACAATTCATAATTATTATTATATTATCTTAAATATTTTGAGAGAATATATTTTTTACGTCACTGTAATTCCGAGTTTTGAATAATATCTCCAAATACAATGATATTATTTATTTATCATTTATAAATATTACGAGGGTGCCACGTACTTTTTGTCTCAGTATTGTATACCTACAACATAAAAAATTTATATTTACCTGTAGTGGTTTTGTTTTTGTTAACTTTAAAATTAAAGCGAATCGACCTTTAATCAAAATGTAAAAGTAAAAACATGATTTATGTTTATATAATGGCGTTTTATGATATTACAATTTTTCAGTGAGTTACAATAAAGAATATAAAATATTTATTGAAAAAAATACAAATTTTAAAGCTAATGTCTAGCGAGTAAGTGTATTCAAGTAGAAAATGCGTTAAGCAGTTTATACGCAATTTTATGATCGCTATTTATAGGTACGTTTATAACTTGTAAAACAAATAAGTTATAAGTGTTATAACACATCACATGTAATGAAATCCTCTTAAATAATAATTGGAGATGTATTTTTAATTTACAAAATTTAAAAGTTCGATATAAGACATAGATATTTAAAAAGATTGAAAACCTAACAAAATTATAAGCGTTTAACGTTTAACGCATGTGAGTAATTTTGATTCGCTTGAAAGAATTTATTAAGCAAATTATGTTGTTTAATGGTTAATTTTGATAACGGTTTATTAGCTTACAGTCAATAATTATTTACATTAGATTAATTTTTATCCATTTCCGTTAATATTTTTGATATACTAATTTATACAGTTATACACATCTAAAAATAATTCGATTGAAAAGTGTTTACTGAATACCTAGGTATAGACGTATAGTGTCTTGTATTTATATTTATATAAGGAGTACATAGTTTTGTTATACCTGGATTTTCAATTTTTAAAGATCGATGATATGAAAATTTATAAGAAACGAAAAAAGACGTTTCATTGTTTATAACTGGTAATATTTTTATCTTAATTTCAAAATTTTTAAACACACAGTTGTATCGATAGCACAATCAACTTTATTTTTTAATAGATTCTGTAAACTTTTTTTCCTGAAAAATCTAACGGGCAATTTAATATTAATATCAATTTCAGTTCGTTAGTTTATTCTACGATACTTTAAAGTTTAATAAATTCATGAATAGTTCTAATTGTAATAATTTGTATGTACTAAAGCTCAATATTTTTTTTTTAATTAACTTTTTATACACTTTGTTCAGTAAACTAGAAAAATACACAAGAAAAAAATTAAATCAATTTTGGAACAAATGCCTACAAAATAATTGGCAAACATAGTTCATTTTTCTTTATTAATATACTATCATAAAATAAATACTATTAATGCATTATAATTATAGTAAATGGTTACCTCAATACCATATATTATACACTTTTAAGTTAGCACCTAAATAATGTGTGTGTGCTATCACAAATTTTACATTACATTTAAAAATTGTGCATTTTACGTAATATTAGGTATACACTACAAAAATAGACCTTGAGTAAGTAATAGTATTAAATATAGCAGCGGTCCTCACTAGGATTATAGAATGGGCCAAATGTAATTTTTGAAAATTATTAGCGGGCCGCATACATTTTTTATGATACTACATGGTGGAAATTAATAAACTCATAATCATAGGTGCCTACTTATCTGTCCAACTGGTAATTCTACAAGTTTAAAATAGAAAGATAAAATAAATAAAAATAATAAGATAATAAGTGACGTTCATTTTATTCACTGCTTAATAGCGCACAATAGCGCACGCGGCACGCAAATATTTTCGGCGCATTCTACATACACCATCCGTCGACCATGGGTTTTTTGCACCGCAACAGAAAATCGCGACTAATCACGGCACGTGTTGTTCGCGCACACACGGCGCACGACGAAAATATTTATTTATTAATTAAATGATTCTATTTTATCGAATAATATTTTTCGCCGTCCATATTAGTGGCAAATTCTACATTCGACGTAGAACGTAAATTTTACTAGCTAAGCCCCAGCTTTAGAATGAACAAATTAATTTTAATGTGGGCCACGTAGTGGGGATCGCTGAAATATAGCGTCTCATGCAAAATAAAATATAAAGTTTGATAAAATAAAGTATTTATTTCTTTTAGATTATATGCGGAGCAATGTATATAATATTAATTTCATAATGATGGGCGTTTTTTTTTTTTTTTTTGTTTATATACATGATAAGTAATTGGAAAATATATACATTTTCGCTTTGAAGGAAGTTTTGGATAGAAAATTGGGTCTAGTCTATACTTTAATAAGGTCAAAATTAAAAATTGTTAATATTTTTCAAAATAACTGAGAGAAACAAAAAAATCGGTAAAATGGAAATTTTTACGTCGCAAATCCAGAATTTTACAAAATATTGTTTTTGGAATATGCTGAAAACAAATAACAGTAGGTATATGAAACTTTCATAAATTATTTGTAAAGTCTTTTTCTATACAAAATAACATTTATTAAATACTTAGATTTTTTTTTTTTTTTTGAGCTATTTATATAATTTATATTATTATTTTTATATAAATGTAGATAAAAAATTATCGTAAATATGTTTGAAAATTGAATACAAGGTTCCTCATGAATTATAGACTTATTAATTACATTATATCGAAAATTTATACTGTCAATGAAGCATTTAAATTTAGAATTTCGACAAGATTCGTAAAATAACGGAAATCATCAAAATATTTTGTAGTCTTAGAAATTCATAGTAAATTTTATTTTCTTTTTTAAGATTTAAAAATGTAATATAATGTTCTTTGTAAGTTTTTTTTATCCTATATTAAAAAAAAATTTTACCCAAAAATCAAATTAATTTTTTAGAAAACTTTGAAGTCCAAATTATTGAATATTATACAATATAGACATTAAAAAAATTATATGATCATAAATATTAAAATATATTATACATTTATAATAATTTACAACTTTTCAATTTGTTAAGTCTTCTGGAAGAAAAAAATTAACCTTAACACCAGAACTAAGAAAACTATCATTTGATTTCGTAAAGACACAATGTTCTTACAGGTTTGTTAAGTTTAAATAATAATATTTTTAAAAGTCATTAAATGATTTTGAAAACAAATAATTTTAACTACTTATAATTATTGTTTTTTAGTGATTCTAGATTTATTCGTTTAAATAACTTACGATATTTAAAAAACAAAGAGATAACGTTAGAAGAAAACATGGATCTCATTAGTGAAAATATTATTGTAGAAAGAAAACATTTCCAAGATATTGTTGATAGTTTACTAAATCAAGTGGTACAGCTGGAAGAAAATATTGACTTAAAAACAATCAAGATTGAAAACTTGCAACTGTACAACTCGGAAAAATTGAAAATTATTAACTCACTTACTACGGCACTAAACGAAACCAAATGGAAACGTGACACGTTGCAACAGTTTTGCGAAGAACATGCGCCCAACATTCTTTACAAAAGTATGTTGCTTGTCAATTGTATTTTAGATAAAATATCTATTTTTAAATCTAACCAGGATAAACTGCATTCATGTTTGACCAATTTGGAAGAAAATTGTCCATTAATTAAAGAAGTCAAACTGCTGAAATCTGATTGTGATAAATGTATTAGTATCATTGAGAAAGCTACTATCAAAGAACTGTCTTATGCATTGATGAACGAAAATGACTTTAATAACACAATAAAACACACTATTTACAATCTAAAACATTTCCAATTCAATGTACCACTTGACTGTAATTATGCCATTGAAAATATTGGTTTGTTGAAAATCTCTCAGGACAGTGAACATAATTTAGAAGATATGATCGGCTTATGGGAATTAGTAAAGGATTTGTTTCAAAGACATCAGTATCTGACAAATAAAATCATTTCACTCAATATGCAAAAAATTGGTTTGCAGTTACAACTTGATGAAATGGAAAATAATAGGAAAGAGCTTGAACTAAAAGCTATGACAGAAATTGAAGTAGTAGAGAAAAAAGAAGAATTATTAAATCAAAATGAATCAATGATTCAACAACATTGGGATGAAATGGATATTAGTCAAGAAATAGTAATACAAACTCAAAGAGCTCAAGACATTGATCAAGAATTAGAAGATCTTCAAATAGAATACCACAGGTAAATTGTTTTTTTTATTGTGCATTTTCATAATTTAGTTAATCTTAATAATTGTAAGTACCATATAAGAAGTGTATACAAACAACACAATTTAGTAGATTATAAATAATATAATAACAAGTTGTAGTTTAAAATAATGTGATATGTATGAAATTGGTTAAGATATATTTAAATATATTGGAGATTTGAATTAGGTTTACCTAAGATTTTTACTCTTCTTTTTTTTTAAAAAAGTTATTTATAGTTTTAATTTTCTGTGTTAATTTTTTATGCTATAATGTTTTGATTTTTGTACCTTTAGCCACGACAAAGATAATAAACAGTTTAAAACAGATTTGTGTCATCTAGAAAATGAATTGACTGAATATCAGCTCAAATGTAAGCAATTGGAAATTGAGAACAAACAAATTGAAATTGAAAAAAGTGAAATTTTAGAAGCATATGCCAAAGCTTGGGGACATTACAATGAAAAACAAAAGATAAAATACACAGGGAGGCTTATTAAAAACATAGATTCCATAACACAGGTGATTATTATCATGTTAATTCTAAAATATAAGCAAATACAAAATTAAAAAGATGCCATCCCCCAAATTTTGTGTTTAAAGTTTACTTATAGAGAATAGTAATTATTTATTCTATAACGGATTTAAAATAAAAATTGCAATTGAATACTTAAAGTTTATAATATTTTGACGATTATGAATTATGACATACTAGTCTTTTAAATAATATAGGTATAATAAAAAATTTATATAGGTATTTTATTTAAAAAGGTAAAATTAATACTAATTATTATATATTTTAAATAGATGAGAAATACATATATTATAATCTTCCAAAAATATATCATCTTTTGATGTTATAATTAAAAGTTGATTGGTGAGATAGCTCATCTGTATGTTAGAATTAATTATTCTCTATAATTTTACAATTATTATGCAAAAACTAACAATGGTAGACATAAGACACTTAATACTTATAAGGCTGTGAAATATATAGAATTGGTGTTCTTAATATATTTTTATCTTATTTAAAAAAAAAAACTAAAACGTCCTCTCAAACATAATTCACGATTAAGTACTAAATGGAAATCTATTCATGAATAAAGAAATATACTTTTTAAACATTTTATGCGTGTATAAGAATTCTTTCCTTCCTTAATTTAAAATAATTTTTTACTTGAATATTTACTCTATTATTCTATTGCTCTATTTTTTATTTAGATTATTTTATTTTTAATGTTACTAAATCAATATTAATTTCACGTATTTTTAAGTTTAGTTCAAAATGTTCAAAATTTGATAAAAACATTAGTGGTAGTCTTTAAATAGATAATTTTTCTTGCAGTATTTTGTTTGATAAATCCTAAGTAATATGGACAATACTACTTTTACCCATTATAAAATATAAAATATATTTAAATTTAAAAATTTCATTTCATTGTTTAAAGGAAATTAAATCATTAGAACTGGAATTTGAAAAACAAGTACATAATGTTACATCTACTGTCCGAACTCCAGTTTTTAGTAAAACTCAACCAAAGTCCGAAAAAACCACACGGTCGTTTGGAGTTATTGAGACACACAAACGTCAAAACAAAAGCTTGTTTCGGGAAGGTGTTGTCCGTAATTTACGTTACTAATGATCAAGTTAGTTTGCCTCAATAATGTAAGACAGTATTTTAACATATTTTACTATAAGTACCTAATTATTTCTTTTAGTAGAATTAATAATCATAAAAATGATTGTAATATTGACATAGCTCATATGGCCATACTTAGTATATTTCATTACGTAGGTACAACTAAAATTCCATTTAGGGATTATAGGTAATATTATTAATTATTATTCTTTAGGCTTTAAGTGTTAGAAACACATTTTAAAAACGCATTAAATTGTTTAAAAACTATAAACAATGATATCATTTTTTATAAATTTTAACCAAACCGTTTTATCATAAATTTGTAACCATTGATTATAATAACATCAATATGTTAATAAATAATATTTTTTTTATAATTAAATAGGTACTGGCCACTTTAAATTATAATAAAATTTCTGATCATTTAGTATTTATTTCCTACAATTTATTTTAATATCAATTTATTCATTGTAAATGATGTAAACCCACTAATTAATTTTAATAAGGTTTAATTTGCTTAAATATGTTTTATAGATAATGCTGTCAACTGCGTTTTCAATATTTTACAACTGATTTTATTTTTTATTTTTTCAACCAATTATATATATGTTAATTAAATTAATTATTTTTTAAGTATAATATATATTTTTTAATTTTAACATTCATATTTAATGTA
The DNA here is from genome assembly GCF_002803265.2 of Melanaphis sacchari. Taxonomy (NCBI): domain Eukaryota; kingdom Metazoa; phylum Arthropoda; class Insecta; order Hemiptera; family Aphididae; genus Melanaphis; species Melanaphis sacchari. The sequence continues at coordinate 1,169,724 of NW_020271143.1, read as the reverse complement.
ATAGATATTGTGATTTTTGTTTTAAAAACTATTTTTTTTTTACATTTTTTAACTGTTACTATTGTATAAAATTTAGTTGTTTTAATAATTGTAATAAATAGGTAACGATTTAGTTTTTGGTAAACATTATACCTCATAAAAATATATTCAAACGATAGGATCTAAATATCACTAGCTAATTAATAAATATGTTGGTATTGATTTATTGTTGGACAACATATGATCAATATGAAATTGTTAATTAATTACAAACCGATATTATTTAGAGTTATAAAAATATTGTTTTTTTTTTTTTTTTCAATCATTTTATTTGACAATAAAACAAAAATTATTGAGAATAATTATAAACGTATTCTCATTTATAATTTTCTAAGTTCTTATACATATTTACAATAAATTATTATTGCTATAAACAGCAAAATGTTATTTTAGTCGTCTTAATGTGTTGAGTTAAATTAATTTTTATCAGTCTCAATGCATAATGCATATAACCTTAAACCTATATAGTGTGTACTATGGAACGGTGTGAATAAATTCAAGTTATAAATAGTCAATTGTTTGAAATTAGTCTAAATATTTCGAAAATAATTCATAGTCTATAAATAGTAATACTACAACTATGTAATGATGAAAAGTTTAAAGTATTGAAGATAATTTTATTAGCATCCATTTGTTAATTTATGTTTTGGATTCAGTTTCTTGTAATTTGAATGTCCGAAATATTGCATGCAAAATTACTTTTATTAACTAAGTTTCTTTTAATATCATGTATTTCAGTTTTTAGGAGCAATCCGTGAATTACAACCTGGATTTTTTTTTTTTTTACTTTTAATAGGTATTTATGATTTAAATACACATTTTTGTTTACTCGAAAATTTTTAATTTTCGTTTAAACTGATGATGTTTTTTACTCTATCAGGATTATTATATTACCGTTAGCGATACCTTTCAGACTTCAATTGATACTTATGATCAGCGTATTCTTCACAAATTAAATTACCAACTAAGGTTTGTATTATAAAGGTATTTTAAAGACTTTTTGGTGACATTATTATATATCAATTTGACGCTTTGTTATGGTTCGATTAGCTCTTGAACAAGGGCCTGTTTTTTCATGTACTTCTGTATTTTATAATCTATTAAAACAACTTTAAAAGGAAATCAACGCACTACTTATTTGTTTTGTTTCTCTAACTCGTAGAAAATTAGGATTCTACAGAACTAACCTTGTGTTTTTAATTTTAGTATTATGACCTATTATCAAACTCAAAGTAAATACGTAAAGAACATTGTTTACGTTCTTTTGTTGGCTTTTTACGATAATTGAATTTTTATACGAGTTATTAATCGGTACTTATGTAAAATGTTACGATTTAAAAATTCCTATGTCTTATTTTAAAATTAAAATATAAAAATTCCAATCTTATCAATCATAATACATATATTGTAAATAATACAGAATAAACAATTTAAAGCAAACTAACTGAATAACTTTAAATAGAGACAAGCTTTTATCGTGTTCACCAAAATGTTTTAATAGCTATATTATATTTCATAAATATGTAGGTATTTCTTTTTTTTTTAATAATCGTGGGAAAAAAATTAATACCTACCTAGATAAACAAAACTGTTAATAGCTACTAACAAATGGACTATGATATAAAATTTTAAGAAATAAAAGCTTATTAAACTAAGTTATTTGTATTCTTAAATAATCTTATATATATTATATCTTCCTAAATCAAGTACAAACTATATAACTGAATAAATAGCTGATAAGCAGATATTTACATATTGTATATTTATACAAAACTAGCTGTATTACTCGACTTCACTGAGTTCACAGTTCAATTGAGACTGATTTGACAATTTGAACTGAGTTCAATTCACAATTGAATCTATCTTTTTATCGTTTTCTGTTTTGATTGGTTGAAATTTTTAGATAATAGTAATACAAACAATCATTACAATAATTAATTTTTATGATTTTTCGCTTATTAATAAAATTATGGACATATTTTTATGTTAATATAAAAAACTCAAGACAAATTTAACGAATATTTAAATCTACGTAAATCTTATATCGTTATTTGTTAAGATTAATACATAATTACCTAATTGATATTCGTATTTATGTACGTAAATTAAAACTATTCCCAAAATTAAAAATAATAATTGTATTGCAATCTTTAGTTGTGTTCATAAGTATTTAATTGTAAGATTTGTTTTAATTTTATATGCATACTTAAAAATTTGTCCATATTGACCATAATCGTCAAATTTCTAATAGTTATAATAATAATATAATCTATAACTAATGACAATCAAAATTTTAACTTGAAATGCCTTGGAAAAAAAATACTTTGCATGTGCATTCTTGAGGTTCTTATACGAACAGCTTATGAAAAACCTTATAATTAATTTTCAAGACTTAGCTATTAAAATTGAAAGTTGTATTAATTTTTAATTATCTATCTACGAAATAATTTGCAAATTTCCACATCAAACGCTTATAAAAATAAAATGTTGCATAATAGGTATGAACATGGTACATTCGTTTTGCGATATTAAAAATACAAATTACATTTAAGTATTTAACCTGATAGATGAACCCTATTGTGGATCTTAAATCTTTTCTTTAAAAAATGTCCTAGTTGTTTAACTTTTTCTCTCTCTCGCTATTGATAGTCAATAGATAATATAATATGGATTATATAATTGTATGCTATCATTTTCTAATAATGTTTGCCACCAGATTTCTATTTTTTTATGATCTCTGATCAGTTTATTTCTTTATATGTTTTTTATGATCTTGAATGTAACTTGGAACGCTAAAAAAATAAAGCCCTTTTTATCTGAATTAATTTTGTTTAAATCACACCGTAATACATAACAAGAGATAACACGTTTTTTATAAGTATAAAATGTTAACGTAACGTCTAAAAAATTATACTATTGTACATATTATGTATTTTCCTTATCCAATATAAATTAAAACACTTTATTCAAAAAATATTACAAATGTTCTAAATTCATTAAATTATTAAATAGTTAAAAAAATGTGAGGAAAACTTTTAAGAAAAAAAATTTCAATCATTTTCTATATTATCATACTCGTATGAATTAATTTTATTATCATTTTCGTAACTAGTACCTATTAAATAACTATTCAATTAAAATTAAAGTTCCTAAAAGTGACTAATAAAACAATATTTTATTATTATTATTCATTTTTTTGAATAAGTTTAGCTTAGAATACTTTAAATCAATTTAATAGAGACAGCTTTACACAAAATTATTTATAAATATATTTATTCTTATTATATTTTACGAAGTACAATTTTATAATAATAGTTATGAATATTATGATAATGGATTTATTTCCCAGATTTACGGTACTAAAAGCTATAGCTAATATATATTGTAAAATATACATTATGATAAACATTTTTTTGTTTATGATATGAATAAAGGTCAAAGCAGCAAATTGAGCCAAGAGGTTATCTTATATACATAAAAAAAAATAAAAAATATAATAATATTCCTAAAGATAATCAATGAGTTGTGAATCTAGCGTCTAACTATATGTGTGTATCAAAGGTCTAAATAATCTTCTTAATATAGACTGTTCTTTTTTTGATAGATAAGTATTAGTGTTCCTAGTACCCACTAATATCTAATATGTTATTATTGTAATTTATTATACATGATATTTGTATTATTATAACTACACAGCTTTTTTTTTTTTAACAAAAAAGTTACAGTTCTATTTTTAACGACATTGGATATAAAAAACGTTGTATACCTAATAAAGATTTATCCTATAAGTAAAAGTTTTTATAACCATCAATGACGTTAATAAACCAACATTAATGATAAATTTCCTTTAAATAATGACAACTGACAACCTCAATAAATTCAAATTATATGGTATCAAAAATAATTATTGATCTTTTATAATATATATAATATATATATATTTAGGTAATGAAATTTTAAATGGAATATTTTTATGAACATTCAAATGTACCTACTATAAATTAATATCAATTTTACAGTAGGTATCTTATTATTACTTACGCTTTAAAGCTTAGAAGCCAAGTGACAAAAATAATACTCTTCGCATTTGTGTCTATTTAAATTATCCAAACTTAAATATTCTGTATTATTAATAATTAAAGTGTTTAATACTTGAGAAGTTGAGACTATAATTTCTTAAGTATGCTATGAGAAAAAGCAAATTGATAATTTAATCAGATAATAAATTAGAATAATAGAAACGGTACCTACTCCCGAGAATATCAAAAAGTGTAATGAATCACGATTATTTTAGTATTCCAGACTGTCACACGTCTCTTGAAAGTTTTTACGCAGGCAAGTATACAAATTTTTGTTTTAGAGACTATGTGATTTCCCTGTAATTGTAACACGGCACAAATTGATCTCTGTATCTTACAAGTGGTTTTCACAGTACGATTAACCATTTTATAATACTACATATTATAATGTAGTAGTAGGTACTGCAACAATAGTATTTTATTTGACGGGCATCGGTCAGTTTGGAGGTAACCAGTAGAACCTACTAACGGCTATACCCGGTATACGTCTTGTTGCGTAGTTTGCCGTCGTACACCCGGTCAGAGGTGCGACGTGTAAATCTGCGGTAGGGCCGGTAACCCAGTGCGGAATCGTTAACAAAGGTCTCGCTGGTAAAATATTTATACAACAAACGTAATATAATATTGTATTATAGTGCAGAGGAAAATAAAAATCACCTGCGTTCTAGGGAGTGGTGGCGACGGCGCCACCACCGGCTTTGTCCGAGTGCATTGTATGACGGGTGATGGGAGGGGGTGAAGGGGAAGAGACAATCGACAGGTGGACCGGCGGACGCGACGCGCAACGCAGCGCATCGGCCAGGCGCCCCGCTGCGAACCGACGCGCCGTGAGCGAAAAATTTCTCGCGTTCCTCGTGACGGTGCGCGCCGCGTTATCGTCGCCGGCCATCACCCACGGGCCACAACATGCTCGTTTGTTTACAGCGGTGATAACGCGTGCGTACGTCCTGATAATGCTATTGCAACAAGTCAACATCCATTACAAGTGCATCCGTAACAAAACGAATAATATCCAACAATAATAAAATAATATATCATAATATAGTACGCCGGCACGTCGCGATCGGCCGTGCCAGTCGAGTCGTTTCGAGCGGTCAGTTCGGTTTTGGTCCGGACGGAGATTCGAATATTTTTATTCTCGCCACCCCCGCCGGACGGCCCGCCACCCCCGCCGGTCCCTTTGGGTGCAAATATTTTCTTTACTCCCCGTAGTGCCCGCCCGTTCGCACGCACAGGAACGCGATCGCGCGCACGCGCAAGAGCGCACACACGAGGCGCGCGTTTTTACCCGCCGCTTTTCTAACGCTGCGTTCGCCGAAAATATGATAGTAGTGACGACGACGACGACGACGACAACGACAATAATATCGCACCGACACGCCGATGCCGACGACGACGCCGGACGCGCAACGGCGATCCGTCGGCCGAGTTGCTGATCAGTCGCCTCCACCACAGCGAAGGCGATGCGCAACACGACCATTGTCCCGTCGGACGACCGCCCGTCGTGAACCTTGTGCTGTTGCTGCTGCTGCTGCTGCTGCTGCTGCTGCTTCTGCCGCCGCCGCCACCGCCGCCGTTGTCATTGCCGATCACAACACCAGCACTGACGCTCGAACCGCGATCGACACTGTTTTACCCGAGACGTCCAGGACACCAGTCACCGGGAAATGCGCCAGGATGACGTCGTCATGGATTTTTATGACGCTGTGCTGTACCGCGATGATGTCGCTCGTGAACGGTAAGTCCTAGTGTCGGAGGACTGGGCTTTTTGTGAAATTATCTCGTCGTTTACATCGCCATGACACACGACCGTCGTCGTTGTTGTTAATATTATTACCGTGTCATTGTCGCGACCTTTTATTCTTGTCACATTGCTTTACCGAACGCGTTCGCCGTCCACCGACAAATTTCGTTTATTTCTTCAGTCCCCCTCGTTCTGGTACTTCTTTTTTTTTTTCGAATCCCTAGTGCACATGATGATACCTGTCGTTGTGCACTCATCGCATTCAATCAAACAGTACTCCGATCGTTATATGCACAAATAGGCACTTGAATACCGTGTTGACTACAGATTCCGCAGGTGGTTCACGTGTGTTTTCATAGCAGCTGAGTAATTCTGCAACATTCAATCGTACTTTGCCTGATGTTGTACAATATTGTTACACATTATATTCAATGAGTTATGATGGAGATACTTGTGCAATCACATTCTTTTAACCAATTTGTCAATTAATAAACATTTTAAGTTAGATTTTCAATGTTAATAATTTGTATTTTACTTATTTGATATTTTTGTTGTTTTGATGTATGTTATTTTAAAATTATTAAGCGACATACAGACCCTAAGTTAGGTTTTGTGGAATCTTATGTGATGTACTGAAATACACCCACCTGTTGTAACAAAATTTGTTACATCGAGTTTTACGTTAATTTAAATCTTTATACAATTTTTAATCAAAGAATAAGAATAGACATAAATAATAAAATACAATTAATATTTTTATCGTGATGCAATATTTTTTGCATGTATGAAGATATGGTAATTTTTTAAGAAATGTAATGTAATACCTATGATGTAATTTATATAAAATAATATTTAGTATTAATATGAATCAATTCAAATATTTTGCTCATATTAAATTTATTAATTTTATATTTTGATTCTACATTTGCAAAAATATAATTACCTCAAAAAAACTTAAAAAATAATGTATGCATACTTATTAACTATATCAGAACACTTGATTTGTACTGTTGTAGTTCAATCATTATATTTAAAAAAAATATTTATAAAATTAATTTTTATTTTAGGTTATCCAAATTTGATATACACGACATCTAAAGATATCCGAATGGCTAATATGTCAAAAATGACCAGAATTAATGTTATTGTTAAAGTAAGTTCCTTGTTATATTTACAATATTTATTTAATTGAGTTATTTTGAATTATTATCAGTTTTGCCAGTCTAACCTTAATAATCAAATACCATTTTATTAAAATGTATAGCTATCATGTTAATTCTTTCTTATTTATTCAGGATCTCGTTGAAGGAAGTGCACTTGATTTCTATTATAAAGGATCTTTGATATGCTGGGCTGATCATGGTCAAGAATCTATTCAATGCGTTTCTTACAATGGAACTCACGCTAGTAACAAAGTAAACGTTTTTTTTTATTTTAATTAATTTATAATTTTAAATAACATTAATTATGGATTATTTGCTTATTTTATTTCATTAAAATTAATAACATTTAATATATATCGAAAAAAAACATGTAGTCTGTATCATATAAAAGTATCCTAGGCAACAACGATTGATTTTCATGCGATACGATCAGATCACTTTTCTCATTAAATCAGTTTTCTTTTCTGAAAATTGGCTGCAGTCTAAAGTTAATTTAATTGTGTTATCTAAGCAAAATTGTTGCCCAGATAGTTATTGAAATAATTAAGTGACACTTCAAGTGTATTAACCTTGATGTATGTTTGTTATACCAAGTATTGCTACTTGAGATCACTCTTATAATTTAAGAAATTATTATTTATATTATATTATGATAATTTATTTGAAAAGATATTTATTGACTTTATTATATCATAGTTTTAATATTGCATTTAATTATTTTTTTATAAAATAGGTGGCAATATTAAACACTGGTATTATTACACCAGATGGTTTAGCTTGTGACTGGCTTACTAAAAAAATATATTGGACTGACGGAGATACCAATAGAATTGAAGTTGCATCATTGGATGGTAAATACAGAAAAGTACTTTATTGGGAAGATATTGATCAACCACGTGCTATAGCTTTAGTTCCTATGGATGGGTATGTTTTATCTTAACATGTACGTTTCTATGTTTATTGTATTATTATTTCTTTTTATTTCAGTATAATGTTTTGGACCGATTGGGGTGAAGTTCCAAAAATTGAACGTGCAGGAATGAATGGAGATTTATCTACACGAAAAGTCATAGTTAGTGATAATATATTTTGGCCAAATGGCTTGACCATAGATTTTTATACCAAACACATTTACTGGGTTGATGGAAAACTAGGTTTCATTGATGTAAGTATTTTCATTTTATTTTAAGTACTTTAATATACCAACATTTGTTTGTCTTAATTGTTCTATTTAGATTATGGATTATGATGGAAGAAATAGAAGAACTATTCTTGAAAAAGGAATACCATATCCATATGGTATTGCTCTATATCAAGATAGATTATATTGGACTGATTGGAAGACGTGGTTTGTTTAAGATATTTTTTTAATAACTAAATTGTTTATTTAAATTTAAAACATATCAACATAATACTTAATTATATCATTAAACTCCTTTTAGAACATTGTTCATGTATGTTATTATTTATTTTTTATCGTTATTGTATATAGAAAAAAAAATTAATTAATTTTAAACATTACTGTTTATTTTTTTTACCTTATGGTTTATTTTTGTTGAAAGCTTGTAACTTTTATAAAATTGGTTTCATGTATGATAATTGTACTAATCATTTTTCTTTTTTGATAGGTCAATTCATGTAGTAAACCGTAGTGGAGGTGGAAATAGCCGTGAAATTATACATAGTAATAATGTACCAATGGATATTCGTGTGTGGAACCCTGCTCGACAGCCAGAAAAAATTACCCTCTGTGATAAGAATAATGGAGGTTGTTCAGATTTGTGTCTTCTTTCTCCGAATTCTCCTGGATATTCATGTGCTTGTTCCACAGGAATAAAGCTTATAGATTATCATAATTGTGCAGAAGGTTTGTTTTAACTATATTAATTGAATAAAAATTCTTTATATATTATTTTTAATCATTAAATTTTGTAGGTGTTCAAGAAGTTTTATTTCTTGTACAAAAAACGGATATCTGTCAAATATCGTTAGATTCTCCAGATCATACTATTATGTCAATACCTCTTACTGGTTTGGCTCATGCAATTGCCATAGATTATGACCCTGTTGATGGGTATATTTATTGGACTGATGACGAAGTACTTATTATTTAAAATTTAAAGCTTGTTTTAATATTCAAATAATTAAAAACTATCTCTTAATATAGATAAAAATGATTCAACGAGCAAAAATGAATGGAAGTAATCAAGGAGTTGTCATTTCCAATGAAATATACCATCCAGATGGAGTAGCCATTGACTGGGTTGCAAGAAACATATATTGGACAGATACTGGAACAGATAGAATTGAAGTTGCAAGATTAAATGGAAAACACAGAAGAGTAAATTATTTTTAATACTTAACTAAAAAAACAACATATCCTAAAGCAAAATATGTTTTATTTTTTTTTTAGGTTATAGTTGCTAATGATTTAGTTGAACCTAGAGGTGTAGCTGTTGCACCTGAATTGGGTTGGCTATTTTGGTCTGATTGGTATGACAAAAGACCCAAAATTGAACGTTCCAATTTAGATGGAAACGATAGAATTGTTTTACTTAGAGAAGATTTAGGATGGCCAAATGGAATAACTTTAGATATTAAAGCAAGAACTCTTTATTTTTGTGATGCAAAAACTGATAGAATAGAAGTAAGTTAATACATTTTTTACTGAAAAGTCTTAACTTATATTTTACTCATAACTGCAACATAATTTTTATTTTGTGTTTTATGTTAATTATTTTAAAGTAAGTAACTGCAAAGTAATGAGTGGCATTATAGTTTCACTACTTAAAATAAATTTTTGTTAACAAATTTAAAAGTTTAGTGTTATTTATGGTTGGTTATCATAATATTTACTAAAGTTTATTGTTGTTATTTATTATAATTCTATATGTAACATAATTTAAGTTGTAATTTAATAATATTTTTATTTTATAACTTGGTTACTTTTAAAAATTAATTTACCCCAATACTAAAACTAACTTTTATCGTCTTGTATTTTATTGATATAATTATTAAAATTATATTTTATCTTATAGGTTGTTGGTATGAATGGGGAAAACCGTAAAGAGCTTGTGAGCGAAAATTTACCACATGTGTTTGGTTTAACTCAATTGGGCGATTACCTTTATTGGACAGATTGGCAGCGTCGTACAATTGACAGAGTGAATAAAAATACTGGATCTGACCGTAAAATCATTATAGATCAATTACCAAATTTAATGGGTGTAAAAGCTGTAAATTTAAAAGAGCCTCTTAATGAAAATCCATGCAGTGATAATAATGGAAATTGTAGTCAATTTTGTTTTTATAAACCTAAAGGTTATTACATTTGTGCATGTGAAATAGGTAATTACTGTCTAATTATATATTTATTGAATTACATTGTATTATTCATGAAAAAAATTATAATTACTATTTTATAATAACCATTAATTTATTTTACTTTGTTAACTAGATTATGAATTAGCTATGGATGGAAAAACATGTATATTGTCTGAATCATTTCTAATATTTACTCGATCTGAACATATTGGAATATTAAGTACTGAAAATAGTCATTATTCAGATATTATTCCTATAGCTGGAATAAAAGAAGCTAGGTAATTTTTTTTTAATAATATTTATACAAAAACTAAAACATTATGTGGTATAAATTATTAGTATGAGTATTTAGTTAGTTAATAAATTCATAAAATGTCTTCATACACAGACATAACTAATGGACTCATTAAAATATAATAAATAATGTAAAGTATAAATTTTCTGCATTAGCTATTCATGAAAACTCTTTAAAAAGTATTTACTCTTTGGATAAATTCACTAGCTTATTATACTATTATAAGCCAATATTTTATATTTTATTAATTTAAGTCATATTAAAAGGCAGATTATATTATAAAATTGATTTATTTAATTAGCTAGAAAATGACATTACATTTTAAGTGCAACATAAATTTTGTTTTTAAATTTAGAAAACAATTTTTGTTTATTTTTGGACCATTGAGTATTAAAATTATAAATGTTGATATTGGTAAATGTTAATTAATTAAATGAAATTTATTGTTAAATTATTTTTTGAACTTACAGTGCTGTTGATGTTGACATTAAGAATAAACGAGTTTATTGGACTGATCTTAAATTAAAAACAATTAATAGAGTTTACTTAAATGGTTCGATGGCAGAAAGAATTATTACGTTTGGCTTACAATCCCCAGAAGGTAATATTTTGTTTACTTTAATATTTATTAATATTATAAATATTTTTAAACATAAAAAAAATTTAAATATAAGTATTATGATTGAAAGATTATGCAAAAAAAAAATTGTTTATGTTTTATAGGATTAGCTGTTGATTGGATTGGTGGTAACTTATATTGGTGTGATTCTGGCACTAAGCGAATTGAAGTGTCTAGATTAGATGGAACAATGCGTAAAGTTTTACTTTGGAATGATATTAAAAATCCAAAAAATTTATTACTTGATCCTAAAAAAGGGTTAGTTTTATAACATAGTTAATATATTTACCTGTTACATTTTATTTAATTCATGTGTTTTTTTATATTTATTAGATTTATGTATTGGAGTGAATTAGATGGCATTACTGGCTCAATTCATAAAGCATCCATGAATGGTGAAGGGAAACATTGTTTGATAAATAAGATTGGTAGAGTCATAAGTATTACTTCAGATTATGACAGTGGTTTGATTTATTGGACAACATTAACACCAAATAGTGGATCCATTGAAAGTATTGATTTTAATGGAAAACGTCAAAGTAAAATTGTGTCTATTCCTTTTGGTGGTTATCTTTCTGCCATAACGTATTTCAGGGTAATAAATAGTTACATAACTTCTGTAAAATAATAATTATTTTAGTCTAAATTATGGTACTAATTATTGAAAACAATTTAGGGTTCTTTATATTGGTTGGATTGGTTAAATGGAACTTATTTCCAAGTCGATATTCAAAGTGGCGTAATTTTAAAGCAGACTAAAATAAATTTAGATCATGTTACGGATTTGATAACATTTGATAAAGCAAGTCAAACCGGAACAAATCCATGTGCTATAAATAATGGAGGATGCCAACAGTTGTGTCTCGTAAAAGGATCAACAAAAGATCATGAACCATTATCATATCACTGTTCATGTGAAACACATTTCACATTATTTAAAAATAACACTTGCTCCGGTAAATATAATTTATTGAATAAATATTTACTTTTCACTGCTAAAATTGTATTTATAATTTTAGTTTATTTTTTTCAAACAAACTATTATTAATTTACAAATAAAAGAAAAATGTTGCTCAGATATTGTAATCAAATAAAGTTTAAAATATCAACTAAAATCTTACTCTTAACACTATTTAAAAACTAATTACTGTTATTCATTATTTAGCACCAAATAGTTTCTTGATTGTGGCACAGAAAACAACATTCTATAGAGTGGTGATGGATATAGATGATTCTTCTGATTCTTCACTCCCCGTCATAGGATTGAAACATGTAAAAGCTGTTGAATATGATCCAATATCGCACATGATTTATTGGGTAAAATTATTTATTATTATTTATTACCTAAAAACCTCAACTTCTCAACTTATAATATTAATAATTATATGTTTTTTAGATTGATGGTAGAACACAAATGATCAAACGTTGCCACGAGAATGGTTCAAATCCGAGTATGTTTATTGGAAACAATGATTATAAATACAATTTGTATGATCTTGCTTTGGATCCATATAACAGATTGTTGTTTTGGACTTGTACGGTAACAGATACTATAAACGTTACTCGTTTAACAAATAGCAGTTTCCAAGGATCTATATTTAAAAGCTTTGATGGAGAAAAACCAAGAAATTTGGCAATACATCCCGAAAAAGGGTAATTATTTATATTTTCTAGGTTATTGGTTTTCTAATTGGATAAATTGTTTTAAAATTCTAGTTATATTTATTGGACTGATTTGGGAAGTCAACACCGAGTAATAAGATCTCGTATTGATGGCCATAATAGAGTCATCATCGCTTCTGATTTGTTATCTCTTGAAGCACTTACTGTTGACAGGGTACAAAATATGGTTTATTTTTCCTATTCGAGTAAAGTAGATGTTTGTGATCTTCATGGTTATCAAAGGTAAACAAACAATAAATATTTGTTTATGTATTATGATATATAAATTTATTTGATTAGGTTATAAAAATTTAAGTATGCATAATATGCATTTTACACAAAATTATAAATTTTAAGTTTTTGAAATAAATAAATATGAAATGTAGGTTTGTTATTTTCTTGAACATTATTAAATATACAATTTATTTTGTAATATATATTTCAATAAACAATAACTTGTAACTAGTGTTATAACAAGTTAGAAGAGTGCAATGCGGTGAAGGAAAGGGTGTAGCATATTTTGATCAGGGCCTCAAAAATCTTAAAGCTGACACTAAAGAAATAGTAATATCTTGTCTAGTCTTATATTATTTCTACTTAACTTTTGTCTACATAATAATTAAATTGATTTTACAAATTTAATGTTTTGTTCAAACAAGGAATTCCTAAATTTTAGTTTATTTATGTTTATATAATCTCAGTACATGTTTTTTTTAATTATAAAGTTAATTTTGTTTTAATACAACATTGTTAATACTTAATACATAATTATTTGTTATTAATTTACAATTATTTTTTTGATTAATTTTAAATATATTCTATTTATTTTTCCTAACTTGTGTATACATTATTATAGAGCATTTAAGTGATCAAAATAATGTTCAATTTTAATTTATTATTTTAGAAAAACGTTGATTTCATTTGATGGTGCTCTAATCACTAATATAGCTGTTCTTGGACCATATTTGTATTGGATTGATAAAGAAAAACAAGCTATTGAAAGAGTTAATAAATCCACTGGTGTTGTTAGTGAAGGAAGCACTGTCATGAATCAAAATCCACATTTAGTAGATATAATTTCGATATACATCCCTACTCCTGAGGTAATATTTTTATTTTTATCTTTTCTATAATATAAGTATTCATCCGTATTTCACTAAAAAATAAAGTAAAGTTTATGCTGAACTAACATTTAAACTCTACATTTTATAATCTTAAGTTATTACTCCATATGCTCATAAATTTCCTTTAAAAACTGTCTATTAAATTATTAATTTTATGAAAGTAATTTTAATCAATATGTTTATTCTTCTGATCTATTTATCTGTCCTCTTACTCATTTTGTTAAATTATGTCTATTTATATTTTTAGATTTTAGCATCGCATCCATGTAGTGCAATGAACAAGCATGGTATGTGTTCACACTTGTGCATTGTTACTGGGAACAATGAGAGTACATCCAACAACCATCAATGCTCTTGTCCTCTAGGCCTGATAATGAATGACCGCCAATGTGTTAATGTACCGGTTTGTGGCCCCGAGCAATTCATATGCAATTCCGTGAATCCTGAATGTATGCCTCTGATATGGCGCTGTGATGGCCAAACAGACTGCCATGATGGTTCAGACGAAGTCAATTGTTTAGAATGCAATAAACATCATTTCAAATGTTTAGACGGCCATTGTATAGGTGTGTACATATTCAAAAATATCAATTCACCGCAAAGCAAAAATTTGTGTAAACATTTTAATATTTTTAATTGTTTCAGACAAAAACTGGGTGTGTGATGGTACTAAACAATGTTCCGATGGTTCAGATGAATCTCGGTGTTGTGAAGCTGGATTGCTTTCAAATGATAGGTTCCAATGTATTTCTAATGGTGCATGTATACCGGTTAAAGAAGTTTGTGATGGTTGGAAACATTGCATCGATGGATCTGATGAAACTTATTTGGCTTGCTCGTTGATTAGAAATGCGGGACACACCACAAGCCCCACAAGTGATAAATCATTCAAGGACACTTTGTTCTTCACAATAATTTTCTTTGTAACAGTATTCAGTTTGTTGTTGGTCATTATATATCGCTGTGCTAAAAGGTATGTTAAATAATATTTCTTTACTGTGTAAAAATATTGATTTATAAATTTCCCATTTCTTTTTTTTGTTTTCAGTGATCTAGACCATAGTCCAAGTCTGACTAGCAATAATATAGTTACGTACACTGCTATACCAATTCCCAGACAATATTCTTCAACATCTGCTTATACAGCAATGCAAAATGGAACACATATTGATTTGATCTCGCCATCAAATTGTAGCCCCCTGAATCCACCACCGAGTCCTACAACTACGCTAACAATGCAAACAAATGATTACATCAGAACAAATCAATATCTGCGATATGATGATCGTTATGAACCTCCTTGCCCCACATTGTGTTCACAAACTGATTTGCCCACTGATATTTATGATGATTCTGATTTTGCAATGCCCCTTGAACCTTGTCCCCCACCCCCTACTCCTCGCTCACATTCGCCATCATCAAGCACTTATTTTAGCCCAAACGCACCACCGCCATCACCTAATAGCTGTAAAAGGCTTTGTTGAATATTTATGTTTAATAATTGAATTTTATTATGATTGTGTATATCGTTGTTTTATTCATTGTTTGTAACAATTTTTAGAATACAATATTTTTGTTCTATTTATCATACATGGTATGATAAATAAAATTGATATCCTACTTAGGTTAAGTTTTTAAAATATTATTATAAGCGTTTTTAAATAATTAAGTTTATTTGTACATGTGTATTTATATTTTGTGACCTGAGCATTGCCATAACAACTAATAATAGTTATTTAAGATAGATTATTGAAGACTTATGGTATTTATGTACTTATACATTAGTTCTATCGAACACTATTTTACTACTTTTTTTATATATATATTTATATATATTGTCTGTTGAATCAACTATATTTTTTATATGTTTTTTCATAAAAAAAAAAAAAAAATTATTGTGACATAAATTCTCATTAAAATAAATGTATTTTTAGTAAAAACAACATATTTATTTTACATTTTTCAGAAGTATTATATTATGTGTTAAATATATATTATTTAATATTTATTACAGCAACAAACTATATATGTATAGTTAATAACTTGTATGATTTGAAAGCTCCGCAAGCTGAAAAAAAAAATTAAATGTATAGATTAAAATACAGTTTAAATCGTCCACCAATAATCACCACCTTATAATTAATCATAAGGGCTAGGATTTAAATGCAATAAAATATCATGATATTAATATCATATATGTCAAAAATATGAATTATATACACTGAAAAATCAAAAAAATCGTGGTTTGAAAATTAATAAAATAATATTCTTAACTATTTACGCTATTCAAATGTATTATACTAAACAACTACTTAGAGTTTAACATTTTCCAATCAGAACGATCTTTTGTTAGATCTTAATATGTTCTTATATAGGTATTTTTAAATAGCGTTCTTATAGTAAAATATATCATAAAAACATGCATTTTTCGAATTTTTTATAGTCAAAATATGCAATAATATACATTTTTTCCAAAATATGCAAAATAAAAACACCACAGTTTATCTCATCGTGAGCCATGAGGTGGTTCTTGGGTATTATTAACAAAAGCAATAATCAGAAATTGCAAAAAACACATTCTGTTGCATATAGATCTTAGCCCTATTTATAATAATGGATTATTTATGATTTCCACCATAAATATAATACATCATGTAATTTGATTTCAGAACGTTTAAAACGTTTTTAATCACGTTTTTGGGTTTTCCATTAAATAAAGGTTTCATAAAAAAAGGAAACACCATTCATCTTGATAAAAATTGTTCGTTACCTCACGCTCATCATCAATATCTTCGTCGTCTGATCCGTGTAGTGAAGCGCCTGGTGTGGTTGGTCGGCTACTCGATGGTGAAGGTGGTTCAGAATAAGGACGAGGATAGTTATATCGACGTCTTGATGCTTCAGTAATGCATAACATTTCTGTTTCTTCATCAAACATATCCGGGAACACTTGACACAATGCTTTCAACCTAGCTTGACGATAGTACTGAAAACCAATATAATTATAAACATCAAATGCCATCATAGGCTAAACCTTAATTGATATTTAATTTTCTATTACCAAATAATTGTAAATGTTTTGAAATGTTCACTTACAATTCCCAAATTACGCCAATCGAGCAAATCGCTTAGCCGTTCGGTACGGTTTCGCTGGATCACCCGTTGTCTACGACTCATTCTCGCAAAATCGTACATATATTGCGCCAGTTGTCTGACAGATTCTTCAACGCTGATGTTTTGACGGTCTACGATGTAAATTCCATAACTCAATGGATCGGCGATGTGCTGGGCCATGAAACAACCGAAACCTAAAAATATGGAACCACAAAATTACAAAACTGCATCTGATTTTCTGCGTAGGAAGTGTAAGTTCACACAAACGATACAGTATAATATTATAATGAAGGCGCAAGTAAATACCACCGATTACCTACCATGTATTACATTTTTAGGTTACAGATATATTATTTAACTTAAATATATAGTATAAAAATTAATTTTTATCAAAAATATTAGAATCGGTAAAATTCACAATAATTTAATGTCGTATAATTAATAATAATTATAATAATTTAGTATAATTACCCGATAAGTTTGTAGTTATTGACGGGATTCCCATGACTGTGCATTCGGCGGGGGTGTATCCCCATGGTTCGTAGTAACTTGGAAATACTCCCAAGTGACAACCCCGCACAAATTCCTCATAGTCCAATCCGAACAGCGGGTTAGTCGAGGACAAGAATTCTGGGTGGAACACAATCTATAAAAAAAAACCCGTGCGAGACGAATATAACGTGAGCTTTTGGTTTATTTTGGTGTACAGTACGTGCAGAATAGAAGTGGGTTATGCGACTAGATATAAATACATGTATATATGTGCACACTTCAGATCACAGTAAAATATTATCTTACTTTAACTTTATCGGACGTGGTGTTGAACAGTTTACATCTTCGTATCGTATTCAATACAGGATCGCACCAATCATTTACTACGTTATGCGTGGTCACAGGCGGCAGGTCGTCTCTCTGTAAAGCGTACAGACACCGTTTCAATCTCACGGTGTCTTCTTTGTTTAACAATTCTTCTTCGACAGGCATTCGACCCCTATAAAACAAAATTGTATACGTCAATACCGTATTTTGCGCATAAATTATTTTGTTAAAAAACCTTAAACATATTTCGTAAATCCTCCGGCCGATTTTTGTTTGTAATTCTAGTATAGTGTCTCGTAAGCTTTTGGTAACGGCATGGCCACGAAGACTTTCTACGTTGAAGTTGTCTGTCCGCGCAGGAAATATTAGGAAGGCTACGACAGTCATATCTGAATTGGCATTCTACAATTGAAAATCATATTTTGTTCCTCATTGTTTAAATAAGATCACTATTCAGTGATATACATATGGAGTATGGACTTACTACATAATATGGAGTATAAACTTACTTTCAAATAATGGTTTAAACGAGATAATGCTTCAATAAATATGTCTGCTCCTTTGTTAGAAAATTCATACCTTCCAGCCGTAAAAAAATACAATGTCTTCTCCAGTTCGAAATTATAATGTCTGTTATTAAGATAAGTCGATGTAATTAGTTCATGAAATAAATACGAATGCAGATAATATATAGATAGATAAATATTTTTATAAAATAAATGATCACTGATCAGTAATGGTTATACGCAAATTTATAAGCCCTAAATAATCTAAATATATTATTCATTAGTAGTTATTAGTAGAGCAATGAATTTATAGAAAAATATATTGTTTTAATTCCACATAAAGTTTAAATTAAATACAATAATTAATTCAATTTTGAAACTTTTATTTTCCAGTTATAGGTTTTTTTTGCCTTTTTAAATCATTTTTTATTTTTAATACTTTCTTCAATATTTTGAATAATGACATTAGTTAAAACTTTTTATACACATTTTATGAATTATTTTTTAACTTTTAGTCTCATAAATATTTTTTACATTTTATACGTATACGATACTTAATAATATCTTTAATTTAAAATATTTTACACTACATGTATAGATTTTTATACTTTTTAGTAGGTATTGATATATTTTTTTAGATTTAAATTAATTTATTAGATTTTTAGTGCAGTTTTTAAGGCTTTTTATTGCATTATAGTCATAGACATAGTTATTAGTTATTACTCACTATTTTAATTATTAATACAAAGTATATAAGTAACAAGTTAATCATTTGACATTTTACTACAAATGTCAAGTATACTGTACTTACTTAAAAATATTTTTAATAAATTGTAAATAGATACTTTAAAGTTGTAACAATGTGTAAATTACATTAAAAAAATGAAAGGAGTGGTAAAAAATTAATAGGAATTTATTGATATTGTTTAGGAAAAAACATATTTATCTGTAAATAAACATCATAAATCATTATGGATCGGTGAAGTGCTCCAAAAGTTTCAAGTAGTCATATTTCATTTAATATTTATAGTTTATATAAACGAATATAATTTATAATTTTATTGAAGTATTTTTTGATTTTTCAAGTATTTTTTTGAAAAGGATATAAACATTAATGTTGTTATTTTAAAATTAAATAAAGCCACAGAGATATATAAAACAACCCTCCCCCATTAAAGACCAGCTGTTTATGTATTAGTATTTATGTAAAATAATTAATTATTATTTTCTTTTGAACATCCAAAGTTGAACATAAACAATAGATATACACTACTATTTATAGTTTTTATTAATGGTAAATATATTATTCATAATAGTTACCCATAAAAATGACCGCGGACAAAATCATGAATCTTCTCTTTGGATAGTGAATGAAGATTTTGAAATTCATGTAAAGCCGAAAATTTGACAACGTTCAATCCGTTGGGAGTAATAATATCAGGCTTTCGAGAGAGCAAATACTCAGATTCTTTTCCAGTGATATCAGATACGGTTGTAAAAACGTGTGCAATATGTGCTGCTGCTCGTTCCATACAATAACGGTGATAAATTTGTCTTTTACCAGCTTCTTCATCGAGATTGAACTAAAAATAAAACATTATAATAAATAGTGTTTATTAATACTTAGTTGACAAAAAAAATTAATTTAACAAAAATTTTTAAAGCTATTTATTTATATTAGTTATTTTAAAAATTATGTTTTAAAAATTTAAATTTACTAATACATATAATATATAGGTATAAATTGTATTATTTTTGTAATTTTAACGAGTAAATGGCATATCATATTAAACTAAATAAAGAATATTAACTTTGAGTTTTACTTAAAAGAGATTTGGATGAAAAAAAAAATAAGAGCATATTAATTATAAGTACTAAATTGCACTTATAAATGCATAGTATTTTTTCAGAGCAAATTCTAAGCCTTAAACATAATACAAGCAAATGAAATATCATACTTTGTCTAAATTATTATAGAAATCAGTATTTCCTGCACAGAGATATCGGCCTAATAATGTGGCATGAGTTGTAAACACTGTAGCAATTGGTTCTTTTTTTGTACGTAATGCAATCAATCCTATGCCAGCTTGCCATTCGTGGAAATGAGCAACCACCAGTGGTGTTGAATCAATGTATGCTGCTGCTGCCATTCGAAACTGAAAATACAATTATTTATTCAAATATTTTCAAACCCTAAGTTATATGTACACTTAAAATAGCTTTGAAAATGTCTCCCTTTTTTAGGTTTAGAAAATAAATGCATAGAGGTAAATATGTTTGTATAGATAAAAGACAAATAGGTCACTATAACAGTTCTAAAATTATTTTTTTGAGCTACACTCTCAAATTTGCAATCTTTTTTATCCAATACAGGTATACTATCTCTAACATTTTTGTATAAGATGGTTTACATATATTTCACATTAAAAGCCTATATACTATACTATTTTGATCATATTCATTACCTAACTAATATATTATTATTATATTGTGTAACTATTTCATTTTTGTAAGAAATTTACTTATGTTCATAAAGTAGTCTATCATCAATAAATTGTGTATTAAAAAAATAATTAAATTCATTAACAATAATTAATAATAAATTGTTAAAATATATTCAAACAAAATAAAACATATTTTTTTATTTTTATTTTTAAATAGAAAATTTGCAATTTGTAGCATAATGTGTTTAATAAGCAAGTATGATATGATAGAGAATAGTTAACATGATAAAATGGTATGAGAAGGGAGGCTGTGTAGTGACTGAATACTTAGAAATATAAATTAAATATAATAAGTACCAAATTGTAAATGGATAATTTTTTTTTATACTAGTATTGATCTATTATATATTTGAGGGAACTCTAAGTAATTTTAAAATTTTAAAAACACATAAATCTACATTTATAGATAAATACTAATAACTAGAGGCTTCTATATACTCAATATACAAATTAGTTTAATATATACTTACTTCTGAAAGAAATTCACTTATTAAATATCCCAAAATTACTGCATCATTAGCTTCTATATCTAAATGCGGAATTCCTATGTTACATGCATCCCATAAAGTTTGCTTGTATTCATCTAATTTCCAAGCAGCTGAACCAATATCAAACAATATAACTTGTGGACTACCATCGACTAACCATCGACCTGTCAACAACTGTTTTTATTTGTTTTATTAAGATAACAATATTTAATTCAGCTTTTCAAAAGAAACTAAGTAATTGTAATCAATTCCTACACTCACTAGCTAATTGAACTAATTTAATAAAATTGAATAATTTTAATCTGCAAGAAAATAATTTAATTTTAACTAAAAAATTAAAAATAAATATCCTATATACCAATCGTATTGTAAGGCTACGCATATTTTTCTGCTTTGCTCTTCCTTCCAACTTTATGGGGTCAACCATCTTAATCCTACACAGCTCACCTCTACAGGTATCTGTCATCTGCCTATCCTTTACTCACACCAGCTAATTTTTTATCATTCTATCTATTCATTTCTTCTTCAGTTCAGTCTCCTCTCCCCATTTTTTCAACTTCATTTATTTCGAAAATATTTAACATGCCAATCTCAATTTATTTTTCTTCATTTTGTGTATGGAGCTAGGTACTGTCTATAAGACAACTTACTTAATTTATACATTATAATATTTTTAGAACATAGAAGCTTAATTCGTAAATTGATATTTTTATATTAATAAATAATAATTAAACCATAAATAAAAACTACATTCAAAAGTTCTAAAATAATTGTTATTACATGTTATATTCCTTAAAATAGTTAAAAATCGTAATTAATTCCTAATGGTATTATTTATAACTTTTTATTAAATTATAATTTAGAATACTTAATATATATATATATATATTATATATATTTGTTTACGTCATCCAATGCTTCGCTTCGAGTATACTTGTATAGCAACATCGACATTTACTGAGGAGGTAAAAATTAAAATTTAATGATTAAACCATGCTGAGCGAAGACTGTGTCTGATTCTATTTCTAAAGATATTTTATAATTTATTAAGTTGTCTATTAGTAATACGATAGGTAACTTAAATCAATTTTTAAAAACTCATTGCATATATTTTATTACTAATTATTAAAATTTAAATTTATTAACGTTTAATTAATAGATAAAAATTAGTCTAAATAGTGCATACTGTATAGAAAATAATTATATACACAAGAGAATAAAATTCAATTAATAAATATTAATTATAACAAAATAACTAGAATAACTCATAAAAAATCGTTATTTTTCTATAAATATCAAATTACCTACATTTCAATGCTTTAAAAAAATAATGCAGCTTTAACTTAAAATTTTATTTTTGATTTCAATAATAAAAAACTACGAGGAACCTCTCCCCTTTGTATTAAAATTTTAATTATGTTAACTTAAAAACAAAAATATTATCAGTATAAATTAAAAACTAAGTGGGAAATTCAAAATGTTTATAAATATTAAATAATTCGAGAATATCCAAAATATTTTAAAAATAATGTCTTGATTAGAAAATGCAAACATATATATTTTATGGAAATTTCCAGTATCTTTATTATTACAATTTTGAATTACGACAAAAAAAAAAAAAATCGATTTTGTCAAAAACTGGTGTTGCGTTGATATTACCGTTTTTCATTTATATTCCACATTTGTTGTAAAGAATAAAGAATTTTTTTTACTTTTGACCTCTTAAAATACAAAATAAATTAAATTACAACCAAAAACAGCTCTCAATTCTCAATACTGAAAATTCTGCTTCAAACAGTGTCATTACACACATGTTAAATCAATACATTATTCACTCAGCTCAAAATCTATAAAGAATGATATCGATGGAATAAAAATATCAAATAAAAAGTAAAAATTAAAATCATTTATCACTTCAGGTAAATTTTACCTTAAATCCTTGATCTCTCATTTTTGTTACTGCTGTGTGATAAGGAGATCCTGCTTCATATTCTAATTCTTCAACAGCTGTCCGAGCATAGTTTTCTTTATAAGGACCTAATAAACAATACTGTTCTCCCATTTCTTCAGTTGAGACAAATGCTTTGGATCTAATAACTGTATAAATACCACCGACTGGAACAGCAATAAACATGATTATTAAATTAATAATACTAATAATATTAAGTACTTTTTTTTAACGAGAGGACATTAACAATACCTAAATTAATACTGAGACACTGAGTACATTGTATCATAATACAATATAATACGTATGATTTAAAACATTATTGGTTGAAATTATTTTTAATTAATTAAGAGCTTAATGAAAAGAGTTTTATTAAGTCGTATAAAAATTGCCTATTTAATCAAAAGCTCTACAATAATTTTAATTTTATTTATAAAAATCCGCTTTCATAGTTATTACAAGTAAACTATTGTTTATTATCTGTTTAATTCTTAAGTAAGCATATCTCTAATTATATTATACCTGGTGGCTACCGGCTGGTACCCATTTCTTTAAGTGTTTTAAGAAACGTAATATAATATCAAAGGGAAAAATTCAAATATTCAAAATTCAAACAATTAATTGCGTATAAGTAAAATTTTTTTTTTAATGTATAGGTAGGTGGTAAACAATGTATATTATGAAATACAAAAATATTATTATTTATTTTTTATAACTACATAGGTAAATTAAAAACAAATAGTGTCGAAATAGTTTAATAAAATGCCAATCTTTATAATTAATAATCAGTTAAGCTAAGTTTAAAATAAATATATCTATGAAATACCTTTATTATATTATGAAACACTGCGTAAAAATCGAATTACCTATCAATACTATAAATAAAAATGTAACTGGTATGAAGCATATTTTAAGTATATTTTAGGAAATTTATTTAAAATAATTGTCAAGTCACTGATAAACGATAAACTATAATATGACAGCTAAAACTTTATTTTAGTTATATTTATTAGATATTGTAATCAATGTGGCCCAAGCTATTAGAAGTTAATTGACATAATTTAATAAATAATGTTATTGATTATGTATAAATTATGTTTTTGTTACTTTATGTTACGATTATTACCCTCTTGTAGTCCTACTAATTATTTTGTAAATAATCATAAAATTAAAAAAATAATATGATTAATAGTAAAACGATATAAATATTTGAATACAATAGGTAATACAAATAATACATTATTTTAATTAATATTATTATTATTATATATTATAAGTTTTAAATTATTACAAGTAAATGAAATAGGTTAGGTTATTATAAATTATTTAGGTATATATAATTATTTAAAAAATATATACATAGTTGTAATATGTTACTGATATATTTTACAAACCTTTATTGCAGACTTCCCAAGCTGTTTCAAAAACCCATCGGTTTTCGTTAGCAGCTGTTTGGCCGCGATCCATAAATGCAGTAAAATCATAATTACTGTCCACGCGATAAAAACGTTTACTTGCTTGGTCTTTAGTCATGGATCCTGGGAAAAAATTATGTTGAACGCAAGAAATAAATTTAAATGTTTGTAATGATGAAAATGATTTTCAATATCGTTTATTATGACTATTATGAGTAAGTACTATCAGTAAAACCTAGTTCGAGGTCAAGCGTTTGGCAACATACTGATTTTGGCAAACAACCATACATAAACATTTATGTTGCCAGTAAACCAGGACTTCCAAAAATTAAAAATTTCCAATTTTAAGTAAAAAAAAAAACCAAATTAAAATTATCCAAACTAATGAAATAATATAATGTGATAATAAGTAAGGTTAGAAATTTAAAGCATTTGCATTTTTTTATAATACTCCAGGACAAGGATTATTAAAAACAAAATCACAAAGTTCAAATACACAATTTTATTGTTTTGCATTTTCTTATGATACTTATGATATTTTAGAATATTCTAAAATCAATAGTTATATCCATATTTAAAATGTTTGGAACATTTATGTATACATTTCGTGTTTTTGTACCTAGTGAATTGTTAGGTATCATTTTATCAGTAAATATTTCCGACAAGTAAAATAATATAACATAAAGCAAATTATATATATATAAATATGTTATTGAGTATTTATATTAATTTATATAATAAACAGGTGCCTAACATTTAAAAAGACCATTTTTAATTTAATGCTTTACATAGATATTAAACAATAAACTGTATTTAGATCTTCTAAGGATTATTTATTTGAACATATAAAAACGTGTAAAATATTTTTCGATATTATAAATTCTTTTCAGCTTAACTTTTACATTCTCAAGTAATTTTTTGGTAACTTTTTCATGGTTAAAATTCATTTTTTTTTTGTAGCATTATTTGTAATACCTTTTTAATGCAATTACAGTAGGTTTTTAGTGCATCATTTGCCTAGCCTTAACGCCCTTAACACTAAGTATAACATGCAATTTAATATCATTATTTTTTTCTTAAAAACAACAAACATGAAAATATGTATTTAATATAATATCTTACACAAGTAAATAATATATTATTTGTAAAATTTTAAAACAAAATAAAATGTGTTTGGAGAGTAATAATAAATATCTATTGAATTTTACAAGTAAATAAAAATGATTTAATTTAATGCATACCCAATTGATTTAATATTTGATAAGAAGTTATTGTTACAAAATTAACAACCTATACATTTAATCTCAATATTCAGATACACGATTGATAACTATTAAATAATACCATGTAATATTATTATAAATAACAAAATGTATAATAATTAAGAATATTCATTGGTATATAAATATACTCATATCAATCCACAGGTTAAAAATCAGGTTAAAAAAGTCTAAAGTCCGGGGACAAGAAATTTCGAATACTATTAAAATTAATTTTTTTTAATTACACAGCGAGTATGTATAATTTAAATTTCATAATTAAATGACATAGTGAACCATAAAACATTTAAAATTATTTAAATTTTATTAAAACAACTAATAAAAAATTAATGTAAACCAATAAATTGAACTATAATAAATAGAATATATATTTGAAAGCCTTTTAACAATTGTATTAAAATTATATATCTACCTACCTAAAATCTGAATACATAATATTATTCGACATGATGATATAGAATAATGCATCATAAGTAATCTCACTCAGAAATTAAAAAACGTTAAAACCCGATATACAAAAACGGAAAATTGTATTGCTTCCAAATTAAAAATAGAAAAATGTATTCTATATTTTAAGTTGAGAACATGAAATTTATTGCTAAACTCAAGTTCGAAATGTCATACGTTTAAAACACAGGTAAAACTTGCCGACATGGCGACCTATTTTAAAATAATGTCAAGCATAGGTATTATTTTTCTCCTTATATGATCTACAAGCCACGAACGACTAGACATCATGTGTTCAAGAAAATTAATCTCGTGTTGTTAGATTTAATATAAGAGCAAATTGACCAATTATTAAACTTAAAGGTAATAATAAAATTTAGCCTATTTATTAAACCTCGCGGTCTCGTATTTTTGTTTTAAAGTGAGTCTAAGTTTAAATACAATGTAAAATAGTACAATTTTAAAATTCTCATATAGGTACCTAAATTTAAAATTAAAATATAAATAAGTCTCCGTGGTGCACTAGATAATGTTTTTACTTTTAAGTTTGATAATAAATCAATGCAATCTAATATTAAAGTTAACAAGTAACTCAAGATTAAATAAATGTGTTATGTTGCACATGGGTCAGAAAATACTAATTTTAAATTTTCATGATGAAACGATGAAACATGACGTCAAAAGGCAATTGTCGTGAACAGCGCAATAAAAATAAACAAGCCAGGTAAAAAAACTAATTTCCTAACTGTTTTATAATTCAACGGGCAACAAACATTGTTTTATTAATTGTTGTATTAAGTGAAAAATTATTCAATGCAATCAAATAATTGAAAAATAATATTTCAACTATAGTAAATTTTAACATTTTTATCAAACAATCATTAAATAAATATCATAAAAAGTGCATACTGCATGATGCATTATTTAATTTTACTATTTAATCAATTCATAATAGATCAATAACAAGTATCTATTTTTTCAATAAAAATGATTTTAATTTTTATTATTTTATTTATTTGATTATATTACGACAATATCTTTAATGTTTGAATAAAATCACATTGCAAATAACATAAATTGTACGATTTGAAAAAATTCTATAAAATTAATTAATATTAAAAAAAAAAAACTTATTTGAAACAATACATAATATTATACAAAAGTGACCATAATAGTTTATTGTACATAATAAGGATATACAATAATTCCTAGAATGTATAAAAAATAATATGCTATAGAAACATAAAAACATTTTTTAAATTCTATACATAAAATATTTATAATATAACTCACATTAAATCAATCTCAATAGTAATAAGTTTACAATTATAAAATGATGAAGAACCATTTAATTCACTGTAGTGGTTATAAGATAAAAATGAATAATTGTTTTAAGTCATCAAAATTGAATTAAAACTAGACCAATTACATAATTACATGAATATTAACATATTTAATTTTTTTTTTTTTTACACAAGGTAATCTATTTATGTAGAAGTGCGATACTCATATTTTTAACAACTATAACTTTTTTTAAATTAATATTATTTTTTGGATTTATTTTTACAATTTTTAATTGTAAGTTTTAACTTTTTTGAATGATACCATTGATTATTAATTTTATGTTCAGATTTTTCAGATTATTTCAATATCTACGCAAAATTATAAGTACATCGTATTGAACAAGATAATAATGAGTTAAAAGTGCTAAATGTTTATGTGAGTTTATTAAGTAGTATAGTACACAGAAAATAGTTTGCTTACGAAAATCAAATTAAAAATGTTGTAAAAAAGTTTGTAAAAATAATTCATATTTTTATACAAATTTTTATTTGTATAAAATATAATTGTTTTGACATGACATAAAATTATGAAATAATTAAGTAATATTTTCAAAAAAGCTACAACTTTTTGAAATAATGAGCGTAAATACATTAATAAATAATAATTATAGATCACTATAACAATAAATGTGTCTTCAACAATTTATCATAGACACGAGAAAATTTTTTCAATTTCTATAAAAAAAAAAAAAATAAAAAATAATATTTCTATAATATGATGTAATCATTTTTTCAAAAATTGTCATGTTGAAAAACAATTGTTTAATATTATATTAAAATATAAATTAACTCATTACATAAGCTTCTTAGTAGGTACATACTTTACTTAAGGGAAAATTCACTTTAAGTTATTCACGTTCAGTTTTAATAATAAGATTAATTGACTCATTATATGGTAATATTTATTATTTACCATCAATTATTTCAATTTTTAATAAAGTTTTAAAATATTGTAAGAATTTATTTACAAACAAATATATTATTTTTAACTTTACATTTAATAATAGGTCAATTCATATTCATATTAAATCAAATCAAGTTAAACGTAAACTGCTGAACATAAATATTTTCTGTGTTACGCACTTGTAAGACAAATACAACAAATATGGGCGTTTCTTTTAAGTTCAAAATTGTAGTAAAAATAAATCGAATTAAATTCTAAACTAATGTATTAGAAAAATCGCGCTAATCCTTCTGACGTTATGACCAATAATTAAATCAGCAAAAAATAATTGTATAAGTACCTATAGATATCTACCGTTAATTCTAATTGTACTTAAATATGCACTAACCGCACTGTGGATCTTGACAATGATTTTATTGATCAAAAATTCAAATTTATGTTTCAACAACTATATACATTAATTTGTAATATCCTCAGCTATGTATTTTATTGTTGATAATAAAAGTATATTGTATAGGTACTTACTAATGTGTTTTCATCAAAAAATAATTAAAAATGTATTAGATACAACGATTTTCAAGATATTTTTTTACGTTCGTGTTAAAGAAAAATACGACAAGACGAAACTGTGGTAATCTACAACTGCACAAGGAAACACGAATGCTGTATACTGATTAGTAATCAATAATTACGAACATAAAATAAGTAAAATGCGATCTACAGCTGAGAACCAGAAACAAACCAGGCCTATACAATATGCTGATAAAATGTAATAACCAATTGACCACTAAAAACGTGAACTATTATTATTATAGACGCTATTAACGTTTAACAGCGTAAATATTACATTTGTAAGTACTATATATGTATATTTATGAAAGAAAATTTTAAATAAAGATATTGTTTTGAACTTTGTATAGTTAAACACGTACACGTCACACAGATATACTTAAATGGATCTATATAATGTTCTATATTGCCATTTAGTAGATTTGTATTAAATACAATTTTCAGTATAAATTGCTATATGATACCTACTTGAATTATTTATTTTACAAATTTATAATTAAAATATACGAGTATATGTTTTATACAAACATTTTTCAGTTTTCATCTCAAAAATAACCAGGAAAGAAGATCGTTTAAAACTTCTCCCACTTGTGTTTACATTGGCATAGACTGTGCAAGAATTTATTCCATCAAAATATTATATTGTATAAAAGAATAACTATGAACATATTTAATGTACAATAAACAGGTAAATTAATTTATATATTGTATAATGTAAATAGCGGTTCCCAAGCTTTTTTTTACTTTCATACCTCTGAGATAAATATTGTCTAGATTTACCCTCATATAACTTTTAAACTTTTTTCACATAACTGCTTTAAAATTTTAAACATACAGTATACATCAAACAAAATAACAATAGTGTAATAATAAAAAATAATAATAACTTTGTACAAAAAAAAAAAATAAAAAAATAAATAAATAATTTTACTTATTAAGCGAAGTCCGTGTTAATTTTTTATTAGATTTAAATGATGTAAGTTATAATCTTAAATCCGGAGTTATTTTTAGATATTAGTTTATTTCCATATTTAATTTTGATCAAGATGCACAATGAAAAAACTCTGTACTATTTAAATTAAAATAATTTTATAAATGTGTACCTACAACTAACACCACTTTTTTTTACTAGCCACCACTGATTTTTAGCTTCATTTTAGAAGAAATTTTCTTGAATGTTCATAAGAAAAGCGCTCATGTTTCGTGGAAATTTTAAGTAAAACATAGGGTTTAGCAATACACAATTTAAAAAACATTTGTAATAATTTACTAAAATTATTTTGTCGATATTACTACATATATTTGTAGAGGCCATACGTCCACTATTGTTGATAAAACCATTGGCGCTTAGACATAAGAAACACGTAGTACCCCGGGTTGAGAATCGCTGTTGTACTTGTTAGTTGAAAAAATATAAATAATAAAATAAGTATCACATAGGTACAATATACATGATAATGAACTATAACTTTAAAAATATATTGATATGGTGATTTTGTAAAATAATAATGTCGTTTAAATTAATGTCTAAATAATGTATCAAACATGCAGGTATAAAATATGATAGTCACTCAAATACACTATCAATTTTTTGTCAAAATTATAAATTATTATACTTGCTCAAACGACTACCACCCGTTTATACCACTGTTCAAGAATTAAGAATAACGATTGGTTAATAGGAAACCAGGATTATTTCTAACCTCTAAGATCTCTACTCATGGATAAGTTATGGTATATAAATGTAGGTATATTATGTACATAATAAACAAATATCAATAGTACCTAAAATAATGTATTAATTAATTTGTTACCTGATTTTAATAAGTTATTTAACAGAAATATTTGAATTTTGGAATATATGCAAACACTGATGTGTAAATATTATTTTTCTATAAAGAAAATTTTTTAAAAAATGCATTGAAATTATTATTATATGTAAGTATTTAAACATTTCTGGGTAAGTATATATTAAGTATTAACATTTTATTCATTAATTAAGTATTAAAACAATTTATAGTTTTTACCTATCTCATGTGCTAATATTTTATGTCAAATGTAAAATTAATAATTATATTAAAAATAATTTGACAAATTTATCCAAAAAAGAGCTATAAATATTTATTAAATTCGCAAGATTTACTTATTTAAGCAATAATATACGTGTACTGTTGACTTTAAAAACTTATTTAATTTTATATCAATTATAATTTTAATTTAGAAATTCTAATAGAATGGTTACAAGTTTACAACAAATTAATAATACTAAGTAATATAATAATAGTATGTTTATAAACACTCGTGAACTAAATTCATTTGTATTTACCAATATATAAGCTGAAAATGTGAATACCTATAATATATTTAATTAAAATAAAAATACGATTTTTAGTTAAAAACTACGAATTATTTAAATACACAAATATTCGAACTGAATAAACGTGATTTAATGTTAGGTGTGTAAGGTGCAAAACCACAAAATTATGACGTAGGTAATAACTAAGTAAACTAGACTAAAGTTCAAACGATAAAAATATAAACCGATAAACACATTAATTTTTTTTTTTACATTTGATTTACATAAAAAAAAAGATTCATAAAATAATAATAATATCAAATAGATAAATAATCATAGGTACTTTAAATCAATTAAAAAGTTATTTGTTAGAGTTTAATACGGTTATTTTAACTTATATGTTATATTAATAATTTTTAAAAATAGATGTCTGGTTTATTATTATTTATTTGACCGCAACATTTTAATGTATTTTTAAATTGTAATATTTGCAATACGCATATCCCTTTTTAAATAGGAATGACGAAAAAAATAAAAATTCGACGTACAAACATAGATTTTTATCTTAAGTTTAATCAAAATATTGCTTCTGTGGAACCTAAATTAATTACATTGTACTTTGTACATACATTCATTAATTTGTAAGACGGAGACAACCTATGCGAATGTCGGCGTGTAACATCCAAAAAAAAAAAATATATAAGTTTATTTTTTATCTCACTTTTTTAATTTAACTATATAATACAGGAATAAGATATCCGTCTATGTAATTATTTAGAATTAACATTCATAAAATATATAATTTACATTATAATAATGTGTTTTATAATATAAATTTATCTTTAAATTCATAAATATAATATATAGATAGACCTTAACCTACTCGTATAAGATATAATTAGTTTATTGCTATACCTAATTAATATTGTGAAATATAGGTTAAAAATATGCTAATAATATCCCTGAGATGCATCAGAAAAAAATGATAGCTGAATTTAAGAAGACAATTATTTTAACAAAAATAGCTTTTCTATAGTTAACATAAAACATTAAACGATAATTATTTATTACCAATAAAAATTTAAGTATAAATTATTTTTTAATTAAACCTATGTCCTGTTTATATTGAACACGTAATTAAGTATTCTGATTTCTTATAATATACACCATACAAATTGGATTAACGTATATTATGATTACATTTGTGATGTATGTGTATTTTTATTTTCATGTAATAAACGTTTTTGGGAATATAATTTTATTAAAACACTTCAATGAACTCCCTATTATATTTACGAGTATTTGATATTCATCGTCTATAAAAAATAATTGAGTAAATATATTTTTAAAAAATTTTTGCTTAGAGTATAATTTTTTTAAGAGAAACTTTGTATTACATTTTCAATCCTTAGTTATAAAAATTCAACATTTTACAAATTTTTAACAATAAAATTATTTGAAAATTTTCGTGATTTCGGAGAATTGTGTAAACATTTTTACTTCAAATGTTTATAAATAAAAATCGAATTTATGTATATTTAATATTTTTAAACAACGATACAAAAAATGTATAAGGAAGTTAATATTAAATTGTCAATCCATTTGAACTAACTAAAATATTTTAATCAATATTCATTGATTCACAATAATTGATATTTTGGAGAAAGTAGGCATATAGTGGGTATAACGTTCCGCTGTATAAAATAGGTATCAAGTGGGTCACTGTTATAGACTAATAGATGTGTTAGATTGAAATTCAATGATACCTATATCATTGTATACAAAAACTATTCTGATCGGAGACGTTTTGTTAACCTATATCACTGATAAATGTACTTCATGATAAATCAATTAATATTAATAATTTTAGATTTTAAGATTATCAATGAATGTATGTTTTCACAAAATGTTTTTTTTTCTGTCGATCATCACCTTATGGGAAACTAAAAATGCTTTGATTTTTAAATATGAAGGTGGTTCCTGGTAGCAAATTGATCTATA
Organism: Melanaphis sacchari; assembly: GCF_002803265.2. NCBI lineage: Eukaryota > Metazoa > Arthropoda > Insecta > Hemiptera > Aphididae > Melanaphis > Melanaphis sacchari. The sequence goes on along the minus strand of NW_020271143.1, from coordinate 1,136,040 downwards.
TAGTACTTCAGGGGATTAATTAAAATTGGAAAAAACGAAAAAAAAATTAAGAAAAATCGGAAATTTTTACACAAATCTTATTTTCAAAAAAATAATTTTGTTTTTATAGTGTAGCTCAAAATTGAATAACCGTATATAGATACTTAAAATGTTCATAAAATGTATATTTTATCATAATTGTTTAATATTTACGATAAATTTTTCGACTATTTTTAAGCTATTTATAGGTATGAGAATTTTTCAATTTTTTTATAAATGTTGTTTAAAAATTATTTGCTAGTAGAAATACTTGAAAATGTATTATGTTTGTCATAAGTTTTTAATTTCTTAACAAAAAAATATCAAAAATAATCACAATATTTTTTTATAAGCATTTAAATTTAAAAATTTAACAATATTTATAAAAACCTCAAAAACTAACAAATTATTTTGTAATTGGAAATTGATACAAATATTTGTTTTTATATCTAAAGTTAAAAAATTTAACACAAGGTTACTTCTAAGTTCTTAAACTTATACATAAAAATATTCAACTGGTAAACCAAATTCATACTAAAATCATAACATAATAAATATATAATAGCAATTATTTTTTATAGACATAGTAAAATCAAATTTAGACGAAATAACTTATATAAACGATAAATAAGATAATAATTTTGTTAAAATTTAAAAACAATATTCGTGGAAACTCAAAACTTTTACGTACATTATATTGTAATGAATTTTACTATACGCAATGATATTTTTGTTTTATTTATGCTATCAATTTTTTTTTCACTGTTTTACAGCATTTACAAAGATATGTTATGACTGATTTCATTTAAAATAAATTATATTAGTTGAATTAATATGGTATAAATATAAATTCTTATAATAATTAAATACTTGTAGGTCTGAATAATATCCTTTTGCATATATTTTTATTTTTTTTGAATCTATGCAGTCAAATGTCGGTTTGAAATCGATAAAAATTATGAATCATATAATTCAATGGCAAAAGTTTGTTTTGCATATTTGAGAATATTTTTTAAATAAGAGAATATTTCATATAAAAAAGAGTATTAGAAAATATATCGATTAATTTTATAGAATTTGGATATTTTATGTTATAAGGACAAAAATTATTAATAATATTAAATGTTTTTAGTCCGTTATTATTGAGATAACTATAAATGGAATAACAATATGGAATGAGTTAATAAAATATTAAGTTAACATTTTTTTAAAGGTAAATTATAAGGTATCGACCTATAATTGTTTATTTAAATAAATATTTCAGTAAACATATAGAATTGTATCATAATTAATGACCTTTATGTATCATTTAGATTGTATTTTTTTTTTTTTAATATAAAAATATAATATTTTGAATTTAGAAGAATATATTACTGTAAAAGCATATGTTTGCATATTTAACTACAGTTTTTAAAGAATTTTAGAAGAATATTATCAATTTTTTAAGGGAATATTAGCATCATATTTTGACTGTTTTAAAAGATTATTATTCCGACCTCTACTAATGATATAATAAATGCAATATTTTCGGAAAAAATTATATCAGCCTACTAAAGTATTAAAAGTAAAATAAATTACTTTAATTTAATAATAACAAAAAAAATATCACGAATTGTACTTATAAAAATATAGACTGATATTTACTATTTCAGCTCAAAATTGTTTTTCGTATATATGTAATGATATACAAGGCCGTAAGTTCATGCATTCACAAATGTTTTCTGCTACATTAAAAAACATGCCAAGTGAATAACAAATCCGTTTCATAACAATTGTAATAAGAATATAAAGTTTGATAGAGCATGTTTTTATATATTTTGGGTGTTGGGGCATATTTGGCCTATTGTTAATTTTTTTTTGGTTATTAGCGCATATTATTTCATGTAAATTCGAGAAAATTGTTTTTCGTGAAAGATATTAGGTAATAAAAATTTTATATCAATAAATGCTAGAATTCTTTTTAATATAGTTTACTTATATCATTGAATTCGAGTTAAATACTCCCTTAATAGTGACCCACTCGATACCTAATGTACAACAGTGCTGTACCCACTTGCATAGCTTTTTTGTGTTTAAAATTTAATATTGAATGGAAATTATATCAAAATAGCTTTGTATAGCTGGAAAACCAAGAAAAAAATTAATTCTATTCATTCAATCTAAAAATAACATGTAAACAACTTCGTGAAAGATAGAATTTAAATAATATCATTAAAATTAATTGGCTCATGAGTTAAAGGATCACCAATACTATTCATGGCAGCTTACGTGTTATTAATATTATAAACAATCACAGAAGACATAATAATTACTAATAGTTAATAGTCACTACTGATTAGTACCATACAGTATGTCAATTATTAACAAAAAACATTTTTTTTTTTTTTTTAATTTTGCTTTACCAGGTTGCTATTTGTTTTAATTTTAATTTTGATTCACAAAATCAATAATACATTAATGCATTATGCATATCAGTATACATATGGTATATTATCTATTAAAGGTTTAATAATATAGACAATGAGTAATATAATACATTATATTACTAAATAGGAATTATATTTTGTTTTAGAGAAAAAACACTTACCAATTTTCTAAAAAAAATGCTGAGATATACAAATATAAGTTTGTAAATATTCTTGAAAAAAAGTGAAATACAAATTCATACAACTGTTGGGTACCAAATTATAGTTTTAAGATATAAAAGTGTTCTTAATTGAACGCATTTTTGTTGAGAGAAAAAAAACTTATATATCTAAACGAATATTGAAAGCGCGTGCTCGACCACTGAAAACACTATACTTATGAATGTCGATACACGAGCTGATACTGCTTTTACACTTTTACAGTAATATCTATACGGCTATTTTACCTACTAACTTACCAAACCTTTTAATCGGAATACATTAACACGAGATTAGATAAGACATAAAGCAACAGATGCGCATAAATATGAACGCGTGTCACCTATATTTATACTTATTCTGTGTGTGTTTAGGTATAATATACTTGTACCTACGTATTATAAGAATATTTTATATAAATTTGATAACTGATGATGTAGATTATAATTTAGAATAACATATTGTATACTACGGACTATACGTATCGATAGGACGAGTTCGACCAGAAATTTTCCCTATGGGTAGGGGTGGATCCTCGTAACATATATTATTTTTATTTTTTTTGTACACAAATAATATTATTAGTATTTTTACAATTTTTATTAATAGATACCGAATAAAAGCATCCTTATAATATCACTTGATGTGAATAGTGAATATGTACTAAATTTAACCTCAAGTGAAGGTTTCCATAGTCCATTCACTCCAAAATTTCAAACTCGGGACCCTAATTACGTCATTGACCTATATATAATCTTTAAATATTATTATATAATATATACACGTGTCGATTATCCGGTAATGTAAAATGAGTTTTATAATGTTACAGAGTGTAATTATATTATTGTATTGTCGGGAGTTGAAAAAATAAAAATAAAAAACAATGCCGACCACTGGCAAAAACCTTACCGATTTCGCAGCAGAGCCGCAAGCGTGTATGTCAAATGATGTTACGGATTGTGGTTCAGTGACAAAAATATTACAGACGAGCGCCGTCACGTAGTTGGCAGTAAAGTTGAAAGTTGACGCGTAAAACAAATAGTAGTGCGTGTGTATAACCGTGACCGAGAATCGAAAATCAAAAACGAAACGGAACCGAATGTAATAAGACGGTGTGTACGCGTAGACGTATTATTATAATATTATATTATGTTTTTAAATGTTCAACAATCTTCGTGCAGATTGCACGGTAAACGACAGACATCGGGCGGACGAGACGACGAAGAAAATAAGAAAAAAAATAATAAAGACCGACGGCGGCGGTTTAAAAATAATATTATTTCATTCGCGGTTTTTCGCACTGACGGGCGCGAGTTCAATAATAATATAAAATATTATCATGTAAATTAAAATAATATTAATACTGTGTTGTAAACTAGTAAGAGCGTTGTGCATTCATTCGGCGGCGGCGGTATTGACTATACACTGGAGACGAGTGAAGACCCGAAATTGTCGTAACTCGTACAATATCACATAGTGCGTTGGTTTTAAATGTAAAACAGTATAATACGGTCGTCGGTTACAATATTATTGTTAGTTGTTACGCTTTTAATCGGGCAATAACCACCGCCACTGCCGCCCAGGAGGCATTATATCACATTACGGTCACAGGCGATGGTTTCTATTTTTTCCTCGTTTCCTTCTCACCGACGGACAGACGGCAGAAACCGGTCGTTCGTTGTCGTCGTAGTCGCCGTCATACATTGCACATGGCATCATGGCAATATGGCACTTGCGCAGCCGTTGCGATAACGGTGTAACTGCCGAGTACCGAGACTCGAGAGGAAAAACGAAAATAAAACCAATTAAGCAATGATTTATAGACATAACACATATTGGCAATAAACTATAATTATTAATACCTACTACGTTTTAGTAAGACGTTTCTTAGTCCGCTTCACTAAATGTCAGCGACAGTGACGTCATGCCTAATATCTTTTATTAACATAATATTGCCTGTGAATTCGAATCAGTTCTGTTCTTATCGAAGATTACTGAACATTATTGTAACATTAACGAACCTATAACAAACTAAACAACTATTTTTAATTAACTATAGTAAATAATAAATATCTAAAAATAGAAAGAGTGGGGATGACACTGTACTCAAAATATAACCACCTCGTCCTTTAGTCATAGTTAATTACCTAGATATAGAACTTACTCATAGTTTTAAAAATACATAAGTCATAGAATATACAATAGGTACTGTTAGAATAGAAGCAAAAGTTTTTTACACTTTTGTGTAAATTAAATATGACAAGTTGAGAAAAGTATCTTTGAAAGTTTGAAACTTCCAAATTGAGAATAAACAAAAATGTGTTATTGTAATGTGTGTACACAGTATAGTATTATATAAGTATCGAAGATACATGGGTTATTAGCGTTTTAAAATTTTTTATTTTTTATACAATTCACAATATAACATATTTTTTTTAATATCAAATAGAAAATGTTTTAATTTCTTAATTTTACATACAAAATTAAAAAAGAAAATCGAAATATTAGTTTAGATGTAGCGCAGATGTCAATTGATAATTAAAAAAAAAAAAAAAAGTTGAAAATGTTCAATAGAACAAAAGTTATTGCAATATTGTCAGTTCATCGTGAACATTCTGTAATGTACGTATTGAATAATAATAACATTTTCTGTGAGCATGTAAAATACCACATTCCTAAATCCTGATGCAGCCTTACTGCTTCTTCTTCAGTCATAACTCTTATAGGTATAGATCAAGTGTTCATAATATTATTATGATAATTAGTTATGAAATAAAAAATCGCTGGTATGCTGCATATTATGTACCTATGTAAAAGATATTGTGGAAATCGTGATAACGGAGGTACCTAGATCTTGGATGGTAGTCGTAATATAGCAGTAGTCTAGTATAACAAGAAAGTACCCAAATTGATATTATAATTTATAAATGCATTAAGTAAAATAAATAATAATTATGTTCGAAAAAACCATCTGAAAATTTAATAAAAATAGTTAGTAATACATATTATAACTTTAACACAAATGATTTAATAATATAGTGTAATACATTTTTAATAGAATGTTTAAACAAGAATATTGCAACACTTCAGTATTTGACAAATTAGAAGCAAAAAAAAAAAAGAATATTTAAGAGAGAATTATACTTAAAAAGTTTTTCTTTTGACAACGGAGTAATTATAAATATTTTTAACTATTCTAACCAGCACAACAAATTGGGATAAATAATTTTCCTGTTTAGAGTGATTGAAGACCTACTTAAGAACGACTATGGACAAGAACGGCTAAGTAGTTTAACTATTTTACAATTTAAAAAAAATGTATTTAAATTTTGATCAAGTAATTGAAGAATTTAATTCAACATGCTTTGAAAGAGAACATCGACTTAATTTAAAATAATTCAATACTTATTCTATGATTATTATAAAATACAATTTTTTTAGGGAAAAAATATTTTCAAAACTGAATTTTACTCAAGATTTTGAAAAATTTATTTATTTTTAGATAATTATTAAATATTAATATTATATTATGTATTTTAGATTTTGATCAAAGCAATGAGTGATGACGAATGTATTGATTTTATTATAATAAAAATTATAAATTATTTAAATATAATGATATTAAATAGTACCTGTTAGTTCATGGTTATTACGTGCATATATAATACTATTATAGATATATATTTATATAATAATATCGCGTTGTATAAAAATAATGCGCGATAACGAGACATGCACACAGAATAATGTTCTCCGGACAACGTGATGACGTGTGCCGTGTGTAATTAAATATAACAATAAATATTGTGCTATAACAGTATTAATGTGAACTTGTGAAAACTTACTTTTTGTCCGTCCCGCCGCACCATAGACGAAATCGTGATAACCGAAAACCTGGCGACGATAACGAACTGCTTTTCGTCGTTATCAGCCATCAAGAACATAATAATATGAGTAATATGACGTAGGTATGTATATTTTTACGCGATTAGTTCATGCAAAAAAATCAATTTTAATGTATTTATTTATATACTTATACACAACTAGGTATAAAGAAAATTATGTTTACGATTCATGTTCCACACGTTCGCCATTTATCCGTAACGATTTAATAATTACCCGATCGAAGAAACGTGTTGAGAAAAAATATTTTGACAACGTCGACGGTCCAGGTTAGATAATAATATAATCTCTAAAATGGACAGGAAAATCGCTGAAAAATTGTATACACGAGTCGTTTGTCACTTTTCCGTGTACTCGAAATTAATGATTTTAGAAATTCAATAGGTTAACCTATTCATTAATGATAATTTAATTATGAGACTAAAAACATACAATTAATCTTCTATTCTTCAAAAAGGTATTATAATCAACAGTTAGTAGGGCTACTTTAATGACTACATTTATGACTTTTGTACATCAATACGTATCATTTTGAATTCAAAATTAATGAATTCCTTCTACGTTTGATTCAAGACATTAGTTATCAGTATATTACTATTCTATGTAGAACATATTGCATATTTATAAATTCTGTGCATATAAATGCATACAACTCTTTTTTTTTTCATAAATTCTTTCAAATGAAATTTTTAATGAAGTTTACCTATTTATTTTAATATTCAAGCTTTTTAAACAGTGAGATACTTCATGTTATTTTATTGAGTTTATTTTATATAGTTTGGAATTTTTGACACATATTTATATGGTACTTGTATTGTTAAAAAACATGATAATGATTAACTGGAGTAAAATTAAGCAAGAATATATAAAAATTTAATTTAATACTAATTGTGTTACTATAAATTAAATAAATTATAATGCAGCATAAAATACTTGTTTTTTTCAGGCTTCAAAGAAATTTGTTTAAGTTAAATTTGGAAAAAAGTACTTAATGTCAAACTTAACTAGTGTAAAATATTAAATAAAATTAAAGACTACAAAGAGAGCCATAATACAATTAGATCAATAGATTCTTTACTGATTAATCTTCTAATTAAAATAATAAGTACATACAATTTTTCTGGATTATTTCTTCTATATTAATAGCTGTTGAAAGACAAATTGTTTAGAGGATTTTTTTCAAATTCACATTGAAATAATAAAAACCAACTAGAATTTTACTAAATAAGTAATAACACATTAAGGTAAAACCTTAATATAATACAGTTCTTTGTTAAATTTGAACAATAATTGATCAAATATTAAACAGAAGTTGACTTAAACAGTAAGAGTATTTGAGAAATAAAATATTTTGTCACAAATAATCTAAACTTATAATTACATTTTACAACAACTGTGCACTGGAATTTGCTGCTATATCTAATAATTTCCAAGCAGCTCTTGGATTTACTTCATTTACATCTCTGCACATTGCCCAAGTATACATCACTCTGATAACAGTATGAGGATCTCCTTCGATGATTAGCCCGTTCACATCTTTAATATACATGATTTGTTGGGCACTAAATGATATTATTAATACAGGACCGTGTTCCATAATTTTTCCAGTTATAACATCCACATTATGTACATCTAAAACTTTGCAATATGTTTGATGACCTTTTTTTCGATGTTCATTAATAGGATGTGATAATACTCTATAAGGAGCTTCAAAACACCAGTCTTTGAGAATAGCTAGATCTTCTCGTGCTAGAGCTTCTAGTACATTCGGTATGATATCAGTTTCACATTGTCGGATAAAGTTTATTAAGCTAAAATCAGGTTCAACACGACACAATTCTGTGACTACATCTGACATTTCAGCATTATGAAACACTGATGATAAAGTATCAGTCACTGAACGTGTAGCTCGTACTAAAACATGATCACTGTCATCATAGCGTTCTTTTAAATCAGATAACTTTTGCATGAATGCATTTTCAGATTTGAATTTTTTCCAACTTTCATACAGCCTAAAACCAAAACAACATTTTATTAATAACAATAATAAACCTTATGGCTTAAATGTACTCTAAATTGTTATTATAATATAATGCATAAAACAATATCAAATAATAACTATTTAATAGGGATAGCCAACTATTTTGGTTGTTAATTTTATTCACTAAGATAATGGGCTGGTACCTCATGGCAATGCAGAAAGGAAGTGTCCAACATTCTGAACCATACAATAACTGCCTTATTAAATCTACCTTTTATTTATTACTTGTATAAATAAATTTTACTATATAATGTAGGAAACTATGAACTTTAAAGTATTGAAATAAAAATTTGAATTTGGATATTAAAATATTAAGTAATAAAGTTATCAATCTTAATTAAACTTTTTGGATAGCTTAAACCACAATTTTTAGATGGTGTTAATATTCGAAAAGGGGAAGATATTTAAACTTATTTTTAAATCCCATTGAAAGATAATCTAAGCATGTATAAATTATGTATATATATATATGTGTGTGTGTATGTACGCGCGCGCGTGTGTATGTGAAAATAATATGTGTGAACCTTTAATACAAAAATGTAGTAGCACCATGTAATAGTTTAATTTTTAATAGGTTAATCAAAATTATTCAGGCGGAGAATGTTTAAATCTATGTTATTTCCAATTCTATAAGTTAATTTATAATTGAATAAATAATTTTAAAAATAAAAAGGAAATACTCACATAAGGTAAGGTTAAGGAAATGTTATTTCGTTAACAAAAGACGAGTATTAAATAATTAATTAAACAAAGTTTGAATCACATAAGAAATGTTATTTTAATGGGCAATGAAGTACATAGGGCACCTAATTTATATTCTATAATCTACATATATATATATATATAATTTAACTTTTTTATGATAAGAATTTTTTCTTTTTTGCTCACGAGACTTCATAATATTAAAGTAAAAAATACTTGATTAATTTTCATTAAAAAAATTATTAAAAAAATATATTTACATTGAATCTTTATGAACGGTAATACCAGTCTCTGTTTCATTAGGAACAACTGCTCCTCGATGACCTAAGTCGGACCGTTTTCTCAAAGTTTTAGGTGCTTTGTAAACCTAAATAAGTGAGAAAACAATATTGTTACGCAAATATTAAATATTAAAAATAAAAACACTTACATGTGAATTTAATGAAGTATCACTTTCAATTTGTGCTGAAATAGCTTCAGCAGTACTTGAAAAAGTCTTGACAGGACCAGACTGACCGATTTTAGTTCCTTTTTCCAATACTGTTTTGCTTATACTTCCGCTTAATAATCCTAAATTTATAATTAATATACAATTATATAAATATTTAAACACTTGCACCATAAACATTTAAATATATAAAATCTATTAAAAATATACCTGCTTTTTTTGCCAAATCAGATTCACTAGCTTCATTTACCTTTTTCTTAACTGAAGCCATAACAATATTAGCAACAGTTTTGGCTTGTTGAGTTACTTTGAATGTTTCTGATTCAATTGTGTTTAATTTCTGTCTAAAATGTTTATAAATTAATCATCAAAATAATAATAAAACAGTTAAAATCATATTACCTAGCTTTAATTAAATTATCAGATTCTTCCAATTTCTTTTTTTCAGCACGAAATTGTTCTAAGTTTTTTTTCATCTCTTTGCTTTTAGACATTTCTTCTTTAATATTATTTAACAATTGCATGATAAAATTTGGTTTTTGTGGTGGTGACATTGAATAATACTTCAAACAATGCTGTAATACCAATTGAGTTTAATAAAATATTTTTAAGTATATAATCAATAAAAACAAAATTAAGTATAATTTATTTTTTCTAAACAAAAAAAAAAAAAAAATACAAAAGTGGACATTTTAATTTATAACTTCAATAAACTTAATTAAATAAAATGAACATATGAAATAAATAATATTGAAACTCATAAGAATGATATAAACAGATATAATACATAATTACATAAATTATTGATTAAATAAGAACGATATTTAAAAGAAGAATTTGTCCATGAATATTTTTTTTAAACAATATGCCGCTTAGGTAACGTTTTAACTTGAGTTTAATAAAAAACCAAGTTTAAATCAATAACTACAATATGTACAATATCATAGTACCATTTCATAAAAACAAATTAATTTTGTTTAGTGATTATATTAAGAAATATAAACGATAAAATATAATAATTTTCATAGAAAACCACATTTACAGTAATTTATTTTCCAATACTCATAAGACAAGACTTTTATTTCGTTGCCCAATTCATCATAAATCTTATATACTTACTGTATTTCTAAAAGCATATTGATATCGTCGCCAAACGGAATACATGGTAAGAGTTTTGGTGTTTGTATTTATATTAATATAAACTCTTAGAAATCACACATTTGAGTAAAAAAAAATGTTTTATTATTTACGAAACACGAATCGCCGGACCGGATGGACGACGGCAAAATGAATCGGAGCGAGGTGATAATGAAAGAAAAATGATAAGCAACATTAAAACATGATTTCCAAACGATTACGAATGGGGCGTAACATTGAAGATATCGTGAATAATTTGTGAACACATCTGTGGTAAAGGCAAAAATAATACAGACAAAAACAATATCAAGAAATTTTGAAGTTTTGTGCGAACAATTTCAACGAAACTTGTAAAAATGAAAACAGGATTAAAAAAAGTTTACAAAAATTTGATCCATCATCCAATTGTACGAAACTGCGAACAGTGCGAACAGCCAAATGTCCGAAACAGCATTACTCCTACAAACCAGGTGGTCAAAATCGGACAGTATCTTTTATAACCTCGTTCGTCCCTTTTGCTATTCGGCTAAACAAACCGTTTACTCCATGAAATTCGGATGTTGATTACAAAAACGTAATTAATAAAATATAAAATATTCAGATTTTCAATAATTTTATTATTTGGGTTTCGGATCGGCTAAATGCGTTCGTAAGAACCGAGCGTTACTTGATTTTTTAACGGACGCAAATTATTGGAATTATGATGTTTCTACCGGCTAGTAAAACATTTCATGGCATGAATAGTTTCGACTGACGATAGAAGACGTGTTTAATCGATATTCTACAACGCACCAATACGACTGCCGTGATAACGAGTAATCAAAAAATCACCACGATAATGATTACAATTTAAAAAATTCAAGTTAATATTTTTATTTCTCATTGAGAAAATCATTTAGGAACGCCTCTAATCGTTTTGTACTCTGTAGTACATACGCCTGAAACTGTGCTCAAATAATTCTCGTATTGATTATTAACTATACGCCGTCGATAAAACAACATTTAACGCGAAAATACCTACCACCTATTCAACATTCAATGCATTAGAGCGCTGAACAATGTGGTCCGATACATTTCTCATTGTATTTATCTCAATTTGTACGGCTCTATTAGGAGAAGGTAAATTTAGCTTTTATTAATTGTAGGTATATAAATTATAGCGTTTGTGTTTTATTTTAAATTTAAACTGGATACAAATGAGTGGGACAGATAAATATGACATTATTGTGTTCTTTTTAATTGGGTAGGTGTGGTTTATTTTGTGACAGACTTATAAATTAATGGTTGCTGTGTATGTGTTAATGAGATCAAATATACTGTACCAGCAAACATGCTCATGATGTCTCTCACTACTTTTTTCAATTTTGGGAATTAATAAAGTAAATTGTATCAGGAAAACTGTAGAGCTTAATAATTATTAATGTTTTTTTATAAAAATAACTTAACAATTAAGCAATAAGTGTTATGAATATCACTAGTCTAAGATTTACTTTACTTGTGTTTTTTATCATCTGCTTGATTTTTAATATTTTATTTATGTAGTCTGCTAAGAATAATGTCTATGTACCTGCGTTGCATTTAGATGTTTTAGTGTTTAAATAAAATTAAATAATTATTATTTAATTATTTGTTTAAGCTGAAAAAAAAGTAGTTGTTAGATGTATAATATCAATTGTAATGACTATAATCCATAATACCTTATTTATTTATTGTAGAGGATCTATGGTTAAGCAACAACTTGTGTTAAATTTTCATTGCAAACTTTTAGAATAAAAATTAAATTAAAATATTTTAAGCTATACTCTGATCAATAAGAGCACATGCCTTTTCTATGTATACTTATTTAAGATCTTATTTTCAAAACTGGCTCCACTAAAGCAAAACATTAGAAAAATAAAAATGATTTTATTGTGCCATAGCATGTTCTCTTATTGAACAGAATATAAAACGGTTATTTTTGTTTTATTTATACTGGACTGACCTGAATTCTTAACAAAACAACTGATATTCAAAACAAATAGTAAAGATTGCATGTAGAAGAAAAATTGAAATTCATTGTTATTAATAGGGCTTGGATGTTTATGCACTTAAAACTAGTGTAATATGCATGCATTTATGCACTAAAAAATTACGAAATATGTAATCAAAATTTGCACAAAAATTTTTATTATTTATTTGAATACAATTTTAAATATATTTTTTAAATTTACATAGTATTTTATTTATTTTATTTTACATTATTATTTATAAATTAGTTATTATCACTATTAGCGTTATACTGTGCTTCTATAGTTTTTTTAATTTGTTCAAATTTGTAACTGTGTCTATTATCGTTAAGTAAATTTTTGTAATGTGAAAAGCTTCGTTCTACATCAACTGATGTTACCTTAGACCTTGTAAAATAAAGTATTGTAATTCCGAACAAATACGATAAGTCAATAATAAATATTTATACTTTACGTCAATACTTTGTCCTATAAAATTTATACATACAAATTGTGTAATTAATTGTATAGTTCATTAATTAAATTGTTTTTTTTTTTTTTTTTTAATGTACTGAAATATGCTTTTTTATTTTTAAAATCCCAAAATATGCAATTAAAATACTAAACCATAATATATGCAAAAATATGAAAAATAAAAATAGTATTACTTGAATCAGTATGACATGAATTAAATTTGTATCCAGGTTAGCATTAAATTGGATAAATAGAAAAAAATATGCAACTTCATAAACATCTGAGCCCTAGTTATTAAAAATGCATAAACGGTTTGTAAAAAAATACATAGGTGTATGCAATGTATATATATACAACTAAATAAATAATGAAATTTTCATAAATACTTGAGTATTGTGCTATGAATAGAATTAATAATTTACAATTTTATTATTATTTAGGCAAATAATATATCTGTAAATGTACATTATATTTATCTATGAATTATCTACTTAATTACACCAACTATTGTTACTGTCTATAATGGTATAAATATTTCTAATTCTAAAATATTAATTTTATATAATTATTGTATCCACATACCTAAAATAATTATTAAATAGTTTTTTTTTTATTATTACAATTAGTTTTAACAGCAAAAAAAAAATTAAGTAGTTAAATATTTAAATCTATTTTCCATGCCTGTAAGTACTTAAACTATGTTATTTGTGATAAAATTATTATAATTTATGTAATTATTAGTTTCAATGATGATTTTATTAAAGCCATTATGGATATTTCCTAATTTATACTATCATCTTATCAACATGCAATAGTTAATTTTACATTAAATAATCAATACAATTGAGTACTACAAATAACAATAAAAAGGTTTTTTCCATTTCAATTTAACTGTCATTAATTACTCTTCACTACGTAATAGTTAATTATTTTTTATTTATATTACTTATTAATGTATAATTTTAGTATAATATTTATATGCAATTGTACATATGCTAACATATCTTGTTACCTCACCACTTGCATTATTTTGAAAATTATTTCTATATTTCTGAATTTAAGAATTCTATGTACATTTTGTCATGAATTTTAATTTTTAATATTAAAAATTAAATCAAGTAATACAAAAGTAATTTAATTATACTTGCATTAAATTTATTATTTTTTAATTTCAAAAACTTTAAATAATAAACTTCTATAATTTTTTTTTATTTTATCTTTAAAAAGATAATGGGCCTATGAGTTAACATTAAAAAAAAAAAGAATAAATAGATAGATAAATTAATAAAATAACAATTAAAATACATTTTTTTCTTTATAACTAAAACATTAATAACATTAAATATATGTATTTTATTTATTTTAATTGCTCAGTAAATAATACAATATAAAGCAATATAACCATTAATAATTATTCAAATCATCATCTATTATTGTAATTTAGTAATGCTGTAAATTTGTTATATTTTGTTCTTGTATTAGGTAAAGTGCAATTTTTTCTTAGAATTTTGAATAAATAGTTTTGTTTAAATTCTAATAGTAGTGTGTTGTAAATTGTTAAATCAATGTATAAGTAAGTGGTTTGTGTTATGTTTTGTGTATGATTAGTATTTTGATGATAGATATTTGTCTAGTATTATGCTATGTTCAGTTTTAAAAGAAAGATTATTTTCAAATGTAATAAGTACTAAAACTTTGTAAAATAATTTTCTTGCCGGTAGTATATTCATATGTTTTTCTAAGTCTTGTGTGATATTTTGGAGTCTCTTTAAAATCGTTTTTAGTAATTCATTTTAATGGGTCTAGAGTTATTTTGTGTATACATCCAGTCTCCAAATAGAGAAATATTGTGATTAATTATAGATTATATTAATGCTTGATACACAACTAATATTCTTAAATTTTAAGATATCTGTTAGATTTTTGAAAGCTTATATTATTTTCCTTAAATTATTTGTGACAAGTTTTATAATATAGTTATTCCATTTAAGATTAAGACACATTTCTTTACATAAACAATTCAGTTTTTAACTATTTTTCCGAATGTTTGACATGTACATAGGTTTTGATATAAACAATTATTTTAATGTATAAGTAGATTTATTTGGTTGGTTAGAATTAACTATATAATGTGGTAAAATATTTTTTCTAAGTTAAGATACTAGTTATTTTTTCATTACTATTTTTGAATATTTGTCAAGTTTATATACTCATCAGCATATATCTCATCTTAAATGACTATCTTTCAATAAAAAATACTATTTTGTCTGTATAGCAAACTAGTTTATCATGTATATTAAAATCAGTTTTTGTCTGATACGTATAATAAATAAAGTGGGCGATATTTGATTTTCTTCATTTAGTTCTTTATTCAAACATGTTTTTTTATTTTTTTAAATATGAACTTAATAATTTGTAAGCCGTTCCTCATAATACCAAATTTACTGCATTTTGTAATAATATTTTATTATCTATAGAATCAAATTCTTTTGCTAGATCTAAATATTTAATACGGTAGAAATTGCTTGTTCAGTGATTTTATCAATTCTGAAACTGAGTTTAGTATATATTTGTAGATTATTATTTTCAAGGTAATTAACTAGTTCTTTTTAAACAATTTTTTCAAGAGCTCAAATAATATAAAATATTTGTAAAATTAGGTAATAATTTTCAATGTTGGATTTGTCACTTTATTGGAGTACATGTGTTATTAGTTATTACTAAAATCTTAAAATTTTCTAGAATAGTAAATAATGTAATAACTAAATTAAAAATATGTTACAATGGTTTGATTAATGAATATGTCATTTTATATTTATTTTGACTTTTTTTTTCCTGCAATTTTATCTAACCCAGAAGAAGAGTTAACTTTTATGGTTTATTCCTTCATCATTAATTAAACTAACTTTATTAAATAAAATATGTGTAGTGTTAATGATTAGTTGTTTACTACCTGCATTGACAATGTCATGTATTAATTGTTTTGTAAGTTTTATTTGGTTATACATGTTTAGTACTGTATTTATGAAAATCAAATGATATTATAACATTAGTTATAAACTTATAACAATTAATTTATGTAAAATAATAAAATTGTTATAAATGTAATTTTAAATGTTAATTACAGAAAACAAGTTTAAAAAATAACTGAAAATCTTATAACTCAAATTTATATTACAAAATATATTAACTATGTTACTATATTATTATGGAGTAATATCGTAAAATATTTAAGTAAGCCTGTTTAATAAATTATTGTTTGTATCCTATATAGTATGTACTTATTATATTGGGTGATTCATTTAATGTAAAACACTCATTATTTCATCAAAAAATTATTGACAATTTTGAATATAATTTTAATTAATTAAAAGTGTTATTTTCCAAAAACAAAAATGTATTTTTCATCAGTTATTTTATATTTTACTAAATGACATGCAATTTTAAATCTATTCCAAAGCAGAATATTTTTTTGAGTATCTTTATAAATAAAAATTTTAGATGAGCAGTTATTTAAAGCTTAGATAAGTGAGATGAAGTGATACAAGCACATTCCATAAACTAGCAAACTAATCTGCTCATTTAAACTTTAAATACAGTAGAACCTTTAATCCGTCACCTTCAGGACTGAAGGTGTGGTCAGAACGCGAAAAAGATTGGATTATCAGAATATACAGAACATTTTTTTATTTACATATTATATACAAGATTATATCAGAAATTTATTATATTTTACATTACTTAGAAAAAAGAGAGGTTGGAGTACTAAGGAGGACAAGCGATAAGGGAAATATTAAACTAGCAATTAATTTTATATAATATATTCTATAAAGTAGAAAATCCAAATTGTATTTTTAAATTACATAGTATTCATATCGATTATACTATGGTCGGATCAACCGGAGCGGCGGACCAGCCGAGGGCGGATGAGAGGGGTTCTACTGTACTTATAAAATTATAACTAATACACTACTTGTCTGGAATTTGATTTTGGTATATTTAAATATAACAAAAAAACTTTTTGTTATGGAATATAACATTTAAAATGTTTGCTGTCATTTAAAATTTAAAAAAATTAATAAATATTAACAATAAAAAATAGTTAAAAATATAATATTTTTTTAAATGTTGTTTTGTTATGCTTATTACTTAAAAATATTTAAAATATATATTTTAAAAAATTTTAGTGTTTTACATTAATTTATTACTTTGTATGTATATGAACAAGTATAATTTTTCAAGTAATATTATTTTACTCATTATGATATTTACTTTTATAAATATATTTTCACACAGTATGATAATTATAAATTTGAATTCATTACATAAAAATTTTTAATTTTCTTTAATTTAAGTTAAAATTATTAGTATTTCTGTACTCAAAACTATTTAATTTTATTAAAAACATTTTTGCAGGCTTAACATGGTTATTAGTATATCGAACAGAAAAATATCAAAAGCTGAAAGTGGAAATTGAAAAGTCTAGTAAAAAACGTAAGTTTTTAATAAGTTTTAAAAAAACAATTCATATTTTAATGATTAATTTTAAATACATTGACATATTATTTTACTTGAAAAACGTAAAGAAGCCCATGGAGACTCTGTCGACAAACAGCAAAAAAAAAAAATTGAACGTGTTGAAGAAAAACTTAAAATTAACAATCGTGATTTATCAATGGTTAAAATGAAGTCCATGTTTGCCATTGGTTTTGCGTTTACAGCACTATTAAGCATGTTCAATAGCATGTGAGTCTTATTTGTACATTTTTTAAACACATAAAAATTATTAAAAATATTTCATTTTCATAGATTTGACGGACGTGTTGTAGCAAGATTACCTTTTACACCTATTCCCTGGGTTCAAGGATTATCACATAGAAATTTACCAGGCGATAATTATACAGAATGTTCTTTTATTTTCTTGTATATATTGTGTACTATGTCAATACGTCAAGTAAGATTGAAAATATTGTTAAAACCATGTAAAATTTAATCATAGACAATTAAAGTAACTAGATAGATGATTCAATAATATACAGCTTATTACAAGAAGAGTTATAGCAAAAATTAGCGGCAGTTCAAATTAAACATCTTAATCTAATTTCAGATTTTATCATCAAAATAAAAGAATTATTATTATAGTATTTTGTGTAAACATTACAAGTATGATAAATTACAACTCTGCATCAGAGTTGGTTGTGTAATTAATGAATCAGCTATCTTTTTTTTAACTTTTACAAGTCATTTGAGCTTTTTTCCTATAAGCCAATTCAAATCATACTTCTTGTGCATAAGCTAGTTTTTATTTCAATCCAGTTATAACTCCTTGGATCTTTTCTGACCACATCAGGCAATCTTTATTTCGAGTATCAACGAGGTTTTATTTAAATTTACTTGATTTACTATTACCATCTTGTTTCGTGGGCTATCTAATCATTACGTCAATGCCTAGAATTTATGTTAGTTGTAGAAAGGAAGAAAGTCATCTATTTAGTTGTTTTATAATTATGTATTTATAATAAACAAAATTTAATATATATTTTTTTTTTTTTTTTGTATTATAGAATATTCAAAAATTATTAGGATTTGCTCCATCAAGAATGGCTAACAAACAAAGTGGTGGCTTATTTGGACCTCAACCTCAACAATTTAAATAAATTTAATTGAATATAAAAATTAGTATTAATATAAAAGACCAATTTATTTTTATTTTATTTTTTTTGTAATACAAAAAAAAAAATAATGAAATTATATTTGTACTTCTATAAGTTTTTGTAAAATGTTATATAATATTATTAGCTAAATGCAGCTCTAAATAAAGTGTAATTTCATATTGAACATTTAAATATAAAAAATTAAAATACGAATAAGCAATATTTACCATAATTTATTTATTATTTAAGTTCATGTCAATGTCAATGCCTTGTTTGTGGCAAGAAATATTTATGATAATAAAATAATTTAATATTTTGTTTTCAAGTTAATCAAAGAATTTTTAAAACTGTGAGAAAAAAATACAATCAGTGTTGAAATACCTTTTTTTGTTTTTTGTAACTTATTACAGTGAATCGGTGGTATACAAACATTATTAATAGTCTAATTACTTACTATGGTTACTTCTCGATTGACAATCATTTAGGAAGTTAATAAAGATTATGAATGTATTCTCATTATTTATGTTAAGCATCATAAATATAATATATAAAATTACGTATTTTTTATTTTGGATATAATGTGTTAATTAATATTTATATTTATGCTGCAATATAATTAATCATAGTAT
This sequence comes from Melanaphis sacchari, assembly GCF_002803265.2. Taxonomy (NCBI): domain Eukaryota; kingdom Metazoa; phylum Arthropoda; class Insecta; order Hemiptera; family Aphididae; genus Melanaphis; species Melanaphis sacchari. The sequence continues at coordinate 1,116,425 of NW_020271143.1, read as the reverse complement.
TTCTGTATGAGGGAGCTACTTATTAATTAATTTTAAACCTATTAAAAAATAAAATATAGAATAGTAAAAATTATTTAAAGTTATAATTCAAGGTACTCCTAAAATACATGTAAAATGAATTAATGTTGTGTATCAATAGAAAATAAAAAGTATTTTGCAAAGCTTCAACTCTAATTTTTAAAATTGATAATGGAACTAACACTAAAAATGTATTTAATATCAATGTGTTAAAAATACATAGGAAACTAACAAAATTCACATATGTATACATAGGTATAAACATTTTTAATTTATATATTAAATCAATTAAAATCCTTGAAAAAAATATTTAAGTAAGAACAAAATAAAAATATTGTGTAACAAATTAATATCAATAATCCAATACTTGAACAATTAAAAGTTTTAATAATTTTAACATGAACAAAAATTATCTTTTTAGTTATGTTTATTATTGTACTAATTAATAAACTTTTTAAAACAATTTTTTTTTTTACTTTATTTAAAATAACTTTTAATAGAATTCATACTTAATTTAAATTATGAACTCTTAGGATCCTACACGCGTTCATTGGGGTTCTATAATCTTTTCAAAAAAATATAAAGAATAAAAAAATTTTACCAAAATCCAAGAGTGTTATATATTTAAAAACTAAAGCGTTATCTGAAGTAAAAAAACGACAACATAATCAAAGCGGTTGATATTGATTTTGATGAACTAATGTAGAAAACAACTAAATAATATTTTACATGCATACTTATGGTAGGTATAATGTGTATGTATATATTTATCAGTCAGAATAAACTTGAACAAACATAATAATTTATTTATTATAAATCTAATTTATTTGATAATTTTTTTTTGAATATTTTTTATTTAAATCCAAGTATCAAATATTATGATATCAATTGTTTTATTACTTACCAATTTCTATTCAATGGTCAGCAATTATTTTACTATTTATTGAGTGATGCGTTAATATTTAAGTTAGTAGACATCATATTAAAATTTTAAAATTTTGTTTTTTGGCCATTTTGTACTCATACTGATCGGGCCTTACATAATTTATAACAACAACCTTAATCTCAAAATAATTCTTATTAGGTATATATTCGGCAGTTTGAATAAAAAATATTCAACAATTTGTTATGAAATGTCTGAAAATATGTTTAATTTTGTTATACATGATGTTTTACTAGTAACTTGAAGATAATATAATAAAAAATAAAAACAAATGTTAGTTCTAAACCGTTTGAATATAATTAATAATAAATGTATTAAGTCATATAAAATGCATATACTGATAACAAGCAAAACACAACATAATATTATTAATAATTTGAAATTCATACTTAAAGTAACAATCAATTTTAAACTTATATGAATTGTTATAAATTATTATTAATTGCATATCAATGGTTAAAAAAATTTTTTATGCAGTTTATAAATAAGTCGTTATAAATAATAATATACAAGTAAACTAAAAATTGTGATAAAATAAAAATGACTTTTAAATTAATGTACAGAATAATATTGTGAATTGTAATTTAAGCAGTTTTAATAAAATTAAGTGATTAATCTTAAAGACAATATAATGTTTAATAAAATTTTCTAAATGTTGGACTAGTAGTAGAATATAATTTAATATTTTAACTTATAAGTATATTACCAAAAACCCAAAGATTGTCCACCAGGAGGATTTCTTACACGAATACTAGACTTCTTAACAGTATCATTAAACTCAGCTAAAATTAATATTATGTTCATTATTCACTTGATAATTAAGAAATATAAATAAATTTTTTATTGGTAATTTTACTTACAACTGATTGAAAACGAGGAGCTTTGAAGATCTCGCTGACCTTCCATACGCATTCCTTTTCCTGTATGAATCATAGGAGATTTAGAACATATAGATACATCACTTGTGACACTTGATGGTGGAGAAATTTGCAATTTCAGTTCCTTGATTTCTTTGATTTCGTCAGTAACTTCTATTTCAGATACCTTAACATTAAATAAATAATAATAGCTTATAGAAATTTATTTATAAATTATAATACTATACAGTTAAGTACAGCCCCCTACAAAATTAAATAAATAATGATAAAGTAATTTATTCTTATATAATTTAACGATTTGTCAATTGCAATAAATATTAAAATAATCAAATTCCAATTTTCAAAATTCAAATTCAGATTTTTTTCATCCAGTTAGTTAATAACTTTATAAAGTTTTCTTAAAATATATGTTTGCCATTTGAAGATATTATTAAGGTAAAAATAACAAAAATTATATTTTTAAGTATACATTTTTAATTAAAAAACTGATACATGAATAAATAATGAACTTAATATGCTGATAGTTATATAATATAGAATTGAAAGAAAAAATTGAATTATTTAATGTAACAATTATCTGAATAATTTAATTAAATATAAATTAAGAATAAAAGTCTATACTTTTTCATTGTTGTACACAAATTCTGAATGTGTAGGTGTCGGGATAAATTTTCCATGACCTTGAACAACTTTTAATTGTCCTTCATCAACACAAACACGGCCACCAACTAATACATACTCAGGAATACCATGACATTCCATTCCCTAAATAAAAAATTATTAGTAAAAATACATATGATTGTCTATTTTTATTTATGTTTTTAAATTGGTATAAGTTTATATTAGTGACAAATGACAATATATTTACTTCAAAAATATTATAATCAACAGCTTGATGGTGAGTTTTTGCAGAGATAATGCGCTTTCCTTTTGGATTCCACACGACTATGTCAGCATCTGACCCAACATCTATACAACCCTAAAAAGTAATACAAATTTAACAACAAATAATAATTTTAGCAATTAAAAAAAAATATACGTATTATAATTTTACATTGATACACAATACTAAATTAATTAATTTTTTAACTTAAATTAAATAATATTAATGTACCTATGAAACTAATTAATATGTTATAAATTATAATAATATATATTCTATTCATATCTTAGTAAAATATAATAGAAAAAAATTTACAATTTAATATAATTTTATTGGGATTAAGACGTATAATAAGTTAAATCTTAATTAACTTATAATATTTTAACTCAGTTAATTAAATTAAAAAATTTGAAATACTTTTTCTGAATTTTTAATTTTAGATTTTTAGCAGAACAATGAATGTATTAATTTAACAAAGATGTGTTTTTTTTATTTGAAGAGTGTATACAAAATAAGTAATAGTGACTTTAAAGAGGTCAAATCTCAAAATGCTCAATACTTTTTTATAATCGAAAAAAAAAAATTAAAAAAAATTAATATTATTATGAAAATAATTGTTTTGTAACCATAGTTACTTTAAAATTTTTATGTATATAATTAATTTTTATTATTATATTTAGATTAATTTTAACATATTATCTACCTATTTTTATACCATTAACTTTTTTGCATTGTTTTGTATTGAGGGGTATTGACTTAAAAGTAAACAATAATAATATAATATATAAGTATATATGTATATATACATAATTATAATAATAATTAAATAAGTATTAGTAATATAATAAATTTAATATTTTTGGCAACAATTAAATAAATTTACTGTAATAATTAAAATAAAATTAATTACTTTAATTACTTTCTTAAAACATATGAAATATACTTAGTAATGTTTGTAGACAGAACTTTTCTGTTCAGAATCGTTTTTTTATATACCTGATAAATTATTTTAATTCAAATTAAATATATCCATAATAGTGACCCACTTGACACCTAATGTATAGCAAAGCCATACCTACTTACCCACCTTTTAGCTGTCAAATTCAACATATGTAATAATAAATAAGTGAACTAATATTCAATAAGTAAAGAATTAAGGTTTCCAACTTTAATTATTCTATACTCCCATTGTACATTTTTAAAAATCATCACCTCCCCTTAAATTAGAGTTTAGAAAGAATTTTTTTTTATTTTAGTATATAAAATAACTAACTATACAACTAATAACTTATTTCTTTTAAGGATAAACTATAAATCAAAAGTAATAAGAGAGCAGCTCAACTGATATGTAAACGTAAAGCCGCATCTACACAGCAACATTTCAATGCATTATTTGGTTTATATTTCGATTTAATTACACAATATAGAAGACTAGCAGAAAGCTTTACATCTTATCAATGTTAGATTACTCCCAAAGAGGCCAATCATTATAAAACACTCAAATGATTGCTATCGATGGACGATTGTCCAAAAATTAATTTATTTTCAATTTTACTAATTATAAAATTAGATGATTATTTTAACAACCAAATTCTCGTTAATTCATCAACACTATATTTTATCGGCAATATCTAAATTCTCCCACTGATATAACTTACCACTTAACCTAACCACTGATAGAGTATATAATCAAAAAACAGGATAGATTTGTTCTTTTTTAATTAAGTTAAGACTAATAATAATAACTTAAAATAATTTATTTTATTCTCAGTACTAAATATATGAATAAATAACATATAATAAATACAACTTACTTTTCTAGGATAGATATTGAAAATTTTGGCTGCATTTGTACTTGTAATTGCAACAAAACGACATGGGTCAAAAAGTTCTGAAACCACACCCTTTTCCCAAATAACAGACATACGATCTTCAACTCCATTAACGCCATTAGGTATTTTTGTAAAATCATCTTTACCCAAAGATTTTTGATCTTTGTTAAATGTTGCATTATCACTTCCAGTAGTTTGTAACTTATCACTAGAATATTAAAATATTTTCACTTTTAACCTAAAGTATGATAAAAAACAAAAACAAAATATGTTTGTACAACTAAATTTCGTTAAGGTAAAATTACCTGGCTAACATGTTTAGTAAAAAATTTGGAGTATTAGGATCAGATCTTAATGGTGGACTTAAGACATGTGCTGCAGCATCATGCCAACATGTTAATTTATTTTCATCCCAATGTGTTCCAACTGCAGCTGCTAATGTCTCACCAAAAATTTTAGTATTCCCATTTTGTTTGATTTGTTCAGTACGATGCTTCGCTAAAACTTCAGCAGCTGCCTTACTCATTACATGAACAACATACAATGGTGATCCAACCTAAAAATACATATATGATTAAAATGAATCAAAACTAATACATATTAAGGCAAAAAAATATTTGTATTAATTCGTGTAGCATTGATTAGTAAAATCTTTACAACTTAGTAAATTGGTACTAAATAGTTCTTGACAACTTGGCAACTAGGTCACAAAATTAACAATTATTAAGTTTTTCAAAATTGTACTAAATTTTACAAATATTTTATTAAAATTGAAAAAATAATTAATTTTTTACAAAAGAAAAAAATAATAAAAGTTATCTATAGTTATTAGGGAATCAAGTTAGATCTCAAGAGAAAATAATTGAAAATGAACTGGTAATTTGAATCTAAGATTATTAACTGACTAATTTTACATGACTTAATAGTATTATATTATTTGAAACTTGAAATAAATATTAATATATTTTTATTTACTATAACCAGAGGAAACATAACTATAGTTTTTTTAAGATGGCTGTTCGGTCCCATAAAATTTATAAAGCAAATAATCTGAATGAAATTATAAATAATTTTAATTATTATATCATCCAATAACTAAATAAGTAAATAAATCTTAATTTTAACAATTTTTTCGTTTCTAAATCTCATTGAGATGCCAAGAACTAAGTTTTTGAATATTTTACTGTGATTTTGATCAAAGTTCCTTATTATTCACATGGTCACTTGAGCATTTAGATACCGCGTAATTATTTTTTATCTGAGAATAATTATACCTGATTTGATAATGTACAAGCTCTATTAACAGCTTCTGCTTCAACTTCTTCAGGTCGAGACAATGCGTGTCCATCAGGTCCATTAATACCAGATTTTAACAACCGTTTTGTATTCTTAAATAGAAATGAGTTTAGAACTTACTATAAATTAAAAACTGTATATGCTGCTTACTTCAAATACTATATCTCCATTTTCAGCATGTACCATTGGAATTGCACCAAGCTCTTTGCATGCTTCAAAACTGTTATATAATTCAGAATCAGTAACCATAAAAACTCCTTTATATGCCATAAACATCTTAAAGGAATTAATTCCATGCAATTTACAAAGTTCTTCCATTTCTCTTTTTACCTGAATATTATAATTGATGTTTAATAATAGCTAATAAAATTAATTATATAACAATAAATAATAGTACAAATAAACAAAAAAAAAATTAAAACATGTAATTTATTTTTATTTTTAAAATTCTGATTAAAATTTACCTGATCTGACCATGAAGTAATACCTATATGTAGAGCATAGTCACAGCAAACTTTATTTGTGGCTCGTGTTCTCCACTTATGATAAGCATCTAATAAAGACTCACCCTTACTCGGTAACACAAAATCAACTACAATAAACATAATGGTTATTTAAATAACTTTATTTTACATAAATTAAAATATTCCATACTTATCATTGTTGTTCCACCAGCTATTGCAGCTTTAGTTCCTTGATAAAAATCATCTACTGACACTGCTCCCATGAATTCTAATTCCAAATGTGTATGAGGATCTATACCACCTATAATTTTACACATGATATAAATGTTTTTGTTTTAAAAATACTACCTTGAAAAAAAATAAAACCGAAATACATTTTAGCATTTACTTAAAATGTATAATGTACACTTAGAATTTATGGATAAAAATATGGTATTTTCCTACATAATCTACTATTTATATACAAAAGATGATTATTAGACGACTTACAATTCCTTTTTTATATTAGTATGTAGTGAGTTATGACAAAAGTAAGACTATATCTTTAATAATAATTATAAATAAGACTATAACATTGCATTAAAATTAAAATGCAGCAAATCAAAAAATTTTAATGAAAAACTTAAATACATATGTTTTGGCAAAGTATTTTGAAAACTAATAGTAATATCAAAAAGTATTGTTAATTATAAAGTTGTTTATTGTTTTTAAATTATAATGTTGTCCAATGATATTTTATTTTATTTATTTTAATTAAAGGATTATACATATTTTGTAATTAAATTATTTAAAATATAAAAACTAAATTATAAAATGTTCAAAAGTTTGATTTTTTTATCAAGCGTTTATTTTAATACATCCTTAAAATAAATTAATAATGTTAACATTTTTATAATAGATCATTTCTTTACATTTAATTTGATATAGTTATTGTTTTTAAAGATAAACTTTCCAAAGTATGAAATGCTTGTAACATTTGTACCTAAAAATCATTTTAAAGTAATACTAAATAACAAAAGTTATCTAATTTTTTTTTTTTAAAAAAGAATGTTTTGATATTTAAAAAATTACCTATTAAAAATGACCAACTCTTATTTAACTGATAATCAATATTAAAATAATTAACTTAAAACTTATAAGATGTATTGCATTATATTTATTGCATATACGTATAAAACGGGTTTTTAAGAAATATTTAGTTAATATTCTATGCATAACAAATATTATGCATTTATAATAACCACTTATTACTTTTATACGTTGTATTTCTATTTAAAATACGACAAAATTATGATTTTAGAATAAAATATATGTTTCATCCTGCCACTTAATAGATCTGTTAATTTATTCATGTTCATTTTAAACTAATCTTATACCTCAACTTGTCTGGATATCATTTCAAACAATTAATGCACGTCTCGATATTGTATTTTACCCAGCAGAGAAGTTGTGCTTGGCGTTCCGATAGATGGTGATGACGTCAAAAAAATTTACACAGTATATAAACATTGCTGTAATAAGATAATTCTTTGTCATTGGTAATGTAAAACATTTAATTTGAAGCTAAAAGCAGAATTAATATCATAAAAAATATTATCTATAAACGTGCAAAGCATATCCCACCAGTATTATTGAAAAATTAGCTAAATGATAATTGGTACTGTAATTATATTTTGTTTAAAATTAAAAACTAATGATTAGTAAATTACATTTAAAAAAATGAGAATCATTAATCTACATAGTAGTATTAGTGCACTTAGCACATTATGTACCTCATTATTAAGTAAATCACTTTAATAAATATGTTAAAATTAAATTTAAAATAAAATCATTGCATACAAGAAACAATGATTAACATGGTTAGATTCAAAGTTAGTTTTCATTTCTAAGGATATTTTAGAAATATATTTATATTATTATAAGTAAAACAGTAGATTGAATTAATTTTGGCCATAAACATCAAGTTTATTGTACAATAATTATTATAATATTATTCTCCTTAACTTGATTTGAATAGGTTTATGGGATAAATATCTTAAAATTAGTTAAAATATTTTAAAAACTTCATTGTGTACAAAATTAAGAATACAAATTTTAAAAGTTTCAAGTTCCTACAGTTAATATATTTTGAAATAAGACAAAATAGTTCATAAAGTTATTTATGGAGTCTTATATTTTAATTCCAGCCAAGAACCCATTAAAATTAATAATTTCATGAATTTTATCAGTTTCTTTTATGTACACTTATAAAAAATTGTAACTATAAATTTTTGGTGATTTACAAATTCTGCAAGAAAATTTTTTTAAATAACCTTAAATTAAATTTTAAGAATTTTTTACTACTAGAGACCACCCAAAATGCCGAAGATAGAAACATTTTACTATTTCAAAATATAATTTTAGATACAAAAAAATAAACAACTTCATTTTTGATCAAATATTTCCAATCATCAATCTACTTAGAGTTTGAAATTTAGTATTATACAAGATATTATAAATTATTTAAACAAAATTCAACATATATTTAGTTTTGAAAAATTTAGATTGTTTAAACAATGACCAAATAAAATTTTTTATTTTTATTTAAAATTTGACCTATTTGATTAATTAATTTTAACTATATTATTATTATTTTTATAATTTTGTTTACTATATAATATCTATATTTTTTGCTTTAGTGGTTAATTTAAAAATATAAAAATTTTAAAATTAGTTTATCATGTTAAAAAAAATTATTATAAAGTAACCAGATTTATTTATATCATAAATATTCTTATTATGATAATAATAAATTATTATTTATCAATAAAAATATTAGATTTCTTAATATCTTGCCAACGCACAATGTCTATCAATAACAATGAGATAATTTGTTTTTATTATTAAAGACTCAACACATTATCTATTATTATAGTAGTACAGCTAACAATATTTATGAATAATATTAATAGTTAAATTAGTACACAATACACTTGTTGCATAATCTTCACTTAAATATACATAATTAATAATATTATTTACCTTTTGTAGACATTAATAATTATTTACTTAATATTATCTACTCGTATATTTATAATAATGAATATATTCCCAAATAATAAATTTAGTGCATAGGCGTGCACACAGGTAGGGCTAATTTGGCTTTAGTCTCACCTGAGCTTTTTGTTTTTTTATACCTAAGTGGATAATTGGTACTTAAGAAAGTAATAAGACGTTATAGCCATAGAAAATTGATAACAAAATAAATTAAAATCAAAGATATTTACACGATTAAAGATAAGTATAAATAGTATTATAATTACATATTTTTATTTGACAGCATAATAATAATTGTATACAATATATATACATACAAATTACATAATGAATAATTTATAATAATAAATAAATATTAATGTTAATTGACAATTTTTAATATTATTTATTATATTTTGATTGTTTTTGAATTGTTTTATTAAATTATATTTGGTTAAAATTTTAAATCAATATTGATGCATAATTGTATATATGAAATAATTAAAAATGATTATTTACAGTTTCTAGTCACTAATAATAGGGTCACTTCGAAATTGAAATTGAAAATTTCAATAATTTTTTTTCTTGTGTGAGCGTGATGGGGGGGGGGTAGATTGAATTTAGCCATACCTGAAGTTTGCGCACGTCTATAATTTAGTGTAAAGCTTATAAAATTTTTTGATATTTATAAATTGCAAACTTAACCACCATGTCCAAAAGCGATGGTAAATCATATATAAAAGTTATATACATACATATAGGCTATTAACAGCAAGATTATAAGAATTAAATTTAAATCATTTCTTTAACATTTTACCTGGCATAACCAACATTGATGTTGCATCAATAACTCTTGTACCTCCGGGTATAATGAGATTGCAACCAACCATTCTAATAAAAAAAATAAATAATTAATTAGTTCATCTATAATGAACAAATATAGTTATAATTTATAAGTAAAGTATGTTTTATGTAGGATTTTGAATATTAAGTAATATAAAGTTGAATTTCATATAAAAATAGTTCACAAGGAATAAGACTTAGAGAAAACAATTTAATGTAAATTATTTTTAACTATTAAATTTATCTCACATTTTTAAAATAATTTTAAAACAATTATTGTAAGGATTAAGGACTAAGGACGTATATATTTTGACTATATTTTAGTATTCTTAGATTTCATATAAACTATACATATAGACATATAGCTGTTTATCTTATATCATTTCAAGTGTAAACATTTAAAACGCAGTGTTTTACAACCGTACTATTTTTATTTTGTGTTCACTGATGCGATTTTTGTGTCAGTAAAACCAATCTACATAGTCGCTTATACAAGATGACCGCGATATGCAATACACGCTTTCTTCAAAACACAAAAATATTTTTTTCGATTTGTCAATTAGATTTAACACATCTATTTTGGTCAAAGTAAGTTTTTTTTTATTTTTATTATTAATCGTTAAAATATTTTGATTATTTTATTAGTTGTTTTATATCTACATTTTATTCATTAATTTTTTTTATACAATTAAATGTTAAATAGATGAGTAAAATACAAAAATAATAATACAGTTGTAAATTATAGCTAATAATAAACAAGGGATTATCATTCATTAAACTAGCATATTCAGTCAAATAAATAATTGTTTCAGATTTTTATTTTTTGGGTCATTTTAATCATTTAAAAAATTCAATTCAAAAGTATGAAAGAAAATATCGTTATATTTTTTGTTCTAGTAATAGCAATATAAAAATAATCTTGAATTAAATAAGGTATTTAAGTTAAATATGTTATGCATTTTTGACTAAAAATTACTTGAAAATATTCTCGATTTCGATAAATTTAATCATAATTTAAAAAAAAAAAATATTATAACCGTATAATTTTGGTATATTTAAATTTCTGTAAAAAGTAAAAACAACTTATGAGGAACATATTAAATATTCTTGATTTTTACTTACAAATAATAAATTGAAAAAAACTTCATTAAAGCTCGAAAATAAAAAAAATATTTTTAAAACTAAATCATAATCAGAAAAAACGAATATAAATACTTCAATATTTAGTGAAAAATTCAAGTCTACTGCAGAGTAGGTACTATATAGGTACAGTAAGTAACTAACATATTTTATTTTTAAATTACAACAAATAAACAATGTCTACTTAATCAAAAACTGGTTTTGTGAAGTATTCTCGCTCTTCGGTTATTATAAATTAATTTTTCCTGATTATTTGGGAAAGTGTCGGGAATTTTTACTTGACCTTAACACTATCTCCTAGAATTTAAACTACATCCAATTTTTTATCAAAAACCACTTTAAAAATTAAATATTTAATGATTTTTACTGATTTAAAAGGTGAGTCCAAGTCCAAAATTAAACAGAATGTAATTTTACAGTAATTACATACATATGCTATTATTTGGGTTAGTAGTAAAATTATATCCAATTTAAAAAATAGCGGATATCCTTTAAATATTGAATAGGTCAATGCAGAAACAGACTGATAACAGGGGAAGGGTTCTATCAAATTAAAGTATAATTATTATTACTAGAATATACTAGGGCTTGGATATACACACATTATAAATAGCAAAATATATATTTCATTCTATTAGAATTTTCTGAAATATATGATAAAAATATAATAAAATATACAATAAATTTACCAATAATTCACAAACTATATTAATAAGTGGAATAGCATTAAAAAGAATTAATTAAGTTACGTTTCAATTACCTAGGCTAAAAAGTTCTTATTGCATGTTAGTCTTACTTATAAATAAATTTATGCTTTATTTTTTTTTTCGTCAAAGACAAAATTGCTGATTTTAAGAAATTAAATATATTGTATTAGCGTATAGTAATTATAACGCAACATCTAGTTTTTTAGCTACATTGTTTTTAATGAAATAGGATTATAAGTCGAAAATACATCATTTTTCATGTTTATAATTATGGTATGCAATAATATCCATTTCATTTAAAATATGAAAAAATATACACAATAAAAATACACTATGTGGCACGAATTGTCAATTCGTGAACATTATTAACCAAATTATAAAAAGACGCTGCAAAAAAACATAATAATGTATATTATAAATCCAATAGTCCAAACGTTTATATGCTAAAAAATAGTCTAAACATAAATTTGAAAACAAACTAAAGAAAGGATTACAATTTTTAAATGATTATTATTGTGAATAATATATTTTATAATTAAGTCTTGTTAGAATTAGACCTGCATAATATTGAGATAAAAACTATAGGTTCACTAAACACCCTAATGTAGAAAATAATATATTAAGTAGAAAGCAGACATAAAATATGGCATTCCACTTGATTTTTTATGAAGTTAAACAATAATAATAAATTATATTATACATACTTAATAATGCCATCTTCAATATAAACATCACTGTCAACCATTTTGTCTGCATTAACAATCCTGCCATTTTTTATCAAAATACGGTTTTGCGAGCTCTAAAACAAAATATAATGTTACTTACTGAAATATTATAAATTCTAACAAATAACTTTCATTTCAACATCATCTGCTAGTTTTTCGACAACAATTATTATATTTACTATAATAAACTTATAATTCAGTATATTTTAAACGACTTTATTATCATAAAATAATATTTTTAGTTTTTAACATAATTTACGATGATTTTTTTGAAGTCTTAATTATCTTTATTTTATAAAAAACACATTTATACAATATTAGTTAATTTTTTGATATCATATTAAAATAAATATAAAATATAAATTGACAAATTTTTAATTTATAATAACCGTGATTTTAGTTTCATGTCATAATATCTTCGAAATAATATCTTTGGTCAAAATATCTTGATAAAAATATTTTTTGTGAAAATGTCTTTGATCAATATATCTTTTAAACTGGTTATAAAAAACCTAACCTTTATTCATATAATGAATTTAATAAATTGTAATACATGTTATAGATGTACAAATCGGGTATAAAATAACATTTCCTCAAAAGCCAAACATATACTGTAGAATTATTTTTATTATTATAAATATTAAAAACTTAAAATTAACGATTTATAATGAATATTGTAAGATAAGCCCTTTAAATATTAAATTGTTGGTATTTCAGAACAATTTTTCACAATTTTTTTTCAATTTTTAAACATGATCCTATTATACTTATTACGACGTGATGGACTTGATTCTCTCGATAAGTTTTTCCAATCGAACTTGACATCACCACAGTACAGCGTCAAATATATTTTTTTTACCATTTTTATGAAAAATTAGGAGATATCCATGGTGTAATAATAAGTTATAACCATTTTGACTTTTAATGAAAGTAAGAGTCTTGTATTTAAATCAAATTTAAAGAGTAAATCAAAAATGAACTGACAATCTTATTAATGATATATAAACCTGCTAAAATACCCAGCTACAGTTAAGTTACGAAAATCCCACCTAATAAACAGATAAGGCCTCTACCAGTTTAATCTTTATGGCATAATATGTACACATAGTAAATACCTAGCAATTAGTAGACTAGCAACTATTTTCAAATATATATATATTATAAAATATAAAATGTCGATCGTAGATATAATATAGATATATAAATAATAAGCTAACAAAAATCAGTATAAAAGATATTATTTCGAAGATATTTTGACCAGTCGTCGTGATTTTTGAGTCGAATACAACTAAGACAATATTAATAATATAACGGTAATTAAATTAATCGAAAAAATATCAAAGCTGTTTTAAAAAATTAATTTTTGACTGGAGATAAGTTACTATGCTGCGAATTAGGTTTCAAGTAAACCTCCTAATTGATAGTAGGTATTATTGTGATGAATGTGTTAAATACGAATTGAATGAAAAATCACGACTCTGAGCTATGTCAAAGTAACAACTTCTTAGAACATTTTATAATTATTTAGTATTAATATAAATAATTTATTTTTCTATAACAACATCAATATGGCATTTATCATGTAATAATGAAGGAAAAATTTATTAATCCAACATTAAAATTAATAATAATAATTGATTTTAGTTTATATTATAAATGTTTCTGAGTAAATTGTTTGTAATAATATATTACATATTATTTATACATGTTTGTGAGTAAACACGTATATTTTTATATATTTGTAAAATTTTTGATTTTTTTGATATACAGTGAAACTTATATTAATGGACACTTTTCAATAGTGGACCTTTCCCAATACTGGACACTTTTAAATTCCTCGGCAAAAATGTAAGCACATAACAGGAGTTTAACCTCTTAATAGTAGATACTCCTAATTGTGGACGCGGACACTAAAAACTGATTCCAAAATTAAAAATTACCTATCATAAATAAACACAATTCATTCACACATCGAAAATGTTTAAGTAATAAAAGTACTATATTTATCTTTTATACATTTCGTTCATATTTTATCTTATCTTACGGTGAAACCCAAAAATGCAAATTGAACGCTTTTGTATACCTTGTATAGTGGGATAAAAGTGCAAAAATAAATATTGTACCCGTCACACTATAAGTTTCATTTCAAACTTATTAATTATTAAATCAAATCATCAATTTTAATTAAATATATATAATAATTTTATAAATAAAAAATACATGGACAGTTATCGTGTTCAGTTGAAGTTAAGTATTATCGAATCTATTTTATTGTAAAAAATTACGGTGAAGGTTGAAAATCATTTAAGATAATAATACAATATATATAAAGTATAAACTTATACCTGACTTATATGTAAAATTTATTTGCGTTTATAGTTTGTTAAAAGGGTATATTTTTTTTTTTTTGTGCTTTTGGAATATTTATTTTTGCACTTTTGGATTGAATTTGGGTCATATTTTGCGCTTATGGGCTACAGCCAATCTTAATGGTTTTCCTATTCGAAAAATGACAAATGATTTAGTTATGTTTTCGATTATCAGTTGTGTACCATACATTTTCCAAATACGTACCTATACATTAACATTTTTATAAATATTTTTATACCTTGTTTTTATTACATACTATATTATATTATTATATTATAAAAAATTATTTATTTGGTAAAAATAATTGAAAATTTAATACAAGATTTCTGTAAGTTTTTCTTGTATCTGTATAAAAATATTAAAAATTTATAGCACAATTATTGTTTTTTGTACGTCATAATTTAGTATTAGAACTATGACAAATTTTGTCAAAATCATAAAAAATTGCAACTTTTTTACACTTAGAAATTTATGAAATAAAAATATAATTTAAGATTCCTTATAAATGCTGAAATCATAAAATATATGAAAATATATAAAGGTAATTATTTTTTATAGGTATTTTAAATTCAAATTTTGATGAAATTGATTAAAGATAAACAATCATTAACTTTATTATAATCTAAAACATTTTTTGCTGAAACTTAGAACTCTTATGTATATTATTATATTATTATGAATTTTATTATATGCAATAATGCAATAATATTTTTGATTTATTTTAAAATATTATCTATTTATATTATTTACGGTATTTACATAAGGATGTTATTAAATTTTGAGTTATACAAGTTAATATAATATGGTATAAATAAATATTGCAATAATTATATTCTAGTAATAAAATAAATGATTTTAATAAATTATTATATAAAAAAACATATTATTAAATATATTATTAGAGATGTAGGCTGATACTCTAACAGATCATTTCTATTCAGAATTGTTTTCCATGTACAATGACATATCATTTAATTCAAATACACACCCATAATAGTGATCCACCCGAAACTAATGTATAGTAGAGCAGTGTCTACTCACTTGCTTACTCTTAAAATTCAAATTTAAATTTCTGAGTAGTATTTATAGTAATTTTACTATAGATTATATCATGAAGAATGAAGTTTGAATAGAATAATAATGTTATTAATTGTATTATTATAGTAGATTGCAATGATGTAATTTTATTATCTCACACAATATAGTGTTTAACATATTTAACATGATACGATATGGTCCAGTGAGTAATTACTATGTAGTTATTAAAAATATACATTTCTTCTCATGAAATTAATTAATTAATTTCATAGCAATAATAATTATATGTACCTAATTAAATATTAAAATATTAAATACCACATAGACAGTTAATACTTTGTTCTAAAAATAACATATAATTACCTGTAAATGAATAGGAACTTTTTTCACAGGATTTGACTGGTTGGCCATATTTTAACCTGAAAAAGTTAAAATAATATACATGAATAACATTTTACAACCATTACTCAGTTTCACATGCACAGGAAGTGCTAAAGATAAATTTTATACATTTTAGAAGAAATAGGAATTATTTGTACTTGTTATAAAAACAGAAGGCATATTATTAAATGTCTTTGTATGTATGTTAATTCATCACAATTTTATTTTATTCTTACCAAGATTGAAAAAAATAATATTTGTTTAAACCTATCATTAAAATACTAAAATTTGAGAAAAAAAATATAAACAGCATCTAGTTTTATGTAAACCATATATTGATATAAAAGATAACATTTATATTTATAAACTCATAGTGAATAGTTTACTAGCTTTAAATATTCACTGCAGTCTGTATAATAATTTATAAGTCAGTATAAACATCAGTATAGTCATCATTTTTGATATTGATTTCTAGTAATTTAATTTATATTTTGGAAAATTATAAGTAGAAAATATAAGAACTTTTTAATAATAATTAGAAAAAATTAACAACAATATTTTAACATATCCATAATAATGACTTCTCGAGATAGATTTGAAACTTGATATACAGCAGAACAGGTTTCCTGGTTTTTTTAATTAAATATTTGTCTTTAATAATAAATTATAATAAAAATATATCATTATCACTGTGTTTTGTGTTAATAGTTTGCATAAATTATTATTTTATGGTTAAATAAATATTTTAAAAGCAATATAAATCAATAAACTAATAAAATGTATCATGTTTATATAGACAAGGCCAGATAAGACATTAGGTACATTGAATAGCTACACTGTCAAAAATAATAACTAATATTCAAACTTTTGACCAGATACCTATTGTTATATTACATGGATTAGTCTATAGGTACAAGTGTACAACTATCTATTGTTGTATTACATAAATTAGGCTATAGGTGCAAGTGTACAACTACCTATTGTACAAAGCTAATAACTTATATACTACTTTCAAAATTTATTAACATATTATATTAATAAAAAAAACTAGATAAATAATATTTTAACTATTTAAAAAAGAAATAATGGTTTAAAACAACTTCACTGGTAACATTTTTTCTACAAAAAAAATAAATATATTTTTGCATGTTAACAATGATGGCGATATCAGAATTTCACGGAAATCAGTTTTAATGTTAGGTATAGCTATTTGATGTTTGTAATTTTTACAATTTTATGACCTACCCAAGGTAATTTTACATAATAAACTGAGGAGTGATTTTAATTTAAACTATCCAAGCAATTACAGCAAAAGAATGACCTCATTAGATTTTTATGTTCTGTTAAAAATATTGATTGGGTACTCATATTATTTAATTCTGAGTTGAAAGAGCATTTATAATAATGATGGAACTTTAGCATTAGGTACTTTTAACCAACAAGTTGAAACATTGATATTTTGTGACAATTTTGTGATAACTAAAGCATGGATTTATATGCATTAAAAACCAACCAAATATGCACTAAAAAATCTTAAATATGCATAAATATATACACTAAAAATTAAAATGTAAAAATATACATAAAATAATTATTTTTTGAACAATAGTGAAATAATGTCAGTATTCAATCATGGTCGTAATCGATATTTTCTTATCTTGATATATTTTATTTTACTGATTATTGATCTAAGATCATATTTGGAAAAACTGTTAATAACTATTAATTTATTTTGATTTAATTGAAACTATATATAAATATAATATTTTTTTCTTATATTATAATAAATTGCAATAGTATATATTTAAAAAATGTCTAAAAAAACATCAAAATTGCACTAAAAAATTATGTATGCAATTCAAATTTTAAAGTAAGCCCTTAAAATAAAAAAATGTCAAAATATGCAAAAATATGCATTAAAAAATTTTCATTTTTTAAATTGTTATGTCATGAAACAATTTTTGTGCTCACTTAGCATATTATGCAATCCATCAGAATAAATATGTAAATACATACAAATCCACACTTTGGTGATAACTAAACACCACTCATTAAAGTTTTAAATACAGATAGAAAGATTCTTACATATTACCCAGACTACTTGGATCAATTGAGAATTTACTGGATAATATTAAAATATTACTGCTATTTTTGCTTAATTGTATTAATTAAATAGCTAATAATTAATAAATAATATGAAATATCACTGTGTATTATTATATATTTGTACATAACACCATTCAACTATATATAAAATAAAATAATACAAAATTAGTATTGTAAAAAAAATTCTGTCTCTAAAAATTGAATTAAATTGGTTCATATTGATGGGATTTTGTTATCAAATAAATTCTGTCAAATATTAACCAGGGCAGTATCATGTGATTTCTATGTTGAGTTTATAATACCACTTTAATAATCCTCATAAGTCATAATCAGATAATCTTTCTAAATTTTGCATGTGGTTTATAATATGGCTTCATGATTATATGAACATACTCCAACAAGTAGTAAAACTCCTCTCTCTTAAAGCATTTGCACTAGTTCTTCTTTATTATTTGGTAATAACCACAAATTCATATTAAAAATAAAATATTTAAATGTTGTAAGCAACTTAAAAAACACACATTACAGAAATGGTAATTGAACTATGTTTACTGCATACTTGAATTTCTTTTATTGACACATAAATTATTAATTTCATTACATATAATTAAATATTTGTTGCCTAACTTCAGATTAGTATTTTTTTTTTACCTTGTTAGGTTTAATACTTAAATTATTTTATTAGTGAAATACTATACACAAATATGCAAAACTAGAAGTATTAAACATAAAACATAAATATATTTACATTATATACATGGGCAAATTCCAATCAATCTAGGTAGTTTACATCATATTTAACTATATAAGTATATACTTACATAACCATTATAAAATGGGTACATATTAAATAATTATTAATTTAAAAAAATATATTATTATGTTAGTATTTATACAAATTATAATATAACCATTTACTGAAAGTTATGATACAAAATTATAGTAATTGCTAATTGAGTTAGTCATAGGCACTTGATGGCTATTATTTCTATTTATTAGATTTATAATATGAAAAACTACTAAAACTAAAATATTATAACTATAATTTTCTATTTTTATTTGGAAATCTAAAATCACAATAATAGACAACAATAGTAATTAAGAAACAATAGGTTCTCTCAAATAGTATACTGCACATCCACTTTATAGGCGTGTTCACATTCAATTATTGGCAAGAGTACAAAAAATAAAATAGTAAAATTTGTAGTGGGTATAAAATGATACAACCCTAATAAAATGTATATTTCGTTTTGTTTTTAATTAATTATACCTAGTGGATACTGTGTATCATTAATTTGCGATAAATCGAAATTCAGTTGAATAAAACAATAAATGCTGATCTACTTGATCTCAATAATTTAAAGGGAGTAAGATGTCGAACGTCTACCCTGCCGCCCCCAAAAACAATAACAGACACGCCTATACCGAACAGAAAATTGAATCGACCCTTTTAATATTACTATACGTAAGTTCCGGAGAGCTAGATTGAAATAATAATGATAGGTAAATTAAAAATAACTTACCAGAGATACGTAAGACTGATATGTAAATTGATGATCGATAATAAAATATAATCAAATCGAAAAAATCGAGCAGAAGGGCACAGATTATTATTTATGTTCTACGGACGACCGATCGGTGGCGGGACAGTAAAATAAATTATATCGAATTATCAGTCAACAATAACAGCGATGGGTGTTATAAAACGAGAGAATCGAATATTATTAATAGGTACTAAAATAGTATTAACTGAGAACGTCGTCGTCTGTGCGGTACGGAGAGAACGGAGCGCGACTCGCCGGCAACGTACGCGATCAATCACTACTCCGGTGATTCGGTGCATTCGGTTTTATAGTATGCGACCAACCATACGCTACCATTGATAAACCACGGAAGATATCAGCGGATCATGCGCTACCCGAGTGCGCAGGCGCGCGGCGCGTGTAAGTGTGAACGCGTACCACGAGTGTGTGCACGTACAAATTGTGTGCCGTGTGCGTGTTACGCTGCGCCGGTGCGTGTACGTCCGTGCGCGACGTGCGTGTGTGTATTCGCGTCCGCGCGCGTGTAGCGGCGGCCTACTTGTTATAACCATCGATCTGAAATTTTAAACGCGACGGCTACGCGTCCGAGCGGTGTGAGCCGCTCAAAACGCGGCTGTTGCTCCGGTTCAAAAATAATAATCTAATCGTCCCCCTTTTGCGTACCTATCGCAGAATGTCAGGTTCGGGTATACGATACGTAAATAATTATTATGTTCCTCGCCAGTGTAAATATTGAATTACGCCATTATACTACCAGCTACTGCCGGCGTATCGTATTGTTGTAATATATACATATATATGTGTGTGTGTGTGTGTGTGTGTGTGTGCTGTGTACAGGTATCGTAAAACAGTCAATAACCTGTTATGATATTACAATAATAATATATTCCACGAATAAATAGGTCACTGTGGTGACCTACTTATTATCGACGAGTGTACGGTTCGGTACTCGAAGTGTCGTATACGTCGGACGTGTAAAAAAAAATATTCATCGCCGCAGTTAATATTGATAGGGATAAGGGAGGTACCTACTGTAAAGAATTCGAACAGATGCGCATTGCCGTCATTGCCGAGCGGCGAGTGCGATTCGTACAAATTGTGTTTCACTTCCTCTTCCTCTTCCTCCTCCGGAAGTTAACAAAGATTTTTCTCTCAGAGCCCGAAGGAGCTTGTAGAGTTCTAACCCTCCATTATTATTTTCGCATCACCGCCCTAAACCATCTGCATTTTTACGGTCACACATATTGAGCAGTCAGCAGAGTGATTATACTTTAAATACTTTAAATCAATAATCAATTCATTACTATTATTATATTCAATCGTTATTCATAGTTTTGTGTAACTTCAAAGTTCAAATGTATAAAAAAATGAATTGTGACTGTGCATTTTAATTATTTTTATATAACTATAAAAGCAACTCACGTAGGTAGTTAGATGAAATCTTGTATTCAATTTATAAGCTTTTTGACCGAGCGAAAATTTATTTTATCGCCAATAATTGAAAAAAATGAAAAAATAAAATGGAAATTTCAAATGTTTATAAATATCTATGAAAAAAAGAGTCAAAATATTATGAAAAAAAATACTATATCTAGGAAACGCTAACATATATTATATTTGGTTAAAATTTCAAGTACCTACTTAAGAGGACGTCACATCCTCATGTGTTCTCTCCGTTGGTTTTTTACGATATTTTAATTTTTAAGTGAATTATGCGTATGAAAAATAGAAATACATGAAAATACTCATAATTCACTTAAAAATTAAAATATCGTAAAAAAACCAACGGTGAGAACACAGATAATGTTTTTACTTAAAGGTTTGATTATAGGTCAATTTACTCTAATATCAAAACTAAAAGCACACTATTAAAACTGGTGAACGAAAATTTACTATATCGTACATGTGTAAGACGTATACAACTAATGCGGGTGCGACGTCCTCTTAAGGTCATTTGGTTTTATATTACTCCATAAAAATCAAGTAGATTTTGTTTAAATTTAACTTTTCTAAAGTAAAAACTAGATCCAATTTGCTATCAGATACCAGATACCATACTCTCAAAGTTGAAAATTGAAGTTATATCAAATTCTTATTGTTTATACTTTATACAGACACAAAAAACGCACATGATTGTAAATGTAAAATTAATTCATCACTGTGCTTAGAATTTAAAACCTCAGTTCATAATGCATAATATCTTCAGCTAGATAGCCCATAATACGAGTCTATGTTTATCCGGTCATTGTTTTTCCGTACAAAGTGAACGACAATCAACCATCAAGCATTTATTTTAGTGTTTCGGAAGTTGATTGTTTCCTGTAGAATTTGAATGTAATAACAATAAGTAAACGTGTCAAACGTTAATAGATATCATGATGGCATTTCGCTACGGCTGACTTCTATAGGAGATCCAAGTCTATTGTATATAAATTAATATAACTACCTAAATTTTTATTATATAATATAGGTATTTGAATTCCTACTTTAAATATACTATATCACACAGCTAGAAGTCCGAAGTTACATAACGTGGACATTTTAGTATATTATTACCTATCTGTTGTTATACCTAATATTGGAATATTTTGAATATTTAAACATTAACATTTGGCATAAACATAACTTTATAATCTACTATTAATAGTATATTAATAAATAATATTAGATCATTTTAAGTAAAATACTATGAAAATATGAAATGTTCTCCAAAATATAAATGTAGGTATAAATATAAATTGTTAATAGATTAAACAATATAATAAAAGAAAATAAATTATAATTTTTAATTTTTAAATGGATAACGCAGGCACTCAATTCTATGATTAGAAGTATATATTATTGAGCTCATTATTTTTCTTAAGTTTCAGTAGTTATTTAAAATAATCTGAATGAATCAATAATTATATAACAACTTTAATCTAAAAGTTATTAATGATCTTAGTTATGAAAAAATAATTCACTGATGAATAGTTTGAAAAGTCTGGACCTTTTTTTATTGTCAAGTTAACAATCCAAGCAAATTTTTGAATTCAGTCAAAAAATCCAAAACAAACAAATTATTTAATTTACAAAATTAAAATTTAATAAAATAGCTAGAATACAATATATTTAGTATTTTTTTTACAATTTTATGCTTGAATGTCATTCTTTTTATAACTTCAATTTACAAATATTATTGTTTCGATTAAAAAAAAAAAAAAGAACGTTATCAATACAAAAGTATAAGTCAAATAAAAAAAAATCAAATAATTAAAAAAGTCTGAAAATAAAAATATAAAATTCACAAAATTAAATTATTGTTTTTATGGGACTAATAAATATTTTAAACATTAATTTCGGTAATAATATATGATTATAAAATACCCAATACCCTGTAAATAGATAAATAGGAAATCGAATGGTAAATAAACTTAGATTTGTAGACATACTCGCAATTTACATCAGATTAATATATAGCTGATACAGGGTTGTAGCTAGAAATTTTCTATGGGGAGGGTCCAGTTTCATAGATAGGAATTTACCAATTAATTATCACACTACATTAAATCGTATTTTTTTTCCTATTTATATCACCAATGTATCTATTATTTCATTTTAATAAAATATTTTTTATAATGTATTACCTAATGATGCATGCAGCATGCATATATTTAAAATGGATATAAATCCAGTCTTTACATATAATACTTTTAAGCAAAAGTATAGTTATAATTAAATTATTTAATAATTAAACTATCTAATCTGTCTTACCTAAAGCAGTTATTATTGATGATGTTTTGTTTGAATAAATATTGAACTTCTGCTCCGTCCCCCTCGTTCTCCTCCACTTTAACCACTGTAGGACGATTGATTGCTGCTATACTATCGAGTATCTAGTTTGTGTATATGATTGCTTTAATCTAGTGGTACGGTAAGTAGGTACATTAGAGAATCGAGGAGTATTTATAAAGGATTCGTAACGAACACTGTTCATATCTCGAAAAAACGTACTAATGAACTTGTTGATCGCACCACGACAAACAATAATATCGTTCGTTATTAATATTATCTTCGGCGTTTATACGACGAGTGGTCCTATTCGGAAAATATTACTTAGATACTAGTTTACGTTCCTGTACACGGGCTTTAAAATTTTAAATCGTTCGATGTTCAATACCCGTCAATATCTTAATCGTATGCGAGGCGGATGTGGAGTTCGCGAAGTGTTGGACGGGGTTCACTTCACATGAATCACACGAAACGTTTTACCGATATTTTGTTTTGGCGCACAACACCTATCATAAATTTATGCCGTAAACTCGTAAAATATTGAATGGTGATCGATTTGGGAACGAATACGGCCAGGGTCGTTTTAGTGCAGTGGTTTTCAACCTTTTTAACAATGTAGCACACTTCTTCTACAAATTTTTTGCGGTACACCAATTCATATAATACGTGAAGCATATGTTAAAATACATATATATATACAAAATTAACTTCATCAATAGATTTATCGCGGCACACTTCAAAGGCGCTCGCGGCACACCAGTGTGCCGCGACACACTGGTTGAAAACTACTGTTTTAGTGAGTGACTCAGGATTGCACGGTACGCTTGTCGCTTACTACGAGTATTTACATTTTTTTTTTTTTTTTATGCCATGTCTGTCTGGCAATTTTCAAGTATTATACGCAAGTACTGTATTTTATTACGAAGTATTCATATTTTATATTTTATAATAATTGTAAACAAAAAATTATAAGCGATATCATTATATCAATAACGATAATACGTTTGTCCCGGGAATAAGTCAACGGCCGCAGCGGTTGTGATATCGTTAAAATGTATTATTAATACGTCCATCTATTTTCGGCGAAATAAAACTATAAATTATATTATATTTATACAAAAATAATTACCTCTTGTTTGCAAAATTTATGAGTTATTATTATTACCTAATAATCATTAATCGTTCATTAACTGATAGGTTGGATTTGACCAAGTGGAGTTTAGACGCTATCCATACATTTGCTATAAAGAGAGAAAAATTTGTGATTTTGTTTTTAACATTTAAATAAACTTATTCAATTTTTATAAAATATATTCTTTTTAATGTATACACATGCCAATTGACATTATGTTTATGCAAATTTTCAGCACTTTTAAAAGTTAAAAGTGAAATTAAAAGAAAAAATATAGATTTTTAACAGTATTGTGATAAAATATTTTTTGAAATGAGTTTTAACATAGATAGTGATAAAGAATAAATGTAAGTACCTAGTAATTAAGTAAATTTCTAACCATAGACCTTATACTCATAAGGTCTATGTTTCTAACTGTAGTTACGGAAAGTTTTTTTTTGACATGTTAATGTGGAAACCCCTAATAAAGGCAAAAGAAGGAATGCTAAAGTAGTTTTAGCCCTAGGACGCGAAATCATATATGACTCCACTTACTTGAATTCGATTGTTCGATTGGACAACACGTTGGAATATTTTTTGTATGTGGTTCGTGAACCTCGGAGGTCGACGGACACACATGTCATGTTAATCATCGTACCCGATATGTTTAGAGTGTATCACTTTGAAACTCAAAGTGTCACAGTAAACGCTGTTTACATATCTATTTCATTAATTTGAATAATTCAGGTCGGACATGATCCAGATATCGACAATATGTAAATTTTTTAAATCACACGATCTCCAAAAAAAGATATATGGTCAAAAATATCCGTAAAGAGATTTTTGGTTTCTTTTTTTTCAGAATCGTCACTAACGATCTATAATCCGGAAAAGATCATTTAAGCCAGAAAAAAAAACGATACTTCATTCTCAGTCGTTAGTGGTTATTGAAGTGACGTTCAAAACCCTATCGGCACTAATTTATATATAACTTATTTAAAATAATTACTAAGATAAAAATGCTTGGAAGATATAATAACTGTCGTTTTAGATTTTGTTTCATGTACGAGTATAAACTAAATATGCGCTATACAGTACCTATACTAGAGTTAGTAATTTGTTTTAGATTTTTAGTTCGAAAAACAACATGGTATATAAATTGAAACAAAGCAGATATGTATAAATCTAGAAAACATAAGATTTGTTCTAAAACAATTTAGCAATATTATAATTGTTATTAAAATTATAAATAAATTATGATTAATTATATTTTTTGATTATGTTTGATATAAATTATATAAAATATATAATATTTAAATTATTTACACTTAACTTTCTTATGTTACTTTATTAAATCTCAATAAATATTTCATTATTATTTTAATTATAGGTAGGTATACAATTATTTTTTTATTTAATTAATAGAAAACAATATGTTATGAATTGGTATTTAATCCAATACCGCTAACATAATATCTTCGGGATTATAGGTACTGTTTGATAAAATTAGGTTTCATAAAATTGTATAGAGTAATAAAATCGAAATCGATTTCTTATAGAAACAGTAAATTATTTGTAGTACCAAACTTGTTAAATATTATTACTCTATACAATTTTATGAAACTTATTAAGAATCTTGATACAATGATTCTTAACACTCATAAAAAGATAAACTTATTTGTTATTTGTTAACCATATTATAAAAGACAGTTGTCACTTGTCAGTAGCTTATAGTATATTTTTTAAAGATCAACAAACAATTACCACTATTAGTGTTATAGCAAAATAAAAGTTGTAACATAACCATGCATGATAAACAATATTGACTAATCTTATATTATGATTAAATAAAAATAGGTATGAATATATGATGCTTTATCAATAGTTTGTATGAATACTATTTGAAAGTATAGAGTTAATATGCATATATATGAATATGAATTTCTTATTATTTTTATGTAACATAATTTTGTCATTTTAAAAAAACTTCCCCAAAATAAAATTTATCAAAACACTATATTCTTAATACAAACCAAGTGTCAAATCTGTTTAAACATTTATATAAATATTTTTTACATCACTGTGTATACCAAAGCTTAATATATTTTTCCTGTAAAACGTTTCTAAAATTAAAAAGTCACAATTTATATGTTTGATTTAAATAAAATTTGGTTAGGTATACACAGTATTTTAAAAGAATAGCGTACACTACATATGTATTTTTTTTCAGACCCACACATAACATGGAAAATTTAAGTTCAGCAAAACCAATTTTGTATTGTTCACTTAAAAATTAGAGCAAATAAACTTTTTATCAAACTTTTTGAAGGTAAAATATCATCTAGGGAACCTCAAAAGATTTTATTAATATTTTTATTTGATCACAAATTATAATCATTTTAAAATAGTCATATTTTACATAGTTAAATTTAATATTTTAAAATTACAGTGCTCTGAATAATATTCTTACATTTAAGTTTTATAACAGGTTAAGGCACTCTGATATTAAGACTAACATAAGATTGGTTCCATAAATAGAATGCCATAATATTCATAGATCATAGAAAAAACAAATAGGTAGTATACTGACATTCATTTTATGTATAATATAATTACTATCCATAAATTTTTTTCATCTCAAATATTATTGTTTAAAATTCTTTTTTAAAGAGTTTTATGGCTACCCTCAAAAAAAAAGTTTTTTAAATTTTTAAATATATATACCTCAGAATAATTATTTGTATTTTTAAATCAAATAAAATAAAATAATGAAAAATATGTGTCTATTCATAAGTTAATACATAAGAACATACTAAAATTGGCTCATTGTTATCAAGCGGTTTATAATACATATAAACATTAAATAATGATAAATTCTTAGCAAATACTTAATTATACTGAAATATATTATAAATAAACAAATTGCATACTAAAAATCTTAAATACGTTGATGTTAATATATACATAAACATACAACAATCAACTACAATAAAAAATTTAATAAAAAAAAAAATTATAAGTATTAATAGCTTTTGTATCTACACCTCTAAAACTACTAATATTTAAAATTAAAACATGTTGAATATAAATAAATAGATTAACATCAATTAAAATAAATAACATGCCACACTAAAACATAAATCATACATTGCAAACAACATTAAACAATGAGATTAATTTCAAAGATTAATGAAGATGAATTTAATTAAAAACATAATCTAAAGTGAACTATACTAATAGACAGAGTAACTTGGCGAATGGTTTGGTGTAAATACGTTCATTCTAAGGTTTTTGTACACTTAGTTTGTCCTTTGTATTAGTACATGTATGACATAACATGTGTTAAGCCACTGTTAACTATGTGCACTACAAGAATGTTCTGTTTAATAGTAAAGACCTATGATCACAAAGTAGTTAAAAATACTGACATGAAATTCTAAAAACTAAAACAGTCTTGTTCTTTTTTTAGAGATCAAAATTCTAATATTATACTTATAAAAAAATTATGAGAATTTAAAAATAATTATAATAAAATAGTAATTAGAATCACAGCCAAAGATATGAAATGAAACATTTTATTATACATATTTATCTATTTGAAGATGTATATGAAGTAATTCTGAAAGTATAAGATTTATTCATTTTGGCTAGTATAAATTATGGTTAAAATAAGTTTGATAAAGAGACCATTATATTTCAAGTTAAGACATTAAAGACGATTAATTATTTAAAAAAATTAACTTATAATGTTATAACCTTAGATTGAAAAATATTATAACCTGTGGTACATGGTTAAAATAATAAACGGTTACTTTATTGACATTTTCTATTTCACATAAAACGACTTAATTTTCAAATTGATATAAAATATTAAGCATATAGACATATAACCTTATTTTGATAACTGTATAAGAAGCAGTAGTAATTAAAAAAAAAATTAAAGGTTAAAATTAATATGAAGGTTTTATATTCAAGCATAAATTAATTGCTTAACTACAATCTGTGTACACTTCGAAAATTAGATGGTTAATTTCGTTATAAAAAGGAAAATTATTATAAGTATAAGAGTTTGACCATAATATATCATTAATTGAATAATGTAAAAATATTAAAAAGAATTAGAAATATTCAATTTATTATTTATTTTTAGACTAACTATTTTTGCGTAGTAGAAAGGCAATGACGACAACTAAAGAAATTAGGAAGACAAGTAACTATATGCTTAACACGGTAATTCATCTAGATTCAATCGTGTATGGACGGAAATTTGTGTATGGTGTGAGGAGTGTGAAGTATTTATATTAAATTAAGATGACTTATGAAGGTATGTAATTAATTAAATTAGAGTCAATAGTAATTTAATACTCTGAGCATTCTAACTTAAATTAATTAAACTAAAATCTAATTATTAATGAATAAAAATCTGTTTTTAACATAAAATTTTATCAAACCTAATATGTATATATATATAAATATATATCAACTTATTAGACCTAAATACAATATTAAGTAGTGATATTAATTGGAAAAAACAGAAGGAATTATTCTATACTTAGATTAATAAAATATCCTATAATTTTTACATTAAAATACTTAACTATATTTTCTATTATATTTATAAGTGTAAAAGTATAATTTCATAAAATATATATATAAAAAAAAAAATACACACTACATTATAAAATATAATTATATAGTTAATATAAAAAATATAAAATTATAATTTGCAGTCTCTCATGCGTTAATAAATTTACTGGTTCAAGTTCTAACCTTGAACAATTAACTTGCTAGTTGCTATAATAAAGGCAATACCTAAATATAAAATGAATTAAAAATACTTTTTCCTTGACAACTGATCAATTTAAAAAAAATCCTTCAATACATTATTTTTATCCATTTATGATCTACAAATCTTTATATAAGTGTAAAATAAGAACAATAATACCAGTTACTTAATTTTGAATTTAAACATTAATCATGCATAAAGAAATGATGTATCCTAATCATTGCATTTCGTATATTATAGAAAATGAATATACACATGATACTAATTTATTAAATGAAAAATAAAATTCAGTAATAATAAAAACCTGACTTTGATTAATATTTACAATTTGTACTATCTTAAATAAAAAAATATTTAAGGCTTTTTGGATACAATGCTCATAATATAAATTATTTGGTTATTTATACTTAAGAGGACGTCGTACCCGCATATGTTGTCTCCGTCTTACAAATGCGTAACATGGCAAATAGTACTCTCAGAAGATCACGTTTAGCTCCTTCAGCTTGAAAATTAGAATGAATTGACCTCTTTTGAAATTTAAAAGTGAGATTATTATCTAGGGCATCTCATAGGCTTTTTATTATATTTTAATTTTAAAGCAAGTTATGAGTATTTTAAAATTGTAAATTGCTTGCACGTCTTAAAACACACATAACTCGCTTTAAAATTAAAATATAATAAAAAGCCTATGAGATGTCCTAGATAATAATCTCACTTTTAAACTTCAAAAGAGGTCAATTCACTCTAATTTTCAATTTAAAGGAGTTAACCGTGATCTTCTGAACGTAATATTTGCTATGTTACGCATTTGTAAGACGGAGATAACATATGCGGGTACGACGTCCTCTTAAATACTAAAATTCAAAACTAATTTGCTCTTGAAAACTTGAGCTACCATAAAAAATAAATAAACACTATTAACGAGAATAAGTTGTTACACAACTATGGTTGGGGTCTTCTGGGTGATAACCATGATCATTTCCATTACACCACAATTCATATTTTTCAGGTTGTAGGCGTCTTACAAAAGTATCCATATTAATTGTTACGTTGTCTTTTTGACAACAACAAAGTTGGGCTCGTTTTCCATATTCTACCCAACGGGGTAGAGCAAAGTTGGTCGATTCAGCCATATTAAATCCGTGGTTAAAACCAGCATGGTATCCATATGGAAAAGTTATTATGAATTCTCCTTTTTCCTGTGTGATCTAAAACAAATAAATAAAAACAAATAAAATATTTTTACAACATCTGATGTTAACAATCTTTTACTTTATCGAATGGAATACTATGAGTAGTTAACCATTGTGGAGATATGATGGACATTTTATGTCTAAGAAAAGCTGGACAGATTGAAAAATCGGAAGAAAATAGACCACTAGCCATTCTTTCGAATTTTCGTCCAAATTCTGGTGGTATTGCATACCTAAAAAAAAAAAAAATAAAAAAAAAATGAATAATAAAAATCACTTAGAACAAAATGTATAAAAGTTACCAAGTCTTCGGACTTCCTTCGTGTACATAATTTATGCTGTATAAATCCATGTCCTCGGTATGCCAGGAAAACGATGTTTTCCACATACCAAAATACAGATAAGCAGTATTTACACCATCAATTTTTATTCCATAATCTTC
This sequence comes from Melanaphis sacchari, assembly GCF_002803265.2. Taxonomy (NCBI): domain Eukaryota; kingdom Metazoa; phylum Arthropoda; class Insecta; order Hemiptera; family Aphididae; genus Melanaphis; species Melanaphis sacchari. Next base: position 1,084,939 of record NW_020271143.1, on the reverse strand, counting down.
ATTGACGTAATCCAAAATTGTACCCAACTTATTGATATTCCATACCTTAATTTAATAATAGATGTAAATTTTTAAGTAAATATAAATTTGGAGTTATTTTAATGTACAGAACACTTACTTCTACATCTTTATCTGTAATGGACCCCGAAACATCTGCACCATAAATTGGGGATTTATAAAGAATGTTTTTCCAATATTTTCTCTCCAATTCAGCAAAATCAAAATAATCCGGTGTCATATATTCAGGGGAATCCGCTAACTTCTTGTACTGTGCTACTGTTATAGGTTTTTTTTGTATATTGAGTTGACGATAAATGCCTTGTTTTCCTTGAACATCCTTAAAGAATACAATTAGTATAAATAAATAATTTGTCGCTACCTTAATTACCACTAAAAGTTTATATGTATGCTGATAATAATTGTTTGTCTTATTTAATCATAGATTGTAGATATGATGTTTATTACATTTTTAGAGAAAAAATTTGCTATGAATCATAATAATGATATAGTAATAAATTGGAATAATTACATTCGAGATATCTATGAAAACAGATTGAAACTTATGAAAATATGACTATAAAAAAAATAAAATATATAACTATAACAGTGAATTTTTTAAGACATTTGTCAGGAAAGTAATAAGACATTTCTTTTATGCATGAACATAAATGAAAAATGAGTCTAGGGGTAGTCAAAATAATAGCATTATTAACAGTTGCCACAGAGCTAGTTATCAGAAAAAAGTACCTCAAAATTGAAATCGTTCAAATTTAAAAACATATTAAGTATTCAAAATAATTACTTGACAGATTGGTGCAGGAATAACCATATTCATTATATCATCATCGTAATAACTGGATTTTCTAGGAATCCATTCTGGCGGTGGAATAACCTAATAAAAATTTAAATTAATATAATTTAGAAAATATGAAAAAATAACAAGTCCTATAACATATATTTGTAAGATACATACTTTAGCAATACCAGCTCTATGAGCTCCTTGAGACTCCATAAATTCCACATAACGACTAAAATTTTGAAATTCAGACCAAGTTGGTCTAAAGACCATAATTTTTTTTACTTCGGTTTTAAGCTTCTGAAAATATACAAATTATATAAAATATAATTACTAAAATTTATTTTGACGACTTAATTTTTGAAAAAAATAAAATAAAATTAGTGCATTTAATGAAAAAACTGAATACCTAATAGTATTTTTAACATGGGTATTCATAGAACAACATGAGACAAAAAACATAACATAGAAAATGTATAAAAATTGATTAAAAAATTTTGGAGTAAGCATTTGAACTATAGTGATAATTGGCTTCTAGCATGAAAAGAATTCAAGCAAAAATCATGGCCATTCAATATTCACAAAATTATATAATGTTTGTCTGTTCATTTTATATAATTTTTCATTATATATACATATTGTAAAATTAATAATATTTACGTAATATCATATGAAAATTTAAATAAAAAAGAAAACATACTCTAATTTTATTTTCATTGAATTTTGGTTTTAATTTGAATTTTCGATTATCCACGGACATCATTTACCCGTGAAAGCCAAGCCACCTCATTCTGCGAATAATCGAGAGTACACTATAAACCTATCAATAAAAATAATATACTTGAATACCTAACCTCATATAAATATATTGTAAAAAATACAAATATTAATAACAAAAGTGCAAAACACACATTTTTTTAAGTAACTATTTTTTCGATACAAGAAATTCAAAAATTTATAGAATAAAAAAACATGTGACTTGTGGTTGGAATTTGCAAAAAAAAAAAATGGCCGATGGCGTTAGCAGTAGGTATTGTTCGACTCGACGAGTTAGTTTGCGAAAATCACAAGACGGTCTAAAAAGAAGCACTACAGAATGGGCCGACGGTAGTTGTGTCTAACACATTAAGACCACAAACTGCGGCAGTACACAGTACTCGGTTGTACTCGAGTCGTTTATGCAAATGGCGTATTTGCGTTCTCTTATTTACCTTATTTCTGCGTTGGTCGTTCATAATTTGATATTCTCAGAAAATAACTTCTTTAGGAATAACGACAATGGACTGTGGTAGCCGCGATGTCAGTAGCTCATTCTTCAATTCTCCAGCGAATTAAAACAATATTTGGTGTAAACGATGAAATAAAGGAGCACGTATGTGAATGTCAGAGAAAACAGTGTCCGACTTGCCGACAACACACTGACAACACTACGGCTCACTTCAGTACACTACACTACACCGAGTACGCTGTGCACTGCGGAACCCCTGCTGTTATCACTGTTCACACGCACGCGGCAGCCGGGTCGTACGCCATTAAGACATCACGGTTTGGCGCGTACACCACAAATTCGCTGACTCATCGTTACTATGTACGACAATCACGGTTATCCGAACCGTTTTTTGACGAATATCGAAATCGGGAGATTGCAAAGAGCTGATAAATACGAGTCGCCTTGCACAATTATTGTTTATTCCATGATTTTATTTTGGCCACACTGTTATTGTTCCGTATGATACAAGCATAGTATACGAAACGTTTCGTTACTGTTTGCAGCGACCTGGCAACCGGTCGAATACGATGAACGGTGACCGCGGCCCAGTCATCTAGTTCCCCGATTCCAAAGCCGAATTCAGCGTTATTTATGTAATTTTTAATTAAATTAAATTTGTTTTTTACTCTTTTAACTCTACGTTCGATTATAAATGTCCGTACGATACGTTCCACTGATAGTCTCTAGAAGTCCGTTTAGCGATTATGTTCCACAAAACTTTAGATAGTAAGATTATGAACCATACAATCTTGTGGGGAACAACGGGTACTGAGATCTACTGTCATCTAGTATCCACGATAACATCATACTAAACTATTATCATTATTATTGTGATCATAATATTATTAATTTAACAATTCATTATTGAAGTATACTATGTTTACATATTAGATATCCGTGCTAATTAATATTCATGTTTAACGACTGCAGATTAAGCAAAATAATAAAAACATTATTGTTTTTATTTGTATCTACTCATGTAAGTATTTTTTTTCTCCATATTTTAGGTAGGACTTTTATCATTTTTTGATTACCTAATTATGCAAAAATATAAATTCTCTGCAATGAAATATCCTAATTTTTTCTCGTCTCTGCAGTACTTTCAATATTTAAATGCAATTACATCAAACTATTTTATGACAATTGTTCATACTTTAAATTGTTTTTATCTTATTGTGTGCCAATTGGCCACTGCATGATGAACGAGAACAAAGGACGTTAAAATAATGATTATTAAAGACACATTTTAACATTAAAAAATGTATGAATGAATAATTTAATATTTATCTTCACATACCATAATAGCCAACGACATTAATTTATTTAGTGTATATATAATGTATCAAAGTCCTTGGTGAAATATTCTGGTTATCCGAATTCACTTATCAATATTGCTTCTCTTTTATTCTTTGTTGTCACCAAAGTAACAAGTGTAGAAGTTTAATAAACTCTAAACAGAAATGTTTCTTTTTTTTATTAAAACCATATTTATTATTTATATATTTAGGTAGTATTGCAATTCATTTAAATAAAAAAAAGGTTAATTAAAAAAATTGATAGTAATCACATGTATTTAATTTAACTGTCTATTATAATTTTATGTCATTCTTTAATAGACTTTTACATTATTTATTAAATCATCTATTAAAACTAAAAAAATAAAAATAATAACCAAATTGTTAGAAAAAAAAAATGTTAAAAGATTCAGATCAAAATTATTCTTTAGAATTTTAATCCTTTCAGGTGTTTACATTATTACTACTTCCATACAAATATTCGGATGATACTGCATCGGCTCCTGGCAGGCTCTAATGAGTCTGTATCGGCTCTGGGTATTTGACCATTCCTTCAGTTTAGTGGTTGTATTGTGTCCCATTTTTGAATGTAAACCATATTATTAAAAGTTTAGGTATTATTATTATTATTATCAATTATTATTCTTATATTATATTATTATATATACATTGTAATTGTAGAGACGTCCACTCTTTCTTGATATTTGATTATTTATCATATATTTAACGTGTATATTACATTTCTTGGTGTTGTTATTCCAAGCAATTGGCGTAGTATTGTTCTATGTATACTATTTTATTATTACCCAACTTGTGATCCAATAGAGCTAACTGTTCATTAAGAGCCCTTTTGGTGAACATATCTGTAGTCCTCAGCCTGTAAATGAGAAGGAAAATACTATTAATTGGGAGCCGGTACGTCCATAGTCCATACCATTGGCATCTGAAGAGAACTGATATGGCCACCTTCAAATGAATAGTGGAGCCAAAGCAGACAAATAGGAGCTGATGCGGGTACTCTGAAATGTTCATGATTGGGCAGTATCTTAGACACAATTGTATCTTGTATCTCAATACAATTATATGAAATACTTATATCGTGATACATTTAAAAATTAATTTTTTACAATGATTTTCACTTGCCTATCTACCAACCGTGACTGACTATGTTTTAGTAAATACTATAATATGTGTAAAAAGCGCAGCAAATTTTAATTTATAAATACCGTAATTTATTAGCATTATTAATTAATTTTAAATTATCGACAATTCTGATTTTTACTATGATAATTATTATTTATTTTGTGAATACAAATACAATTGAGTAGTTCCAGGTGATTTCTGTGGGCTGTAGCTTACAACTTGTACAGAATTATTTTTCAACCCATTAGCTATATTAAGTTATATCTGTGGACTATGATATACCACACATACACGTTAAACGGGACTTAACTTTACTTATGGCCTATGTATTATTATTAAGTTATTGAATTTTGTGGTCTATATTAACTAATTAATATACATATACGAGTATATCTATATAATTGTATATTTATACATATATATCTATATAATTTTTAAAATTTATCTAGTATCGCAATAAATTTACTATCTTGTCCATCCCTGCAAATAGTTAATGTTTATATTATAAATACAAATGTATCCAAATAGTCATAACATTTTGTTAAAAATAATAATCAAATGTTTAAACTTTTCACAAAATAAATTATGACAAGAGATGGGAGTATTAAAAGCTATAATTAATAAAATATAAATAATCTAATATGTGTATGAGAAAAGTTATATTAAATTTAATTGTTTGTTTAAAATAACTATAATTTAAATAAAAGAAAAAATTATAAGAGAAACCCAGTTGGATAAAAAATAATATTTGTTGTGGCCTCTGTTGTCATATCTATAACAAAAACATAACATTATTAAAAATGTTTGCTGTAGACCAACGGTTCTTAAACATTGGTAGCACAAACACCATGAACCCCTGATGAAGGATTTTAGAAATTGAAAATTCCTTTAGAAACTTTTTTTCTTTTATACAAAATCTTATGTTAAAATTATAATACAGTGAAACCTCTCTTAACAGACACTTCCAATTAGCGGACACTTTTATGGCAATTTAATTTTGATTTTGATAATTTCTATCATTAATATAGAATAATCTTGGAATATCAATTTAATCTATTCTTACTACTATGTATTATTTATTATTATACAACTATAGTTTTTCTTATCCGTCCATTATCGTATCGATGAAATTATTTTTCTAAATAATGTTCTGTGAAATTATCCTACTCGTATTTAGTTGTGTTTGTAATTCCATCATATTCGAACATAATCATTTACATATTCACTCATTAAAAATGATTTATGTTTATAACAAATAATCTTATCTCATCTCTCAATTCAAATAAACACGAAAGCACTTTACCTAAAGGTAACCAATGAATTTCTAAGTGCAACAAAAGTTGATAATTTTCGCTATCTATGTCTTTGCAAAGTTGTTAAAAAAATCTTGAATTCAATGATTTTGCTTTTATAAAGTTAACAACTTTTACGACTTCATCTAAAACTGTTTTCAATTGCATCGGTATTTTTTTTAGAAGCAACAATTTAGCAATGAATTCACTTATAGTGGCATGTGATTGATAATATGATTTTTTGAATGCGTGCAATTAATCCAGTAAATTTTCCAGCTATTATGTGAGCACCACCTGTACCAACTCTTCCATTTTTAGTCTAATCAATTGCATTTGCTATTATAAATTCCTTAATTTTACAAAATATTTTCACTGTTGGTGTATGTGTATGTATTGTAGTTACGAACAAAATATCTTCAGAAATAATATTTTTGTGTTTGTATCTAAATAACACAGTAATACTGATTTGCTTGTTATATCAGTACCTTCATGAAATTGGAGACTAAAATAGTCACTTTTATTAACTTTTCTCATCAACTATTCTTTAATATTTCCTAACAAATTATCAATTTGATTTTTTATTCCATCATTTGATAATACAATTTTATTAAAGGCATTTGCAGCTTTTTTCTATATGTAATTGAGTACAATTGATCAACTGCACTTATTGGTGGTAAATATATTACTGCTGACTAAAGTGCTGTATATCTGTACATTTCGCATAAACTAGAAAAACTTATAAACAAATATTAATAATTAAATTATTAGGTGAAGAGTCTACTGTAGACTGTAGAATGTAAATATTTAATTATATCACATTCCGTTATGTCTTGTAATCGGTGTAATAAAGATAAGATATATCTATCCTATCTCTTGTATAATAAAATACAATAAATATGAAAAGAAAAATAATAATCTAACAATATTGTAATAATGCACTCATATCATGTATTGATATATGTTATGTGTTAAAGTTTTTTCGAACCCCTGAGGTCCGTGGTTGAATCGATGTTTTGCATCTTTGAATAAATTTTTTGACAAAAAATGTATGTATATTAAATAATTTTGAATATACCTAATACATAAATAATTAAAGAAAAAACTTCTACATCTTCCAAAACTTAGTTATAACTTATAACATAATATATTATAAGTATTATTGTTTTACATACCTATTAAAGTTTTTTTTGACACAAAGAATTTTTTTACAGACTATTTTAAAAGAAATTTAATTAATTCATGGTGAACAATTATTTTGGTTATTGTAATGGATGATAGTGTTGAAGACAAAATAATATACCAAGTTTATTTGACACACATGAAGTTATTATCATCAAAACTGACATCAGCTAAGAATAAAGTCAACTCTTACAGCAACATGTGGAAATATATGCAATTTTATTTTACTAAGCCAGAAGTAATATTTTTTCTAGCATTAATACTCTGTTTACTGTTTTTCTCTGGAAATTTATTTAAAAGCACAAATGGATTTTTAAAAAAAATTAATCGAAGTCTATCATTCATTGGATTTAATGATTTTCAACAATTAATGGTTGATGAGAAAGATGCACTTAGTAAAAACTGGAAATTTAATGGTAAAAATGTTGCTCTATATGCTATCAAAGGTAGACGATCGCAAATGGAAGATAGATATGTTATTAAAACTAATATTATGAACACTGGTATATCATTATTTGCTATTTTTGATGGACATGGTGGTGAAGTAAGTAACATCAATATTATTTTTTATAACCTTTTTAAATTAAAATAAATATATGTTAAAATACGTGTCCTGCATTTATTAAATTTTTATTTATACTAAAATTAATTTAAAGTAGTATTTTAATGTTCATCATTATATTATACTTTATAATTTTTAAAAATATTCTAATTTACGTAAAACATACAAATTAACCTTATTATTACTTAGAAAAATACAATTTCATTCATTTTATTTAATTTCTTTATAAAATATAATGAATTTAACAGCTATAAACATTATATTCTAAAACAACTTTTAAATTGCTCTGAATTAAATTTAATAAAATTCTTACCAACATTTAAAATAAAAAATACTTCTAAATAATATAAAAATGTATACTTTATTTCAAGATATTTTCTTACATAAAACAATTTTTATTTTGTAATTTATATAATATTTTAAATTTGGTTATAAAATACATAAGTATTTTAACTTATTAAAGTGTTTTTAGTTGTTTTTATACAAAATTGTATTTATATATATATATATACACGAATATTCAAAATTAACATATGTATGTATTGCAGTTATATAAATTTGATAGGTCGTAAGTAGTAAATAAACTTTCAACTGAAATATAGATGTCATTACGAATTTCCTAACTAATGTATCCACCAAATATTTTATATAGCTATTGATTTACATAATGATCTAAATTTATTAGACGATTAGAACTTGTTAAATAAATAAACTATTGATTTGTCGATTAAAATTGATTGTGTCAATAAAATTAATGATAATAATACTGAGTTGCACAAGGTAAATATTATTGATGCCAAATTGACTTTGGTAGATGGTTTAGGATTATAAATTCAGTATACAAGTTTTCATCAAGTCGTAAACTTAGATCAATGTGTAGTTATTGTTAAAGTATTTTTGGAAAATTTTATATCTATATTTAAGGAAGAAAATAATTTAACTTGCGTGATCAATAAAAAGGTTAATTAATTTTTCATGGCTTATAAAATAATCATATAATTTTCAGTTTGCTGCAGATTATGCTACAACACATTTAATGAAAAATCTTACAAATAAAATAATTGAAGTAAAAAAATTGCTTGATGAAAAAACTAATATAACTGAAGAACTAAAAACATTTAATTCAAATATATCTGATAATTTATCTCCTAAAATGAAAATGAAAATTACTAAAGTTGAAGAACAAACAACTCCAAAAATGAAACCTACTAGTTCTGCAGATGATAGTGTTATTAATCAAAATAATAAATTTAAACAAGATTCTTTAAGTTTAATAAAGGATATAACTACATTAAAAAATGTTGATGAGGAAACAATAAATCCTTCTTCATATTTACAAAGAGATGGAAATATTAATTTTTCGAAAATATTAATTGATGAAGTTCTAGCTGCTGATAAATTATTAATTGAAGCAGCAAAATTAACTTATGATATTGCAGGTAATGTTTTATATTATTAACATTTTTATTATCTAAAAATTTCTATAAATACGTAAATTTTTGCAAATATTAAAAAAAAAGTGTTGAACCTACATAAAATTAAAGGAGTTACATTTATGTTTAATATAATTGAGTAGTATTGCATATTTGAGCCATCATTTTTTTTTTTTTTAACTTTAATTTATTGAAAAAATGTATTTTTTAAGACATCTTAATACTTTGTTGTCTGTAGGAAATACAATAGAAAAATATAATTTTCATTGAAATAAAAAATATTGTTATAAAACCTTACCAAAATTAATTTGAAACTTTAAAACAAATGATTTTAGGCAGCACAGCACTCATTGTTTTAGTTGAAGGCACTACATTATTTGTTGCAAATGTTGGAGATTCAAGAGGTGTGATGTGTGATAAAAAAGGAAATGCTATACCATTGTCATTTGATCATAAACCTCAACAGGTAATTATTTTTGTAACTAATATATCGGTTTAAATAAATTGATTGTAAATATAATTATTCATTTTTTATTTAGATGCGAGAAAAGAAACGTATTGCTGAAGCTGGTGGTTTTATATCATTTAATGGTGTTTGGAGAGTTGCCGGAGTTTTAGCAACTTCTAGAGCACTTGGAGACTATCCATTAAAAGAGAAACAATTTGTTATAGCGAATCCAGATGTTTTAACATTTGATTTATCACATCATGATCCACAATTTATAATTCTAGCATCAGACGGTTTATGGGATACATTTACAAATGAAGAAGCCATTGAGTGTATTAAAAAACACATAGATGATTCATATCACGGAGCCCAATATTTAACAATACAATCATATAATAGAGGATCTCTAGATAACATTACTGTACTAGTCATTAAATTTCCACCTATATGGAGTAAAGAATCACAAGTAGTTGATCATGGTGGTAGTAAATATTAATTGTTAAACATAGTAGTTAATTTAACATAATAGGAACCATTTTGTAATTTTTTTACCTCTAAATCTAATATAACCTTGTATTTAATTAATTACCCACCTATTTTAGTGACTTATATTAAGAAATTAATCTTTGGTTTTATTTCAATATAACTGTTATGTTTTTGGTTATGTTAACTGTTTTGTATAATTTAAATTAATATATGATGTATTTCAATGAATAACAATGAATAATTATAACTGTTTTAAGGCTTTGGAGATCATGATATACATTTAAACTGCATGTAAATCAAAAATTAAGTTGATATATCAATACCAAACGTTTAAGAACAAAAAAAATTAATTAAATAACGCTACCTAAAAGTTTAATTACACATTTGTAACATAATGGTTATCAATTTTATCATACTTTGAAAAAAAACATGTATCATAGAATTGCCAAAATTGGTTACCTTGCATTAAGGATAGAAAATACTGCAGTGAAATTCTTATTTAAATTTTTTATCTATTGAAAAAATAAACTAAACTATTTTTCCTTTAAAAACATTAAGAAAGCGCCTTATTCTAAATTAATAGGTTTTCTAAAAATCATTGAAGTAATCAATTATATTAGTTAATACCTTAAAAAAAATTAACCTAATACTGTACAGAACTCAAGTATTTAAATAATTATTTTCAATTTCTTTTAGTGTTTCTACTATTGAAAAACCAAAATATTCTTAATTTATACAAAATATTAAAATAATTTTTGTCAACATATATCCAATGAAAATTTTCAAGAGGTATTGGATCTAAAAATAAAGATGCATATACATATCATTAAGTACAAAAAGATATAACCTGTAATAAATACAAAGCTAGCATACTTTTAGTTACTAGATTAATTATATTCTAAGTATTCATTACTATTTAGTATCAAAAATTAATCAGTCATGACTGCATATATAATTTTAACAATATTACTTACACATAGAATGATTTACTCACTGTAGGATAAGTGAAATATTATAATAGTGTAATTTAGAATAAGTAAAATGTCCAGTAATACTTTATTGCTGTTACTAGCGCTTGGAGGAATTTGCTCTAAAAACATGAATTAGTTAACTTCAGAATACAATTTAACAATAAATAGCTCATTTATTTTATTTAAAACTACATTGTTAAATAAACCATGAAAAGGTACTATAATTTTGAAGATAATTTATTATTAGAACAGAGAAAATGTAGCAATTTAAAGTCACTAAATAGGTATTTTAATACCAAAATATGCAAAATAACAAAATATACTATTAAAATTAAAAACAAGAATAGTTTTATTTATTTTTTATATCTTATTAAACTGAATTTATTTATTTTGAATTAGTTTTATTTGTCTCAGGGTTAAAATTTAAAGTATTAAAAACTATTTGTATTCTATCATTTAGACACATTGAATATTGATATATAAATATATTGACGTAATCATACCAGTTATACAACGTTACATCCTAACAATTATTTATCTATCAATAAAAAATATTCACACATCTTATTGCCTTTTGGCTTTTAGAGACCATGCATCGGGGGGCAGTCAAATATCATCATATTACATGACAAAAATAAAAAATAAATTTAGATCCAAGAGTTTTGATGTATTATTTATAATAAAAACATTGTTGGAGAAAAAATTATAAAATTAATTAAATTGTGTCTCAAAAATATAAAATGGGAATATGCTTAAAAATCAGAAAAAAACTCAATTTTGTGACTGTGCAAAACAAATATACAAGTACAAGTCATCTGCCCTATTAGTTATTAACAACACAGCGGTTATCAAAATAAAAACTATGTAAAGATAATTCTCACTTAGGACAATAACGAATTAATTGTCCATTTGTCAAAGGTGTTGGATTTATTATCATAACTCACTTTTAATAATTCCTAAAACACCTATTTCCAACAAAACATTGGTTCTTTGGGAATAGTAAAAAAATATGTTTAGTATAAAATCTGTTGGAATACACTTTAATATAATATATTAAAAACACTTGCCATTTATTAAGTATTCACTAACAATATTTAACATAACAGTTAAGAATGTATAAATAATTATAAATAGTAAAATTTAACATTTCATACTGATTGGACGGAATATAAATTTACAGTCACAATTTTAAAATCACATAATACAGGTTTAGTATTTCATAAAAACATAATTAATAATTTTAATTTAAAAAACAGAATAACTAAAAGTATCTAATATTAATAAACAGTAAAATAATACCATAATATTATGTTACATTTTCATTAACATAAAAATAATTGTTATATTTAAGATTTTTTTTCATTATCACAAAATGTAATACTCAACAATTATTTATTTATCCTGAAAATTTTAATTGAGTTGTATGCTTAATAATAAATAATTCTTGTAAATTTGTATAAATAATTTGAAACATCTTGTCCAAACATAAAAATGGAAATTTTTGTAAAAATGTTTACAAAAATTCTAGTAACAATTAACATTTTTTACAATAATTACAGTATTAAATTATAGACTAACTTAGATATCAAAAACCCTGTATTCCGTTATTTTAGACTAAAAATAATGGCATTTAATACAAAAAAATTAACATATAATATAGGATGAAAGTAAAATTGTGCAACAATAAAGAAAAATAAATTAATATTAATACAATAACTCTATAACTACTTGACAAAATATGAGTATGGAAGTTTTTGTAAAATTATTTACAAAAATTGTACTAGCAATCAGAATTGTTCACAATGATTTAAAATTAATAAAAGGTGGGTACTTAATTCTATATTTATTGATACTTGCAAGTAACAAAATACAGTTTATATTTCATACAAATCACTAAATCAATAAAGTAGAATTAATTAAGATTAGATAGGGGTAAGAATAATTTATTGTGTACATAGGAAATATTATGTTTAATTATCATGAATAAAAAAAAAAAATATTATAATATTATATATTTACAATATGCCTTATGAAACATAGTATCCCAAAATTCAATTACAATATTGGATTATGTTATAAAAATTAACTTGTGGTTAGGCCGGTTAAAGGTATAAGCATTATAGACTACAACCTATAAAACTGAAATTGACCACAAATTTATCAGTATCAGTAAAAAAATTTTTAATATATTTTTCATACAAAATACCAATTACTTTTAATATTTTGTGGTTTTTTTTTTTTTTTTGATTAAGTAAGAGTTTATGATATAAATAGATTAGTTAGTTAGTAATCATACTTAAAATCATAGGCGTGTGCACGGGTAGCACTGATTGAGCTCTAGACTCACCCGAGTCTTTTATTATATGCATGGATGGATCGGTTAGGTTAAGTTACCTAAGATAGTAATAAGGCGTTATAGCCGTAGAAATTGATAGCAAAATAAACCATAGTCATAAATATTTACAAGATTAAAGAGAAACTGGTTGTCCATAGGTATAATTTTATTTCTGTATGGCCGTGATGGGGGAAGAGGGGTTAGATTGAATTAAGCCATACTTGACTCAGAAGTCTGCACACATCTATGCTTAAAACCAGATAGTTTTTGTACTATTGTTTAATTTAAATTATTTACATTATTTAGACTACAGTAGTTTTAAATTTGTATAAATGCATTTAAAATAAAATAAATCTTATGCATAATATAAATGATAAGTTACAAACATAATTTTATTTCAAATTTTAATATTATTTGGATATTGTATATTGATTGAAAAATGTAAAAAGATTTTATAATTAATTAATAAATACAAATTAAAATTTTAAAGAGTTGTAAAATAGGGGCACCAATTTTTTTAATTTTCTTAAGGGCATTAGTCTTCATTCGGGCTTGCTAGCAATCGGATTTTTATTATTTTAGTACTTATAATAACATTATGGGATTATGCATTGATACGTTTTGTATAAAAAATACCAACAATCTTATCACAAATATACTATACTAAATTAATAATAATAAAAATATGTTTGTATATACTAAAGATGAGTTTTGTACACCATAGTAAGTAGCAGGCCAACAACTTTAATATCACCAACCAAACAAGATAATATTGTTTAACTTAAAATGTAGCTTCATCATAGATTTGGTCACAGAAAATAAAATATTCTCAATTTTGTAAAATTAAGTATCAGATGTAAAGTAAACAAATAACAATCAATATGTTATTAGTGACAGGTAATTGGCTCAAAAAATATAAAATAATTCATTATATAGATTGTATAGTAAATTTTTCAATTGTTAGTATTTTAAATACAAAATAAGTGATTATACTCTGCAAAAAATTGAATAAAATATTTCACAATTCACAATATAATATAATATCACAGCAAAATAGAAAACTTAACATAGGCAAATCATTTCATAATAAAGTTACCTAATTGAATATTTCTTCTTTTTTCATGGAAGTTCAAATTTCTTTTAGTTAATTACATGTTTTTAGGTAAGTGATATATTTTAATGGTATGGCAATATACTCTTTAATAGTCAACGATTATCTAACTAAAAATGAGTCACTTAATTTTCTATAGATGTTTGGAATGTATACTTATGAATAATAATAGAGATTTTTAAAACTATTAAATTTGTAAGTAAAATAGTTAATTGGTTATCAAAATTTGAAACACAATAGTGGTATTAATCAGAAAAAAGCATGTTTGATTATCTATAAACAATAGCTAAGTGAATTAATATAATTATAAGTTTTAATGCTGCTAAATTTTTTTCTTATTTTTCCTTTCACATAAGTTATGATATTGTTAATACAAATGAAAAGTTAATAATGAAACATAATGAGTATTTCAATTTTAAATAATAAATTATTACAACAATTCAAAAATGATCATGGATTTAATAATTTATACTAAAGGTAGAGGTGGAAAATAATTATTTATTCAAATCTGTTTTCAGATTCATGCAAACAAATCCTTAGTAACAAATTAATATACAATTATCATGTCACTAATAATGAGCATATGATTTACCTACTTTCAACAGTTTTTTTACAATTTATTTTTTAATTATTTTCTCAAAAATATATAATATAAATACAGTTTTAATAATTTTATTTTAGAATACAATTACCAAAAACAGGCACTTTGGACGGACAACTTTAAAACTCAATAAATAATTTTGTTTTGTACTTACAATTAATTATTTAGATAACACACATAACTTATATTACATTATCTATACCAATCAATATAATGCATATTTTAAATAAATATACTTATGCAACTCTACAGTAACAGAATTTCAAGAAAACTATTAAATAATGTATAAATTTAAAAAAAAAATTAATACCAATTATATTTTTAAATTTTTGTATAACTAGAAATAAAGCTCAAGTACAAAAAATCAAAAAATCATTAAGACAAAATATTTTAGCTTTGTAACTTGATCAATATTCAAAATATTAGATTTTAGGGGACCGGTCCAATTTGTGATCTACTAATAACAGATACCTATATTTTATTCTATAATGCTATACTTATATAATTATCAATACACCATGGATTTTACAACTGTATTGTATTTTTAAAATATAATTTAGACATTCAGTTACCATTTAGCGTTCATTCGTGTGATTTTGTTGGTGAAGTTTTTACATTTTTTTTTTTCAACAAGTGAGTATATGTTTTGCACCAATTTAAAATGAATTCTTCTTCAACAATCAGACATTTATACAGAAATATAATTATTGATGAAGTAATATGTGTTGAATATTTAAAAAGTAAAAATCTTTTAAATAAAAATAGTTTGATTTGCTCTAAAAAAAATGTTGATGGCACCAAATGTGGTAAACAATTACGTGAAACAACAAGAGCCAGTAAATAAAGACATTCGGACAGTATTTAAAAAAAAATTGTGATTATGAGGTGTATTAAAAAATGATGTCATACAATGGACCACACATTTTTCAGTAGATCACACGTTAGACTAGCCATTTATTGGTAGATTGCAGATTGGACCAGTCCCAATTTAGGTATATAAAATTAAATATATTTTAAATAATATTTGTGCTTAGGAGAAAATTAAATAGATACATTTGTTTTAAAATAATTAATTCCCTAAAATTAATATAGCCGACTACTATTACATTTTTTATCATGATAATGGGCCAATACATAATTCTATTTTATTTGGTTAATTTTGATAGGTATGTAATTAATACTGTAATAAATTGTTGTTGATCAAATACAAGTAGGCACCATACAATTTTAAATCGAATAAAGACTATCAATCATACATTTATAATAGACAACCATAATTTGTGTTATATTTGATTTAATTTAATACCATTAATTTGTATAATAAATAGGTAAATAAATTAAAAAATGAACTAATAGATTTTTATTTTTTATTTTTATAAAAAAAAATATTATTTTTAATACTATGTAGGCAAAACCAATCAATTAAAAAATTTTAAGAGTTACAACTAATATTGCAACTTATTTTTAGATTATTTTATTTCGGTTATCACTGATTAGATACATTTAGATAGAATTTAAGTACTAAAACATTACAATATAGATGATATGAATAAATTTTCTTTGGAAATAAAATAAAGTAAGAAGATTATTGATGGGTTTTACTTAATAAATGAGAATTAAACTCATATACATTACTACATTGTTCTCCACAAATATTGCATTTCCATGGGTTTGTTTCAGAATGACACCCTTTGTGAAGAAAGTAAAGTGTTTGGTCTGGAAATGTAATACGACAAAAGGAACATTGTAATGTTTTTTGAAATGCTATATACCTCCAAATACCAGGATCTGTGTTATTAGGCTGAGATGATTCAGGGGTATTACGTTTAAATTCATCACGCAATAATGATTTTAGGGGTGATACTTTGATTAATGATGATAAACTTGATGATGGTTGAAAACGTCCAGAATCAGTTTCTCCATTTTGGACATTATTTGAACTATTTTTTCTTAAATTTTCATCTCCTTGTTCTTGTTGAATTGGAATGAGAGAAACGGATGGTGTTATTGTACTTACTTCACCTTCTTGTCGACAATTTCCAGCTAATATTGGTAATGTAGACATATTGGAGTTTGAATCTGTTGACTGTGGAGAATTTGGACATTCATTATCTTGTGAAACATCATCATTATTTAAACTTTGAACAGGTTCAGTTTTCACATTATTGTTATTAACCTAAACAAAACAAAATAATAGTAAAATAGAAAATTGACAGCCTAAAACGATAAAAATAGCTAACAATAATTAAAATATTTAAAAACTAAGAAAAAATAGTTGTATCCTATAATTCAGTGTTACAATATTAATTTAACTTTTACAGATTATTTACAAAAAAAATAAAAAAAAATAAATTAATATCAAAAATGATAAATGTGTACAATGCATATTTTATTTCTAACAATTAAATTAATTGTTTACATTCAAAAAAAAATGCATTTTAAAAAATTATAAAAAGTTTAAAAAATATAATACAAATAAACAACTTAAGGTTGAATTCTAATATATTATAAATTTATAAATATTATTAATAATATAAGCAATAATTGGCATGAAAATAATTATAGTTTTGTTGTAGGAAACTGTCTACCACATTTAGGTTTATGAATTTTTGTCTTTAACTTAATAATTAAATAGCAAGCAAACACGACAGTTAGATATTCGAGAACTTGACGTAACTGAATTTTTATAATAATATCATTAATTAAAGAATATTCTATAATCAATGTTAATATACATACTAAAATTCAATTTTCAAGTTGTTTAAATTATTAGAAATCTATATTAATTATTAATATGCAACATAACTATTTCATGATTTATAAAAATTATTAAACCATTCTTTAAAAAAAAATAAAAATATAAAAATATATTACTAATTAATTATATAAAACAAATTCCTAATATATTTTAAAATTAAGGATATTTTTCATATAATTTAATTCTTTAACTTGACATTAAATATATTTTTATAATTTAACTTATATAATAATCCAATATTAAACTGATCTTATAAGTCGTGTCTGATAACATGTTTTTAATCAATTTAAGAAAGCAAAATTAACTGAACTAAAAAAATATCAAGTAAAATAATAAAATAAATATCATAACGCAAATAAAGTAATATTTTATTTAGTTATATTGCATGTTTACGTTTAATAACTAAGATAAAATTAAATTTGTGAGATAATTAACAGTTATACTTACTTGAGAAGAAAAAGATGAGCACTCTGTAGGATTGGGTTCTGTCATTGATATTTCAACATGAGGTGTAAGAAAATGCATAGGTGGTGTTGCATTACTTTCCGAACGACTTCCTCCAATTGAATCTCCACTGTCACTACAAGCTCCACTAGTACTTACATTTCCGCTATTATATTCAATATGGTTTGTTAAATTAGAATTTATCATATTAACACCCGGGTTATCTAAGTCAATTCCATGTCTATAAACATAAAGATATTAGAAATTTGAAACATATATTTCTATTATCAGATTTACTAAATATTTTTACCGGTTAAAAAAATGTACTCTTAAACTTTTCATTGAACTAGCTCTAAAATTACATAATGGGCATGATTTAACCATATCATGTTGACCAACATGTTCATTTTGAAAATGTGCTCTCATTGCAATTTGACGTTGAAATCCTCTATTACAAATTGGACAATGAAATGGTAATGATTTTGTATGTGTTGTAAAATGTTCGGCTAAATGATCTTTTCTAAAAAAACGCTTTTGACAAATTTTACACTCATAAGGTTTAACTCCTGTGTGTCTCATTTTATGTCTTCTCATATTAGCACCATTTGAAAATTTCATGTTGCATATATCACATTCAAATAATTTACGATTTGTTTGTAGATCATTATCATTATTACTTTCTGTTCCTTGACATGTAGCCAAATGTGATATTAGATTTGTTTCATTAAAAGTTTCATAGTTATCACATCTATCACATCTGTGAACAGAAGTTCCACAATCTGAGACTGTGTCATAGTTAGGATTTGATTGATCATTTTCAATATCCCCATTGTCTTCGAAATTATTTTTTGAATTATCATTATTATTTCCTGATGATACATCAAATTCCTTTTTTACAGATGAATATGAAACTACTTCAGACATGGTAAGATAAAGTCTCTTTGTTTTAATAATTCAATTGTAAATAGACCAATTAGGTGTACCATAAGTATAAATAGGTATGTTTTATTTGATTCTAAAACAAAATAAGTTATAATTACACATTGAATATTTTACTCATAAATGATATATTTATATTGGATCATACAAACTTAAATTCAATACTTTGAAAAATTCTACTATATAAAGTCATTGTTCCACTTAATTTAAGTATCAAGTTTTAAAATGTTTATATTTATAATTACTATAATTTTATGTATAAATGTTATTTAATATTCCATATTATTTAATTTAATAGTCAATAAAGTACTGTATTATTTATATTTACATTGTATCTGAAGAATTTGAAAATTGTACATTTATTAACCATTAAAATTTAAAACATCAAATTCACCAGATATACTGATACACATTATATGGAAATGCTGACTAAAATAATATTATTTTTTTAAATTTAACAATGAGACATTGCATGAAAATTGATTATTTATTAATACAAAAGTTGTAAGCCTTCTTAGTAAGGACAGAAGATTTTACAAAAACATAAATTTGATAAATTACAAAACATAATAAAACATAATCTATATGCAATTTTTTAAAACTTGATATTATTTTGATTTTAAGGCACTACTATAAAAATAATTTTTTTTTTTAATTTTATTAAAAACTTCAATTTGTATACCTGTACATAATATATAGTGAATAGGTAGTCATAATAGATGTGAGATTAAAATAGTAAAATTATTAAATATTTAACATAAAAAATTTATTTTAAATTAATTAATTTAAAACCAAATACCCATTGTAAAAATTTAATTTAGTTATAATACAAAATATTTAAATGACTAAAAAAAAAAATATTAAATGTATTACTTGATTGATAAATAATATATATAAATAAATCACACAAATATTTGATAATATTATACACCTACATGAGATGTGACAAGTATATGAAAATTAGTTTCATAAAACTCATTGGAAGACTTAAATTTAAAAATAAATACAATTTGAATATAGAAAAGGATTTACATTAAGGTCATGTTAACTATGTAAGTTAGGTAAGAGTTATGTAGGTTAGTGTACTGATTATATTGGGCAAGAATGCAATATCAGAATACTTGTAAATACCTAGAAACTAGGTCAATTTTATGTAAAATAAAACAGAGCATACCACATTAATCACGCAGAGCATGGAAATAGAAGATCACAGATCACAATAAAATGAGGTGCATAAAAACTGTTACATTTATATTGTGTAAGAGAAGAAATTATTATACCAAAAATGTTAAAATAATAAATGTTTAAATTAATCAAAAACATAAAAAAATGGAATGAGAACAAACATTTAATGCATCCAACAGTGGTTAAATACCAATGGAATACTAACTATTGACTTATAACGCATAATTAATTTAATATAAACAAACTGTAAACACTAGTAATTTCCTAAATTTATTTTATAACATTAAAATTGCAAAAAAAAAAAAAAAAATTATAAAAAATAATTTTATTCACTTATGTATACCTAAAAACTAATTACTGATAAATGATAATCAAAATACTAGCGAGGTTCATCTATCAGGTGTTTTTTTTTTTTTTGTAGGCCAATGATATATTATTTACTGATAGATGGCAGTATATGTTAATTGTAATTTCAAACAAACTGATGATAAGAATAAAAGTAAATAATAACAAATAATATTGAAAATCAATTTTTATCTTATCGAGTATCGACTTATACTACTAACTACTATAGTATTATGTACTTGGTACTTTTAAGTTTTAACATCTACTCTAATAATTACAGTGTATGAAAAATTTAAAGGAATTACAAAAATTTTACCTCCTTTTTCTTCTTATATTATTATTTATTATTACTATTCACTAATAACTTTAAATGAACAATGTATTTATGTATCTATACAATAAGGTAAAAAGATACTCAATGTAAGAAATGTCAATCCTCTATTGTAATAATGTATATGGTACAAAAAATTAATTTAATTTTAAATTTAAATGTTCTATTATTCTTCATGAAATGATTTGAAAAAAAATCACAAATTAATTATTAATATTCATAATATATACAACTTATTAAATTAAAAAGATTTATCTCTTTAATTAATCTGGGATTTAGGTGAGTTTTGATAATTATTTTCAAATTTCATGTCATTATGTACACAAAAAATTATTATCCTAAACTTTGATTGGCTAAGTTGATTTTATTCCAAAAAATGTAAATTATTCCAATAATGCTTTAATCATACTGGGGGGAAGTACTGGCTATGGTTTAAGTCCAGTCGGCATTTTTTTTTACTTGAAACCATGATTCATACGGTTTTTAGAAAGGTGCTGTTAAATGGGACAGAGTGTACCTAAAACACAAGTGTGAATAGATTAGACTAGCATTCCCAACCGCAACATACATCAATTTAAAAGGAAAGAATTACTTAAAATACACAGGTTAAACTGCTTAAATATTAATGTATATTTTTTGAACAACATTTTAGCTGCATTTCTCAAATTATGATTATTTTAATTTTCTTTGTTGAATTAAATTTAATTCTACTAAATATTACATGTTAAATTTTACTTGATATATATCTTTAATTATGACTAGAAAAAAACAATTTAAAAATATTAAAATTATAGAATATTTTGCTGTTTTTACAACTAACTTATCCTACTAAAAGCTTCTATTTTGTCAATTGAAGTGGCGCAATTAACAAAGTTATAAGGTAGTTCCATATCATATTCAAATGAAATTAACATTATACATTTCTAATTTTCCATCAAACAATGACCTTAATCATATTTTAATTCTTTTCATGATTGAATAATTTCTTTCTCAAGTTACTTGCATGAATTCTAAAGTAACTACAAGCTTATATATCGCATATAACTCATAATCAAATGGATAAGTTTCTAATAAGTATAAAAACTCAAATGCACTACACTTTATCTAAATCTCTGCATATCTTAGTTATTTTTTTGTATCTTTATCACTAAGTATTTCATCTTTGAATGAATAATCTTGATTATTACTTTATATTTGTAAAACATATGTTTGCAATTGCATCATTATTCTTAGTAAATTCTATCAAATATCAATTGACGTAGCACTACCAGATTTTGTTTTGGATTAGGTCCATCACTACTGCCATGTTTATGTTCATTCATATAAAATTTAAAATAAATTGTACAATTAAGTATAATTATTGCTATTTTTTTTCAATATTAAAACAACACAATTTTCAATTAAAAATAGCTTATGTTATTTTTCGGATTTAGCTGTATCGGTAAACGTAGATTGAAATATAAATATTTTATAAATTTTTATCTAGTAAATAGTTTGTACATTTTCATGATTTTAAGAAATTTCGTAAAAATGTGAACTTTTACGCTTATATAAAAAAATGTACTTTTTAAAACCCAGGTGTTCATATTTTACTTAAATATTACCTAACACTTATTACTACTTATTGATAGTTAGTAACAATAATGGAATATTATAAATTGTTACTTATGTATTACTAATATATATATATATATATATATATATATATATATATATATATATATACGACTATAAAGTATACACATACGCGTGAGAACTTTTTAATATTTAAAGAATAGACCTTACCTAAAAGTTTCAATAAATCTTCAAAGTATAAAACATTCGTATTCCAACTAATTGTTTATGTAGGTACTTAAAAACTTCCGTGTCTTTTTGTCGGTATGAACTGTAGTCTGTAGAGCACAATTGTGAAATAGAAATAAACATTTTATTTAACATCATAAAATCAAAACTATTAGCTATTGAGAATCGATTATCAGTTATGATTTCCCTGTTTAAAAGTTTAGTATCTATTCTAAAATTAGCTGCTATGTACAATTTATACTATATTTGTATTGTAGATAAGTAATAACTAATAAGTAATAACAATAATAAATAATATTAGTATGTTTTGGTAAATCATTAATAAGCAGTAAGTAGATAATATTTTAAAACGAATACAGTCGACTATACAACTTTTCTGGGGAAAATAAAGATTAAAGCATAAGGGCTAAGTTTAAAATAGGCGAGGGGCCAATCGGCGATCACCGACTAGTCGACTGAGCCAGTCCGCCTTTGTTTATACTAGAAAATACCATCGTTAACCGTTTAAGTCAATTGTGTAAAAAAGGTAAAAAAAAAAGTCTGAAAATGAAATTTTTTTGAATGATATTAAAAATAAAATTTTAAATAAACAAATTTCAATAAATTTAAATGTTTCACTTGAAACTTAATGAAAATATAGAATATATTATCTTATCATATTATAAGCAGCTAGTTCTTACTTTATAAGTTAAGTATAAATATTTCTTTTTTAGTTATTACATCAATTTTAGATATAATTTATAATTTTTAAAATATAAAATTCAACAAAATACACGTTAACATTTTTTTAAATTTGTTTCCACTATATTAACTAGAAATTATTTTAAAAACATTATTTACAAAATGAACATAATCATGAAAGTTGATTTAAATTAAATGAAAAAAGTGGAAAAATATAAGTAGATGAGAAATTAATTAAAAATATTGTTAATTTTTTTTGTTGGCTAGACAGGAATATTTTCGATTCGGTATTTAGAAAAAGATGGTTAGAACCCCAATCTAAGACAGTAGATATTAGCTAATCTAAAATAAATTCATAATCATAGACATCGAGATAATAAGATATTATGAATTATGATTCACTAATAATAATTTTTACTAACATATTAAGAAATCTTTAACTTACTCGACGATTGTTAATCTTTATAATAATTGTATTCTTTACAAAATTAAATTAAAATACTATTTATTTTGTACAATAATTAAATGGTCCTTCAGTGACTTTACATAATTGCTTAATATTAACATAACAATTTTTTTTTTTTTAATTGGCTGTCAACCAATAATAACTTGATCATTCGTATTACATTGAATAGGTACTGAGAAAAAAATATATACTTACTAAAGAAATTTTAGACTACATCTCTACATCACTAAGCACTTCTTAGTAGGTTACATACTTGTAGATGGGATGGTCCTTCCATTATATTTACAAAATTTAATGAATTAATATTATTAAAGATAGTAATGTAGCATTATTCAACATATCAATAGTCAATACAATTTCATTAATCTGTAAATGATACTGCATAGCCCTATGCTCCTAAATACGACCAATAAAAAGATGTGCCATGTCAGGGTTGTCATACGTCCCGGTTTTGTAGGGACATAACGGTTTTTAACCAAATGTCCTACGCTCCCGTCGACTCCCGAGAAAGTGTTTCAGGAATCGGAATGGTTATTTAAAAATTTGGACCTTTTCCGTTAATTTACTTGATAAAATACTGATTTTCAATTGAAAGAAAACATATCGGCCTACATATTATAGTGATAACAAAATGTATGATTATTCGCGCGATGGTCATAGGTAATTTATTTATAATTATAATCTTAACTGTTATTCGTTTTTAATATGAAAAAAAAAAAAAAAATGTTATCTACTTTAGAGTTTAATAGTTTACTGTTCACTGTTCAGTGTTGTACGTAGTACGTGTTAGTTCACACTTCACACTGTTAGCTAAGTTCGTAAAAAATATTTATTTTGTTTTGATTAAATTAATTGGTGTGTGCTATTTATCTCATAACAACATATTTTAGTCCATTATGCCACCAACTTGGTGTGATAAACGATTATACAGATTAACAGCAAACTTGCAAAAATGAATTCATATTGTTGAAAAATATTCATAGATCAAATATATTTGGTTAAGTCCACAGGGAAAAACCCTGGACTCCAAAAGTTCCGAAGATTGATCAATGAATTATTGTATTGTTAAATTTTTTTTACTGACCTTAGCTTTACAATTTGATTGAAAATGCATGTATACTATAATTAATAATAAAAAAATTAATATTATGATTAAAAACAGTAAATATTATTTATTTAAATTACGTATGTCCATTCAAAATGTCCAATGTTCAAGAAAATATAATTTGGTAACAATATGCCATGTGCCCTTCCCATCAACATATTTTTTTTTATTAAAATTTTAACAATACCTACGATAATAAGATATGAAATTAATATATTATACTCTATTAAGTAAATTGTCAAATGTTTATTTATGTGCAAAATATGTTGTAAAAATTATCTATAGTAAATGACAATAGAAATTGTATTCATTTTAACACGGTTTTTATAGTTTCCTTTCCCCTCTTAGAAATCTTGATTATACCACTGTATACCACTAACATAATATAAATACTCAAAAATATTATGATTAAATAATGTATTTATACAGTTTGATCATATAATAACTTTAATATTACTGTATAAAATTTAATTAAATAATTAATACAACAAAAGAGATATTTTTTAAATAAATATTTACATATGAAATAAAGTTATGAGAATAATTTATAAAAAAAAAATAATTTTTAAATAATTAGGTTTTAAAGTTCATAAATTCTGTAATCTTTAATTGGAAAAATCAAATAATCAATTATATTCAAGCAATTAAGTTAAAAATATTTTAGTATAATTTCATAATTTGACAAAAATAATAAGCCATCATTTTTTAAATATTTTTGTATATTAACAAATAAAACTACAATAAGTTTTACAAATAGTTAATAATTTAACATTACATGGTACTTTGGAAAAATCATGTGAACTATTTGAATTATAAAAGGACATATTTTATAATGAGTATACGATAATTACACATTGACATTGTAAGTTCTTAAACAGCACAAATAATAAGTTTTATTGATGTGTTTATTTATCGTTTTGATTTCCTAATATAGATCGTAAATTATCTAGCATTTCCTTTTCTGATAATTCTTGATCAAATGTTTTACTACCTGTAAAAAAAATTACAATTAATTATTAATTAAAATATATAATATTTCTAAGTTAAAAAGTTTAATCTCTCCTTTATCATAGACTGGGATTTTAGATAAGTTTTAATATTCATTTTTTAAGATATAAGAAATTATATACAAAAAAGTAATTACTTTGAACTTGATTGATTAAGTGGATTTTGTTCCAAAAAAATGTAAATTATCCCAATAGTGCTTTTTTTATTTTTGAGAAAATCCCATCATCAGCTGTTTGGGTTGATTGTGTTTCATCAGATGATGGGCCTAAAAAAGCGACTATTTTTGAATTATATTCATAGTGTTTTTTTGTTTTTTAAAAACTAACTAATTTCAATAAATTTAAATGTTAAACTTAAAATTTAATGAAAAAAAAAAAGATTGATATATTTCATTATTATTAGCAGTAATTAGTTTAAATACAAATATTGTTTTAATAATAAATTGCTACTAAATTTTGAATCTAATTTATACATTTTTAATTATTCACAAAATTTAGCAAAACATATTTGAATTAATAATTTGTTTTTATCGTGTTATAAAACTAAATAAATGACAACTAGAAATCTTTTTTTAAACATTTCTAAAATGAACATAATAATTTTAATAAAAATGAGTTGATTTAAATTAAACCAAAAAAAATTAATTAAAAATAATGTTAATTTATTTGTGTTGACCAGACTTGTTTAATATTAAAAAGGCATTAATAACCAACTACTATGTTAAATAAATTCCCAGACTATGAAAATTAAGAGAAAAACATTATTGTATTGAAATGTTACAGTGGCGCACACCAAGAAATTTAGGAGTGTAAATTAAAAACTATTGGTTGGGTGGATGTCTATTTGTTTAATACTAATAGTATAACATAAACGTATAAACTATAAAGTTACACAGAAATTTATGGATTTTACATTAGTCGTTATAAATGTTCTAATAGTTAAATAAAGTATTAAGTGTTGATCACAATTTATAATTTATTTGTATATACCTATATAACCATACACAAATTTGAATTCTAAAGAGTACTCACAATACTTTTGGACCCTTATCAAAATATTTTTTCTTGAATCTAGTATCTACTTCTAAGATAGCATCAATTAAATATATAATTTGTACTTTTGTATAACATTTAGCTGTCATGCCATGATAAGTTTTTTTTTTCACAAATATAAAATATCTTAGAATCTACCACATATTTTAGAAAAAATTTACATTTTATTTTAGTAGCGGTAGTTTTTATATGGGACACTTAATCTAAGATTTAAATATAAGGGCACCAATTACAAAATGTTGGTGGTTGAGGGGTGCCTAGAAATTAATATTTTTTAACATCTTAGTTAAAAATGCATAGTGTGATATTATTACATATGAGTAATCATTAATATTTAAAATAATGCAGTAATTTAAATGACAATTTAAATTTACTAAAAACTGTATACCATGACTATACGAGTACAGTCCTTACTCATGAATAGATAGCACTTTATTACTAAATTTCCAGAGTAATATTGGTTCACAATTATTTATAAATACCTAAAAACACATCCATAAAATTTAACGAACAAACTTACTTAGTTTACATCTAAAGAAAAGTTATAATACATGATGAAATTATAAATACAATATATAAATAAATATATACAATGTAACAGAGTGAATTCATGAATAAAATAACTTTCTACATTTATGGTAAAATATATTTTATTTTTTAATTATGAAAATCAAAGGTTTAAAATATCATTTCATTTTTTTATGGAAAAATAAGAAATAGTAAATCTATAAATCTAAATTTTAGAAACTGTTGGCTGAAATATATTTGTCTAAATTAAATAGTTTATTTTTCACAATTATTTTAAATGTCAATATTTTTTTATGGTAGTTTTTAGATGTAAGTAAATGTTAATGTTAAATTTTTTATTTTCCTTTAAATGTTCATATTTTTTTTATATATTATGTTAACTAGAATCAATTTTTGATTTTTATACAAAAACTTATAATTTATTAATCAGAAGTTTATACATTTATTTTATTTATGTATGGTAACATTATACATGGTTTTCATTTATTCATTAGAAAATAAAATTATTCAAAAACATATATTTTAGAAGGTGCTGAAAAGATTTCTTAAAAGTAAGAACTAGTAGTCAAAATTAAATTTTATGTTAAGTTAATGATAACAATTAACTATAATAGTATGTACATTGTTTACAGTTATCTAATTTATTAGTTCATTTGTGTGAACAGGAGTTTTAAGCATCTAAGATAAATAAATTAAGAATGATGAATTATGAAACTATTACATTATTTTAAAAATAAATTGTTTTGAATGAAAATTTTTAATTTTAAAATTAATTATAAAATTAGTTGTATACTTTTTTGGTAATGGTTATTAGCAAGCTCAACATATTTAAATTAAAAAAATATAAAATAAGTTAACTACCATCTTTTTTATGATGTAAGTCTTTTATTGTTCCAGGCGTGTTTTCTTCAAGCTCTGCATAAGCTTTGATCAGTGCTTCTTGTTTTTTTGTTAATGACTTAGGAACATTTATTTTAATATTAACATAATGATCACCAAGTAGATTGGAATTCACTCTTTTCATTCCTTGTTTGATTAATCTAATTTTGGTGTGTGAACTAGTACCAGGAGAAATCTTTTAAAAATAAATTAAAACAAAGATACATTAAAAATAATAAAAATTTAATAAATAGTTTACAGAATCAATAGACTTCATAAATATTACCTGCACTGTATGGTCATCGTAAATGCCTCTAACTCTAATAGATCCTCCTAATATTGCTTGGGATATAGAAATGTTTGCATCTGTATAAATATCAGAACCTTCTCTTCTAAAATAATCAGATTTTTCAACTTTGAAAGTAACAAAAACTTCATTTCTATTGACCAAAATTCTTATAGTTTGTCCATCTTCAATTCCTATTAAAAATATTAATAACTAAATTAAACTCAATCCATATATCAATTTTATTGTCCGATAACAAGAATATAAACAGATATATTATAAATTTATCTATAAATATTTTCTAAAAAATTACATTACTATTTTATAATATTAAGAATAGTAATATTTATACACCTAATTACATAAATAGTTTGAATATATTTTATTTATTTAATTTACCAGCATTTAAAATTTATTTATTAAACAAATAAATTAAACTAATAAGTAGATTATAAAAATTTAAAGCCCTTACAGTATTAAGAGTAAAATAGTTACATAGGTATTATATTTTTTATTATTTTTAAAAATAAGTTATGAAAAGTATGAGTATGTAAATTACAATAAATTAATAATAATTTAATTGTTAATACTATAAAACATATCACATTTTTAATGAATATTCATGATTATTTATGAGTAAGAAAATTATAGAGCCTTACATGTAATATCAATGCAGTTAAACTATTGGACAAATTTAAACTAAACATACCTGCTGGAACTGGCACTGTAACTTTTTTATGTTGTACAGTGCTTCCTTTTCCATGACATTCTATACATGGATTTTTTATTACAACTCTACTTCCTTGACACTGCCTACAAGTCGACTTCATTAAAAATGGACCTAAAAAATTTTTTTTTATACAATTATTTAAGAAAAAAAAAACTTATTATAAATTCTATACCCCTTGATATTGTTTCCATTCCAGTTCCATTACAATGTGTACAAGTTGTTGCTTTATATCCTAGTTCACAACGAGAACCGCGGCATTTTGGGCAAATATCAACCACGTTTATATTTAAATCTTTATTCACACCTCGAGCAGCTTGTTCAAATGTAATTTTAACAACAATCTAAGAGAAATTAATTTAAGAAAAAAATTAGTTCAAAACTTTTTTTTAACTTAAAAATAATAATTACTTCTTCAGCAGCTCCAAAACCAAATTTTGAATCAGCAAAATCTTCTTCAAACGAACTATTATTCCCAAATCCACTTTGATTAAATATTTTTCTAAATAATTCCTCAGCATCTACATTAGACTGGTAACTCCATCTATTTTGAAAATCGCCATTTCCTGCACCTCCTCCAGGTCCACCCATATTTGGATTACCTGTAGATCCCCAAGTATCATATGTACTTCTTTTTTTTTCATCTCCTAACACCTATAAATAATATAAAATAATTAAAAAGTATGAAAATAAATGAGATAAAAAAAAATTTGTATACTATTCTTTCAAAATTTAAGAATTCTTCGCATTCAAAGCAAAACATTTACAAATTGTTAAAGTTTTTATAACATTTCAAAAATAGTAGCTGATGTTCATCATTAATTAAAAAAATAGTACAAGTAATTAAATGGAATTTTTTAAATACTTAAAATAATACCTATTATTTAATATTTGGACAAATATTACATTAAAACAATTAATTATTTTAACATACAATAAAAAAAAAAACAAATGATAATAAATTAAGAGAATGCTGCATCTGCATGCATTGTCTTCATCTAGCAAATTCATAACATACAAAATTATTCTAAATTGTTTATTGAACTCTGTTATGTTAAATATTTGAGTAAATTAATCTAATATGAAATTTTTAAGTAATAATTTTACTTAATAAATTTTTATTTAGTGTTTTTTTTTTTTTTATATATATTATAATTTTTAAGTAATGTTTAAGTTATGAGTATTTTATAAATAATGCATTAGTCTCTAATATATATGGAGGTGCTTTTCAATAAAACATCGAAACGTAAAGTTATTTAATAAATAATTGCTATTTAAAGGTGTTTTAACACATTAACTGCATATTATATTTAAATAAACTTACTGTAACACTTAAAAAAAAACTTAAAAATTTATAAATTAATAAATCAAAGTATGACTTGCACCTACATACCTACATATGAAATAATACTAGAAAAAGACATTAAAAAGATTCAATAGTTTAAACATAATTCTGACAAAATTTTAGAGCATTTAATAAGAAGGTATAAAACATCAACAGGGGTTATTCAACATATTATATAATGATATTAATTGACACCATTCACTGTCATTTGCAGAAAATATATTAACAACATTTTTGATGTAGCAATTTGAAATTTGACGAATTAAAGTTTGCTAATTTTGGGTGTTTTTTTTATAGGTACTTAAGAATTATTTAAATTTTTTTTAAAACTAATTGATTACCTTTAATCTGAAAAATAGACTAATGACTTTATAGAATATGAACATACCTATCTGTAAATGTTTGACACAATTTTATAAGTATTTAAAATAGGTAAAATTAAGCTAAATCAAGCCAACAGCTATTTTAAGTAGTTGAAATTTTATAACCTTTCTCTGTAGTCTGTCTCACAAGAGATCATGCCGGATTTGCACATGTAGAATGAAATCTTCCAACCACCTAAGCTATCATATCCCCTCTATGCATCCAAATTTCACAAGAATTTAGTGGTATATGCACAAAGCCTATTAGTTTTCGCTTTTGCACGACATGATTTCTCGCGGGATAGGGTATAAATACTAATATACAATATTCTTAATCAAAAAAATTATTCATGAACATCATAAATCATATTTTACTAATTAATAGATCTTAATTTTACTACTTAGAGTCTACTTTGTATTATAAGTTTTTTTATATAAAAATATTTACATTATTATAACAAGTCATTTCACTATTATAAAACTATTGTATAAATAAGAGATGCTTTTCTTGCTTCTATAACAAGTTAGATTTTGATTTAAAGAAGAAAACAACTCTACCTAATATTGAAATAATATTATTTTATTTTCTTTTATAAGCAATATACTAATATATTGAACAGTAAACCATGTCGTAAGACAACTCATAAAGTGAGAAGTCTACTATAATTATGTTTATATTAATAAAGTTGCTTATATATAACAAAAATATTATATAATTTACTTTAATGAGTTAAAATAACAAGTACTTAAGTTAAGAAATAAAAAAAAAAAAGTAAAATAGCTAATAGTAATAGCTTACAATTAACCTAACTTAAAATGATGCTAACTGGTAGGATTCTACTGTTTAAAACATCAAAATAAACATGGAGTACTCTTGTTACTTTTAACTTATTAAGTGAAATTGATAACAAACAATAAGTAATAAATAAACTATACTTACTTCATAGGCTTCAGAAACTTCTTGAAATTTTTTACTTGCACTAGGATCTCCCTTGTTGGTATCTGGATGAAATTTTTTAGCGAGTTGATAATAAGCTTTTTTGATTTCTTTCTGAGAAGCGTTTTTTGGTACTCCTAATATGTTATAAAAATCCTTTTTATTATTCAAATAACTTGTGGTGTGTATACTTTTATAACTATAAGAATTCAGTGGTTTGACAACTGCAACACAAAACAATTATAAATATGATGACATATCTATAATTTAAAATTATACTTACAGTGTTGAAATAAACGTTTATTACATAATGTGGAATAACTGAGAGACGATGAAAATAAGTTATGATGGTTTATTTTTTGGAAATTACACAATAGAGATGGAGAGTAATATTTATGAGAAATCAATAGTTTTATTTTCATACTGTTCATTGTGATTAAATTTTAATTGTCTTGTTTCCGTGTTCCAGAAATATAATCAAGATGCATTAATAATGCTACAGATTGCTTAAATATATAAAATAATAAAAATTAACAATATTAAAAATGTACAAACCACGAAAATTAAACGCGTGATAGTAAGCAATATGATACTGATGCCGGCCAAAAAATAGGGAGGGTAGCAATTTATCGATTTATCAAAAATATCGATAATTTAATATAATCACATACATTAAAATATCGAATGATCGGGTTACATCACTATAAAATTTAAAAATGTACAATTTTTATGATCATTACTAAAAGTAATCATCTCGACTTAAGATAATTTACAAATTTATGATATTATGTTTCGAAAAATTAATTAGAATCAAACTATCTTGCATTAATCGATATAAAATTTACGATAGTTATCTATTCTTTATCGTCTCGAAGTTTCTAGGTAATAGAATGAAGTTAGGAATGTAATAAAAATTAAAATATAATACTATACTCATGAATATAATATTATATACCTAAGTTGTTCTTAACAAACGATAAGACAAATTTATCAGTGCTCAGTGTCAGTGCTCACTACTTCATGTATTATTAGTTTTTACTTTTTAGCGTTTTTAGTTTTTACTGTATTTAATTAGTCGTACTTGATAATTGAAAATTGATATTTATTATATAAGAATCATAAGATGTAGTCATTAGACAGTCACTAAACCAAAGTACAATATGTAATTATTGATATAATAACACATACCAAAATAAATATAATTTAAGAGCTCGGAGAATATCGCTGTTTTACAGTTACACACTGTATTACGGCAGAGAATATGTTTTATAGTTATGGCATCTTAGATAAAAAGAAAATAGAGGGCCAGATGTTATCCCCAGCTTGCATTTTTTTTTTTTTTAAATGTTTAGAATCATGATGTCTAGACAATATTATTTAAGGAAATAATTAGCAAGTTCACTACATTTATAACACAAGTATGACAAAAATATAGTTATCTAAATTTAACGCTTTAACATTATTGAATACTACAGTTATTAATACAAGTATATTTTTTATTGCTAATTGACAAGTAATAACTTGGATGCTTAAGAAACTTATTTTATTCAGTCTAAAAAAAATGGGTTTGAAATACGGTGTTTCAAATATAAAATTAGAATTAGAACTTGTGACTATCATTAATTATTATTTACATACAAATGGTACATTGTAATGTAACTAATGAATAATACCATTGAGTATGTTTAATCAATAATAATACATAATCATTATAAATATAAACATTAAACATATTTAAGAATGAAATAGTACTTAATGTATGTGTAATAGATAAATTAAATTATATTTTATTATAAATAGAACTTTTTCTTTTTACTGTACCGAAATGCCTTTTATGGGATGAATTTTTGATTAGTTAATTATCAATTAAATAGAAATTTAAAATATGCCACATCTTAAAAATCACTTCATTAATTTGACATTCCATCGACAGTCACTAGTATACATTGTTCTATTTGGAACTTAGAGAGAAAGATTTCAGTTTTACAAACTATGTTCAGCCATTGTAAAATAAAAAATGACACAAAATGTCTTATTCTTATGTATTGAATTATCACAATATTACTCTTATTGATTCTATTCTCTTAGGTTTTCTCAAGTTTTAATTAGTTATTGTTTTAGTTATAGTATAGTCAACTAATAACAGCCTATTCAATGGTACTTAATTTAAGTTATTAAGCAGTTACAACAGTATGAGGCTCAGTAAGTAAAAAAGCCTTTTTTAACATAAAAAAAAAAACAATTATGATCAATATTAACATAAATCATTATCACAGCATTTAAACTATTGATTAATATGTTGCATTGTCTATATGTTTGATGTGAAAAAAAAATACATACTGTTAATGGTGAATTATTATCAGAAGTATTTTTACAATAGAATTAATAAAATTAAACTAATAAGAAAAAGTTTAATTTTTTAAAAAATTAAGAAATTATTTTACTCTTATAAATATAATGCTCCAATGATAAAAAGAAAAATATATTTAATAACAAACAAAAAATATATGAATAGTTATATTAAGAACAATCAAATATATACATTATATAGATAAAAGTGATCAAAATTAAAACTGGAACTAATATTTTAGATTTTACATATAAAATAGTCATTTTTTGATTTTCATAAAAAAATAATAATTAAATTGTATTATATAAAAATAACAGTACAGAAAAATCATTGAATAAAAACTAGTCAAAAACAATATAAAACTAAAATTTAAAAAGGATATTCAAAAAAATTGTGATTAATAATTTCAATTGAAATAGATGAAGGGTTTGTTGCTTTACAAGGTTGAGTTAATTTGAGAATTCCATTTTTATGTAGTCCTTAGGAAATAAACGCACAAAATAATTATAAAAAATATCAATTTTCATTTGTACAAATACTAACCAAGTATTTCTACCAAAACTGAAATAGCATATCGTCTATTGGTTACGTGAATAGGACAAACATCAGTAAACATCAAACGCAAACAATTTTTAGGAAATTGTTTTAAAATATTAGATATTATTTTTTTAATGTCAATAGATGGTCGATGAAATTCTTCAACTTGCTCAACAATACTGTAAATAAAATAACATGATTTTATTTTAGTATATACATGATTTTATTTTAGTACATTCATATTAACCAAAATACTAACTTTTGGATATTCTGCAGATTTTTTGGTCCAAAATGATTCATCACATCATTTTCTTGATTAATGTTTAATTCAATATTATCAATCATAGACTTTTCAGGTGGTAACAATTGAGGTAATCCAGATTTTGTTATTAAAGACAAAGAAGGCATGGGACAAATATTTTCAGTATTTAATGGAGGCCCCTCAGTTGAATTGTGTGGTTCAATCATTGTTTTACCGTTTAAAAGTTTTTCAACTTCACTAAAAGATGGAAATGCCATCAGTGGTTGTGGTATATCTATACGAGATAGTTCAGGGCCAACAAGTGTTTTATGGGCTACTAAACTTTGATTCACTCTATAATTTAATTTGTCTTTAAATTTCTTCCATTTAGTCTGATCAATTTTTGAGATAGGTGAAATTTCTCTTAAACTATCTTCTAAATTATTATTTATCTAAAATAGAAATAATAAACTTTTAATGTTTTTGTGCAATTATTTAAACTAAATTTTTTTCAACTATATTTTAATTTTTTTATGTTATTAGAAAAATTAATGTTTACCTCATTAATTGTATCTCGCCACACTAAACTATTATTGGTTAAACCTAGAATACATTTTGTTTGATAATATTAAAATAGTTAAAAAAAAAAAAAGCATATTTAATTATTTTATAATTCTATTAAACAATAATTATATTTATTCTTTGTTAAATTAAATAGTTCTGAGAAAAATAAATTAAAAATGTATTATTTTCTTTCCAGCAAGAGAACATATAGTGTCCAGACAAAATCAATTCTTCTATACATTCTCAAGTAATATTCTGCATAGTGGAATCAGCTTAATGGCAGTGTCGCACAAGGTTGCATAGAATCTCTATGTTCACTTGCTGCACAATATAGATATAAAAATGTTGTTCTTAATATAAATTGTATCATATAAAAGTAGATTCTTATTGTTAAATGTTAACAAAACAAGAAAATCATAACTTTGGTTAATTATTTATATTATAATAAAAATATTTTAATGATAAACTGCACAGCGTATACCAAATATAAATTAATAGTGGTTACTTACATTCTTCAACTAAAGGAAGCAGCGTTAAATGAGGTAATGAATTGTTTTTGCAATGGTTATAAATACTGAAAACATACAATTATTTAAAACGTTTAATTATATACATAAATATTACTGTTATTCTATAGTTATTGAGTTTATTATTTTGATTATTAGATTAAAATGATCAAATCTTATAGCTGATTTATTTTTTAAAACTAAATAAATTTTAATGAATAAAATTGAATGTTATGAATTTATAATATTGATTTTTCTTTATTCAGAAATAAATAATATTAAAATTAGAAAAATAGATGTATTACATACCAAATGTTTGAAGTATTACAATCATTTAATTTTTCTTCATTGGTTTTGTAACTACCCATAGTCATTTCATTATTAAAAATATCATCTAAATTCTGGTAAAAATAATTTTAGGATTAATTAATTATAATTGTACAACCGTAATAAATATAAAGAACAACATAATTAAACTTGTTTTTCATTTATTTTAGTTTTCTTAAATGATAAATAAAATGCAATTACAAACTACCAAGAATGATTGAAAAATAATTCATGTTAAATCTAAAATATATCATGAAATTTTAAAACAGAAATTAGAATTTTATTTTTTAAATATATTAAAATATACAATACTTTGTGTTCTTCTAATTCCATGTTTAATGTAAGAGCAGCAAATGGTATAATAAGTCTATTACGGTACATAGCATATCTTATAGGTAAATGATCAATAGATTGATTAGTACACTTCAACATCATACATTCAAGTGGTCTCTAATGAAATAAAATAAATAATTGTTAAATTATAATAATTACTTGTATTTAATAGTTAAAAGAATTACATCAAACATCTCTCCTTGTAGTTTTTTTAACCTGTTTCTAAGTACTCGGCTGTTTTGTTCAATCTGTCTTTTCTTAAGCTATATAAAATAATTTACAATCAAAAAATATTAATAATATATTTTATTACTTCCTATAACTAAAGAATATTTATACTATTCTGTTAAAAATTGTGAAAAGATAGTCGCTAATTTTGTTATTTGTACATTATTGAAAGTTCTTAAAAATTTTAGTGATAAACACTTAATCTTTACTATAGTATAACAATGGTTGAATACTATAACACAATTAATATTTAGTTATATTTACAGTAGTTTAAATACACTTAATCAAGAGTATTAATGTACATATTATACTTTATCAACTGAAAAAAATAAATAGTATAATAATTCAAAATATTAAAAAAATATATACCAGTATTTACAGTAAATAAAACTATTAAGTGATAATCATACAAATTAATTTATATTTACTAAAAATAAACTTACTTTTTTTTTTAAAAGAACGTTGGGTCTTTTTCTTTTTAGTGATTGATTTGTCAAATTTTCAGGGGTAAAATGTTCATTAGTTCCCTAAAAACATTATTTTTATTTAATTTGTATTCTATTATTTATTATAATACAATTTTAAAACAGCTTTTACACTTAATCAAATAGTAGTACCTTATATTTTAATTGTTGTTCTTGTAGATCAATTGAATGTTGAGATAGTTCTCCTTTAGTTTGTTGATCTTGTAAATTTATCATACGTTGTGATTGTTCTATTTCTTGTTGTGGTACTATATTTTTAGGCTGTACATCAAAGCTCATTAATTCTTGTATAAAATCATTTTTTGGTAAAAGAGGATGTTCAGTGGGAGCATATTGATTGATTAATGAAAACTCTTCAATTGGTTGGATGAATATCTAAAAAATATATATACTTATAGTAATAAATTAAAAATACCAAATTGTTGAATTTACAACTTGTTGGTCTAAATCTGAAATTTTATAAATATCACCAATATTTTCTTCAGTATTCAAATTAAGCATATTTTGATTATGTAGAATTGGCACATTAAGAGCCTATATAAAAATAATAAGCATTTTGTAATTAAAAATTATACACAATCACAATAAAAATTGAGCATTAATCTTACTCTGAAACTTGTATTAGTATATGATAGTAATAGCTATTTATCATTATTTTAAATTTTAAATAATATGTTTTAGTTTATTCATAATTATTAGCACAAAAAAAATCTTGTAAGAATATTTTCAAAATGTATTAAATACCTGTTTGAATTGTTTAAAATATTTTTTTTGTTTCAGTAATTTCAACTATAACTATTTTTTGATAAACTTAAATATTATACTTTGTAAATTATTTAAATATACTTACTATTTGGTTTGGAACATTTGACTCAAGCAGTTTCATTTCTGTAGCATTTAAAGTGTGTCTTGGATGATTCTACACAAATTAACATTTTAAGAAACCAAATGTAAAATTAAGTTAGCAATTAATAAACAAAAATAACTGACAATGTATTGTTTTATTATAATAATCTATTATTTGTTCAATAAACATTTCACAAACAAAAATTAATAGAAGTGTCCTAATTTTTTTTTTTTATATATACTTCATACAAACATAATAATGTAGATAGTTTTAATTTGTCAAATAATTATTAATTTAAATATTTTTTAAAATATTAAATTATATTCTATAAGTATATTACAATGTATTGTTTATGAAAATAAAATATAAATAACCTATTAACTATTAAGCTAATAGTCTCAAAATCTAATACTTAAGCAAATAAAACACCTTAATGTAAATGCTAATAGCCAGTAATTTTCTCTATACAAATTACATATTAAATAATTTAAAAAATTTTAAATTGATACTACTTAGTAATTGATCATTACACTATCATCCTAAACCTAAATATTGTTATGGTAAAGCTTTTAACTATAATAAATATTTATAAATTGATATTATTGGTGTGTGAACAACTTGTAGTATCTAACCATTTGTCCTTATTGCTTTACATTTAAAATTCAATTACCAATGTTTATAATAAAACCAATAGTTTTATCATTAAAATATAAAATGGGTAACATAACTAAAATCCTAAATATATAATAACAAGTGACTTACTAAAAGAATATCTATCTCATTGTGGATTGTTTCTAAATTAGATACTCGATGTTGATTTAATGATTGAATTTTCTGGCCTAAAATAAATTAAATGTAGGTAGTTACTTGAATTAAATAAAAATAAATATTTATTATTAGTATGTAAATATATAAATCAAGTCAATTAACAATGTAGTTCAGCTTAAGTAAATAATATTAGTCTTTTTATGACTAAATTTTTACTATTTATTTAAAAAAATAATAATTAAAAAAAATTTACTTTGAATTTGTTCTATGTTGTCTGATTCTTTAGTAGCACCTGATTTCCTTTTTTGTTTCTTTCTTGGTATTTTGTCTCTAAGTTAAAATCAATTTATATAAACATAAGTACTTAAGTAAAAGACAAAACATAAAATTAGACCTTTATAAAATTTCTAATAATTTTAAAGTATGGCTGATAATTGTATCATTATCTTTATTACATTAAATAACTTAAAGTAGATGGGCATTTTGAGAAATGCCTGGATATTTTATAGAATACTCAAATGATTATAGTAGGTCATAGAGCAAATAATTATCTTACAGCACTATAATAAGATATCAATAATAAATCAAATATTTCTAATAGTACTCATATTATATATCTATCATATATAGATAATTTATAGTAATTTAATAAGACATTTAATCAATAGACTAAGTTCTATTTAATACTTTAAGTTTTATATGAGTATTAAACAAACTTTATGCAGATTCCAAAAATACTTTATTGCACTTAAAAATATTTTGGTAAAGTATTATTTATTAAGATTGAAAGATTGTAATTGTATAAATTAATTATATTGTCTTATACTGTTACTTATGTCCATAATGCTGGATGGTAAATAACAGTTTACATTTTCAATAAAAATAATTTATTACATCATAAATTAAATAAAAAAAAATAAATATGTATTGTATTTAATGTATTATATACATTATAATTGTAATGAATATTCTTTAAAATTACTAGACA
Source organism: Melanaphis sacchari (assembly GCF_002803265.2). NCBI lineage: Eukaryota > Metazoa > Arthropoda > Insecta > Hemiptera > Aphididae > Melanaphis > Melanaphis sacchari. Next base: position 1,044,662 of record NW_020271143.1, on the reverse strand, counting down.
TTGCATACATTTTAATTTTTAATACAGCATATTAGGCAAATAGAAGCAAATATTCTAAAAATATATAAATGTTATAAACACTAGATTAAATACTTTGACTAGTAATATAAATAATTCTTATAATAAAATAAATATGTATGTATACTTACACAGCTATTTTTTTCTTGTAAAAAGTCTTTGTTGAGTTGGTACAATAACCTAAACATTTTTTTTTTATTTTAGAAAAGTTAAATATTTATATCATATTATATGTATAAATCAAAAGAGGGGTTCTTATTAGCTATTAACATTAATTACTTATAATAGGCTCATTTTTCAAATAACTGTTCAGACAAATAATTCAAAAAAAAAAAAAAAAAGATTTTAATAAAAAGAGAGAAAATTTTAGTAAGGATAATAAATCAGATAAATTGACTGGACCATACAATTCTTTTAAAAAATTTTGCCAATGCATATGCCTACATTTAATTAGAGACTAGATCTAATTTAGCAGCAACAAGAGAATAATTTTAAAGATGTTCAACGCCTAACATTGAACCAATTGATCAAAGGAACCAAAGCTAAACTCACTAGAACTAGTCAACTACTTCATACAACTATACCATTTTTAATATTGATGGGATTTGAGTACAAAACAGTACTTTAAATTCTCAAGTAATTCTATTGATAAGTCTAAAAATTGTCAAGGCCATACAATATACCATTTCAATATACGGCTATGAGTCATGTGAACTAACTAGTTTGAAACCAAGATCAATAGAAATTATTAGTGTATCGAATACCAGAACTCAAGAAATTATAGGAATGGATTATTGACAAACGACTTTAAACGAAAATAAAAAGTTTGGATTTAATTATATGTAAATTAGGGATAATAAAATATTTTTAAACTAATTAACAAAGCAATCTAAGATAGTTTAGATATTAAAACAATCATCAATAGAACCAATTCATAAGTTAATATAAACTGTTAAATATGTTTATAACTTTTTTTGAGTCTACATAATTGAATATAATAAAAATACACTTAAGACTAGGTGATTTGAGGATGTAATGTTTATAAGGCCAATAGGTAAATTATAAATAATCATATCTTACTTCAAAAAAATCACTCTTTATAATTATAAAAATAAACTTACTGAAATATGCTTTTGTTGCATTAGTATGTATTAAAATTAAGCCAATATAAGCTTGACTTATCAAAACAAATGGATATTTAATGCGTTGAAAGTCATTTCGTAAAAATGTTAAGGTTGAAGAAATAGCAACTACATCCTCAAAGTTGAGTAAAAGTATAATTAATTGATCACTGAAACAGAAAATGTATTTATATAAATATATTATTGAAAAAAATCAACATTTATCAAGAGATATATTATATTTATATTTGTTTATTTAAATGGGACATTTTATAAATTGTGTTTTTTATTACCAGTGAACTGGCGACAATTTGATATTCTATGAATTCTTATTATTACAAACAAATAAAAATGTAGACCATATTTAATAATAATCCTAAAGAAAAAATTGAAATTATTTACACTTAATAACGGACTTAACAAAATACATTAATAATATAATGTGTACATCAAAAAAAAAATAGGAATAAATCGGCATAGTTGGAAAACTAATTTTAAGGGCCAGGAAAAGAAATACACCAACTAATAGGAACTGTAATGAAATTTTGAAATTATAAATATTATTTATCTAAATTAAGTTTATTCATAATTTTTTCTAATAAGTATAATTAATTACTGGATACTTTTTTTTTTATAGGTAAACATAGTTAGGTACCTATTTATTATAAAGTCAGGTTAGATTTATGACTTATGCTACTAGTTTTTTAGATATCTTAAATTTTCAAGCAACTCATAAATCATAAACTTCATTTATGTAAGTACAAACATTTTATTTTATTGCTAAAAAATACAAATTTTTAATGTTGATATATAAGTATTACTTATGTATGTATGCATTTCCTATAATACATTCAATTATAATACTCGGTCAACATAGTAATTGTTTAAATGATTACTCAATTGCAAAAATGCTAGGCATTTATAGAATACATCATTTTTTTACAAATACAATTACACACTACATATTGTCAAATTGTACACATTATAATATAACATAAAATATAATACAGGAGCAGATCAAACGAGGGGGAGCAAGGGCTCTCTTCCCCACATAGACTACAATTTTTTTAATTTCTTTTGTAAAATGTTTTAATTTCATGTAAAATTAATTTAACCAAGGAATTCTTCATCTTTTTATTTTTTATTTTATTGCACTGATAAACCGAAATTTAAATAATATTTACGTATTAGCTAGCGGATCTAATAATTAGCATTTAAAAAATAGATTGAAATCGTATAGGTAGGTATAGAATATTTATTATACCAATTTATTATAACTGAGTTTAATATTAAAGGATACCTACAACAATTTTATTATTGAAAAATGCATTTGTGTTATATAGTACCTAAATACAAATACTATTATTCAGTATTAAGGAAACAGTAAGAGTAATTTTAAAGTTTGAACTAATAAACAGTTATAATGATAGTATATTCGTATTTTTTACCACATCCAAGGCACATCTAATTTCCGAAAATCGTTATTCGTCTTAAAGTATCTTTGGAGACATTTTTCATCAGTAAACACATTAAATGGCACGTTCAACATGCCGTTTGGATCCACACTGCGGATCAGCCGGTGAAAGTGTTTATTATAAAAATCCATGATCTATAGAAACAACGCACAATTTTAGGAAACAAACTTGTAAACATCGACAAAAAATCGCATAAACGACTACACAGAACCACAAATCACAACTAACATAATATTACATAGGTAACAGCCACATGCTGCATAAGCACATAGCAACAGAGAATATTCAGAAATCGATCCTCGCAAATAAAATGACGGAAATCCCAATAGTGTCGATTGTGGCGATTGCCAATAATCACTAGTCGGATTCCGTCGCCTACGCTGACCACCCATTAACCACGACGATGAGCTGGTCAATCGTGGATCGGAAACAAAAGAATAACAAACGTTCAGTACTGCAGTGTAGACTTATATAGAAGTACATAATTATTATTTGAAAATATTGAATGTAAGCATTGAACTTGGATCTAAACTCTAAAGTAATATTTTACTCTATAGTCATGTATTTTTTTGGCAATATCACGATCTAATATAAGCAATAACTAATAATTATTGGTATAATATAAGTATTTTCCATGATGGAGATAAATGTTAATAACCTACGTTGTAACTTGTAACTTGTGTTAACTATCTTTTCCTGCAATGGCTAACAGTGGGACAATTAAACGAAACTAAATAAGAACACTTGTAAAGTGGTTTTTGTACCTATATAATATGTGTATAAACTAACAAGCTCATATAGTTTTGAAAATATGATGATAGTGTCTAAATAATTAGAGTAAATTAGGTAATAACATTGTAGATAAGCTTTGATAATATTAGTAACCTAACTAAATAATAAATACCTAACACAAGAAGATCAATAATATTTTGTAAATAATTGTGTATGTTAAGTAAAATATCTAGTTTGAATATTCGGTGAACTTTTTAAATCACTACTATCATTCATTTTTGAGTTACAACAACAAAAGTCCAAATCGACTAAATCTAAAATTGGTATTGAGTAAAAATGACCGATTTTCTATAATTTTTTGTCGGGTGTTACGGGTTATTTTAAAAAGATAGGTACTTGGAACTTTTTACTTTTGACCAGGAATGGTGGGGGGAGCTAAAAGTACTAACTAGATACAATTTTCTACCAAAACTATCCTCAAAATGAAATTTTAAGTATTTTTATTGCTCCGAAGTCACGACAACCCCAAAAATATATCAGCCATCATTTTAAAATTAATACAATGTGTCTATTCAAAAGAATCTTAAATGTATAAATATTTTTATTTAATATTAGGTTTGATTAGTTTGAAAATTTAATACAAGTTTTCTATTAAGATTTTTATATGAGTTCAATAATAATATTTAGTCTCAAGTCATAATAATTTTTTGTAAGAGTCTGAAATCTAAATTTTAACAAAATTATATATTCGCATATAAATTAGAAATTTATCACCAAAAGAGTTTAGTTATTTGTTGTAACTCCTAAAATATTAACCGTATAGACTTGAAACATTTCATAGTTATACTTAAATTATGGTTTTCCATAGGTACCTACTCAATGTCTCAATGATGATAAAATTTGTCAAAATCATGAAAATTTGCCAATAACTTACAAGGTTGCTAAGGTTGCTTAAAAAAGGTTTCATATAATTATTTCGCATCAAAATCAAAAAATATAATCACATTTTTTATAAACATTTAAAGTACAATTTTGAATAAAATTAAATACGTATTTTAACGAAAAATAGATAATTATATAATATTAGTAATAATAAAATTATTTGTAAACATAATATTTATATAGATATGTTAAAATAAATTTAACACAATAGGTATTACAGTGACTTGATCAATGATGAGGTATACTCGACACCTATAGGTAAATACTGTAGGTACAATGAGTTCAAAATTCAGATATATAAGTGGTTACTTATTTTCCCCTCTGTTTTTAAAAATAGTCACTTTGAAATTTTAACTTTTCAATATAACATTGCAAATTGCAATTAATAATTTAAAATATTGAGTTAAACTTAAACAATATTATAGTAGTTGTTAGTATGAAAGTATATTAGTTATATTAGTATTACTAGTATTAATACCTCTTTATATGTTCTATGATTTATATATTTTTTATTACTAGAATAAATACGTACATACCTACTTAACACCTAAAATCAAGTTCATACTTAAGTTTAAATTCAGTATGAGTTCACCGTCTTAAACTCAAATGACTATCAGATGATCAGATGATGGTCGAAACTTTTTTTTTATTTATTATTCTATACCTTTAATTCGTCAGTGGTCAGTCCAATAACAATTTTGAAAAGTGATTTTAATTTTTCAAAAAAACTTGACATCGAATTATTTTCTTTTTTAAATGTTTGCATATTTTTTTCTAATATATGATAATTTATTGTTATTAGTTTTTTGATTAAATACCAATCTAACCTACCGTAAAACTAAATAGATTCGTAATATATGTAATATTTAATAGCATAAAATTATTCTAAATAGTTTGAAAATATTATTATGTACCTACATATATAAAATGTAATGATAAAATTTATTATTATGTAATTTTAAATAATACTATTAATATATTTGTTAGTAGGAAATTTTCATTAAAAAATTTTATAATAATCTTATACCTAATGATTGTTTTTGTTTAATATATTTCGTAAATTTGTATGATTAATTAAAGATTAGTTTATTTAAAAATTAAAATATGTGTATATGGTCGTATGGAGTGTTTAAATTAAATTTATAAACATTATATTTAAAATTTAAAATATAGTTAAACTAATGAAATAAAATTCTAAATTTAAATTAGATATATTTCAAAAATTTCTGAAATTTACATCTCTAAATAAATAGATGTGATATTTTTGTCAAAAATGAAATTCAACTTAATGTATAAATGTATAACTATTTAGTATTTACTTATAGTAAAATAAATGATTAAATTGTCTATAAATTCTAGTGGCTGCAATATAAATATTAAAATATACAATAAAATAATCTTAGTAATATAAGCTAACAGACCGTCTGGCGTCTCCACTTAAAATCTTTTTTCATATACAATAATTTATCATGAATTAAGGTTAATACATCCATTATAGTGACCTATTCATTATTTAGCACTTATGATTGGTGAGTTACATGAGATACAACACCTAATGCAAAGCGTAGCGGTTACCTACTTGAGTGCTTTTTTTAATAATAAAATAAAACTCCTTATAGTAACGACGATAAGTAAATAAGTAAATTTGTACAACTAAAAATAATAGCCATGAGCTGTTACCTATTGACTATTAGTTATGAATCACAACTTATGATAGGTAATCGAAACATTTTTGAAAACATTATTTATTTATAAAATAAAAACATATTGCTAAACGATTTTATCGAGTAATTAAAGGCACTTGCTATATTTACAGAGATTATCAAAACCTTAAAATTTCAAGTACAAATATTAAGTATTACTTAATAAGGTACAATATTAACAAGTAACAACATTCACTACTTAATTATTGTCGCTAGTTACTCGATTGTCTTAATATAGGTACTGACGGCATTGATGTATTGTAACATGTTGAACACTTTGAATTAAAATTTGAACGAATACCTAGATTTTATCTAGTTTTTAAACTATTAAAATATTTACAGTTTTACAGTAGCTATAATACAACAATGAAGATAATAAAATATGTAGGTACCTAATAATTTTAGATTTTGAGCGGAGCGATAAATTTATTGATTTTACAATGATGTGTATTTTTTTATGTGTGTGCGTATATAATGTACGTGTTAAGTAATCATTAAAATGTTTCAATTTTTGTTTTTGAGAATGGTTTTGGATAGTAGTATAATACATTTATATATAAATATTATATAACTTTTTTGAGATAGGTACTTATATAAACGGTTACAATTTTTGATTTTTTTAAATATTTATAAAAATTTATGAATGGATATAAATGCTTGAAAATTTAGTGCAAGATTTCTAACAAATGATTAATTATCCATTAAAAAATATCAACAATTTATTCAATATGTTTACATAAACATTAAAATTTTAAATTTCAACAAAATTCATTAAAGTCTCGGAAATTACAAATTGTTTTGCAATTTGAAATTCATGAAAAAATTTCTGCTGATATTTGAGATTTAAAAAAAAAAAATATCTACAGGAAAATCAAATAAATTTTTTATGATCCGTTGTATTTAAAATGTTTACTTTTTTTTATGATGTCTTGAAAATAATTTCTAGCTTATACTTAGCAATTAATCTAATAGCTAACAAAAAAATGCTTATGCAATAATTTTCAAGCCTTATAGTAATAAAAAATAAGTAATTAAACTAATAACGTTATAATAAAAATAAATTATAATTGTATAGAATAATATGATCTCAAACCCTCAGTTGTATCCTTTAATCTTTAATACTGTATTATACTAGGTGTAATGATATATTTGATATTAGTTGTATTATCATTTTATAATTTAGTGATTTATATTATTAATATTTATTATTTAGTACATAATATAAATAATACTTATTGACTATTGTCTATATGTACAATATTATAAATGTTTTTCATCGTTCCTTCTTAAAATCTATTTGTTTTTATTTCTGATAAGAATTGCGCAATATTTTAAAATAAATATATAAATAGATGTTACTTATTTCTTTAATTACAATAATAATAACAATCAGGTCATCTTTTAGATTATAATTTATAAAATGTTATCGCAATAAAAACTTGGATATTAAAAATATACTTATTATTATATAGGTCATTTCCATAAATAAATTAATAGTAGGTAATATAATAAAATAATACGTGTATCAATAATGTTTCATTGGTATTATAGTTATAGTGTTTTTTTATGTACGAGTATATATAAATAAATTTGAATAAGTTTCTAAAATTCAAATAGGTGGGTTACTTACTAATGTTGTTTTCTACTACTTCCATGTTCTAATCTCTTTATAAATTATATATTGGTTTTAAATCTGCTCTAGGTTCATTTAAAATAATCAAAAAAACAATGATTTGAATCAATTTCCAATTTTAAGACATCCACATTTAAAAAATAGATTGTTATCAAAGTTGCTATTACAGTATTACATTGTCATATTATGTACTATGTGTAATCGTGTGATTCGTATTCAGAATTTCCTAGCTATTTGTCAAATAAAATAGGTATGTATCTAATATTATTTGAGTACAACAAGTTGACTAGTAATTTATAATTAGTAACCACTTAAACAATGATGGAATCGTTCAATTTAAAAAAAAATAAAATACTTATAATAATAAAAGCAATAAATTACATTTTTGTACAAATGTAGTTTTATAAATATTATTTAAATTATGTATATAAAAATATTTTCTTTAAAAACACAAAAATGTACTCAGACATAGATGAGTCTTTTATACTCGTTTATTCGTAGCTTACTAGCCTAAGTATTTTAGTAATTATATAAATAATGAATCGAAAATTATCTATTTTAATATAATATGTTTTTCCTTCTAGCTAGCCGTCGATTCTGTTTTATTTATTTATTATTTTTTTTTTTTTAGCAATATCATTAATTATTCTTATTGTTCTTATCTTTGTAACAGATTGAATAAATAAAACTATAAAAAAAAAAATAATAAAAATATGTTTTAAAATTTAAAATAATTAATACAATAAAACTCCTATAATATATAACTAATTAATAATATATTACTTAATAGTTAATAAACATAACAATTGTATAGATTTTAAAATTTATCCCAATTTTTATTTTTTCACTTACTTAACTAACAGCAATATTGTCATAATACCAATATATCATGATGTATTAATATTATATATAATAAAATTACGCTAGTATTTAAAAAGTTAAATAATTATTATATTCAATGTTAAATATATTATCATCAAATAATGCTCTACGACAAATTGTTTTCTCACGGTTACAATATTTACATTAAATTAATAATCTTTAATTACAAGAATGTGAATCGCCCTTTTAGAAAATAATTTCATCACAACGCTTTGTTTGATGATAGTATATTTAATATTAAATATCATAATTAAAGCGCGGATTTGTATGCATTTGCATATTTATTCTGATTGATCGTATGATATGCTAAGTGAGCACAAAATTTGTTTCATGACATAACGATTTAAAAAATGAAAATTTTTTAGTGCATATTTTTGCATATTTCGATTTTTTTATTTTAAGAGCTTACTTTACAATTTGAATTGCATACTTCATCTTTTAATGCATATTTTGATGTTTTTTTTAGACATTTTTTAAATATATACTATTACAGTCTATTATAATACAAGAAAAAATATATTAATACAATGATTTAGATTAATATCAAAACATATTAATAGGTAATCTGAGAAATAAAATAATTAGATTAATATTATCAAGATAAGAAAATATCGATTACGGCCATGATCGAACACTGACATTATTTCACTATTTTTCAAAAAATAATTTTTTTATTTTTCGTGCATATTTTAACACTTTAGTGCATATATTTATGCATATTTAAGATTTTTAAGCGCACATTTGGTTGGTTTTTGATGCATATAAATCCGGGCATTATCACTATTTTCATTATTCATTGATAATAGCTAAACTTTTTAAATACTAGCGTTACTGCATTACATATGATATTGATATATCATGACAAAATGTATATAGTAGATATTAGTCATTATTACATTATTTAGCTAGATAATTATTATATGTCTGTAGGTATCTATATTATATATTTTCTAAGAGTTGTAGAACTAAGAGGAAACTCTTGCATTTAAATATTGTAATTATCATTACTACGCTCCTCGATCCCGTTTATTTTTATTAAAAATTAGATTTTACTAATTTTTTCTTTGTTGAAAATGCTTTGACCTTGGATAAATACGAGCAAGGGGGAATTACACAATATATTTTTACCAGCTATATAAATGCGATCGTGTGTTATTCTCAAAGTTCCAGATACTAGAACAATACACCACTGCCAGAATATCTACATCTGGCATTCGTCAGTATAGTTTTTAATATTTAAAAAAAATATTGGTACGTAATAAATAGGTACATTTAAAGTTGTAAAATAAAATTACTTATCAATTATTGAAATTATAAAAAATAATTTTAAAAAGTTATGTAATTGATATTTTATGACCTAGAACATTAATACAAAATGAAATAGTATGTATTTTTTTTATTAGAGTTGGACCAGTATAAAGAGAGGGGGCTATTTAAATTTTTTATCATACATTGTTATGTACTTATGAACATAATTGATATAGTTGTACTACTATATTCTCCTGTGATCATTGTGGGAGAGAAACCCCCCTGGATCCACCACTGGATAATAGATATACTATTTATAGTGATAGTAAATTATTACTACTATCTATCTAATGGTTATTTAATTTTGCATTGCGTTGCAGTAGGGCAGTTAGTAGGTATCTATGTAAGTCATTACTCACTTTGATTAATGTCTACTGAGTTCTAACGACCAATGTCCGATATTTTTGTTATAATTATAATATTTTAAAATACTACCATATACTATACGTATTTAACATCTTGAAGTTTTGTCATTTGGTGTCTTACGCACTCATGCCTCCCATACATAGGCCATATAGACTATAGTTTGTTAATAATTATAATATTAAATATTATTGTATTAATAATTAATATAAAATTACGGACTAAGGCTCTAACTATTGAAAAAAAAAAAAAGATTTAGAAGCAATATCAAAAACATTTTCAGAAACCGAAAGAATATAATAATTATTATTTATAACAATTGTTAATCCTAACTGGTTACCTAATACTTGTATAAATATAATCTAGTATATTTTTTATGAATATGATGATACTGTGTTTAATTTCAAGGGTAAATATTATATAATTGTGCAGTATAAAAGTATGATTAATTAATAATGATTATAATAATACAAACAAGTTATAACATAATGTAGGTGTTATTCAATTATTTGCTAAAAGAAAAATTATAAATTTAGCACGACGGTGACACTAATTCGAGAGATTAAAATTTTTTAGATCATTTTTTTTTTTTTAACACTTTGACCTAGAGAATCTAACGCAATGAACTTAGGCAGTAAAGACCCTCTCTTAACTCTTTCCCACCAAAATTGAAACGTCATTCGTGCATTATAATATTATGATATCGGTGTCATACGTGCAAAACGCGTAAGTACAAAACATGTACAATACTACAAATTACAATGCCATTCGGCGCCGTTTTCATTATTATTATTGTTTATTATCAATCACAGCGGCGTCGGTGCCTTATCATAAACGCGCGACGCCGACGCGCCGATGACATCGCGAACTCGCGACTGCGCGAGACGACCTCCACGTACGCTGGTTAGGTAGCCAGCTACTAGCACGCCGCCAAGCGAAAACGCCCCGTTCCGCCGCCGTGATCGTGTGCGACCAAACGTTCTACACCGTATTTCGTAGTGCGGTTTGGTAGCCCATTACGGCGTGTTATCGAATACGGCGATGTTTCGTTTTTTATTGAAACCATTATTATATTATATTATCCGATAATACATATGACACACGGCGACGACGACGTTTATGTTTAACAATTTAACATAACATATTTTTATTTCGTTGTCCACACTTCCAAAGCGCTACGGCTACCGTCAAGGTTGTCCCTTTCTCCTGCTCATCATCCGCCGCCACAGCGTGCCGTCCGACCAGAGTATCGTAGTTAATACGCGACACCGCGCCGTATCATCGACGTCGATGACACGCAACTTTTGAAAGTTTTATTCTTCTTCTTTATCATTTACCGACGGGCGACGAGGAAAAAAAATAATCATATCATAATACGCTGCACCGCGGTAGGCACAATAGCACAATACTACGGAACCGTCCGGTGGGGAGACAACACTACAGTCGGCGCAAAACTACCAACTATACAGTGATATTATTTTATCATTGTTGTTACGGTTTACCGTTTAGGCGTTTACGACATTCACTCCGTCTCCCGTCCGAATCAGTTGTGGTGCGTCACCGCCGCCGTTAATTATGTGATAATCAATCGACGACGTAAAACATTCGAAGAATTTCCCAAAGTTAAACACTGTATACTAGTGTTCCGCTTTTTGCGTATCACATACACACATACACGTACACACTACACACACGTACACACACACACACACACACACACACACACACACACATACACACGCGATAAATATAATATAATATTCGGACTGTGATTAGAAAGGAAATACTAAGTAGTCAGCGAGAGTTTAATAAACGACGTATTATATATATATATACACAAATATAAATAATTCATTTTTTTTTTAATAATTACTTCATTCAAATTTTCGTTTATTTAAATAAATATATTTTTTTAGTTTATTTTTTTTAACAACTTCATTGTTCCTATATTAATTCCGTAACTTACATAATTATTATATAATATTTATACAGTATTACATTTTCAACGGACCCCGGCGAAGAAACAGCTTGTAGAAAAATCCAAAATCACGTAAGTAAAACATTGTCTACTTAAATATTACCTTCAATACTTATATGCGTTACCATTATGCTACCTACTGACCCACTTCTTACCACAATCTTCCAAATGGTTTGGTTAAACGGCCTACCCATATGACGATCACAATCTTATTTGCGAATTTTATCATGTAGTATGGGGGGCAAAGCGCATTTCGGCATATGTTAACATTGTGATTTTGTAGAGTGTATTACGCCTTTATTTGGATTTTTTCAGTATAAAATTAATTATTTTTAGTATAAACACAAGTAGTTTTTTTTGTGTAATTATCTTATCAGCTAAAACTTAAAATTGCGATATTTTAATACAATATTTTTCTACTCTCACGACACATCTCCCTGGGGATATATTTGTATAATAATTAAAATTATAATTTTTACAATAGTGTCATTAACATTAAACAAGGTCGGTTCAACCATCTACACCGTGGTGTTTCAATTAGTTGGTTAATAAAGTAACTTTATTGCAGTATCTGATAGTCAAACAAGCAAGTTTATTTAATTTAATTAATCATTTACATAATAAAAATATATTTTAAACATTTGTCCTATTTAGACAATCTAGATTCCTAATATTAATACATAACAAAGTATTTAAGCAATTAAGTGGTTGGTTATGATTAATATTGTATAATATGTAATTTACGTATCAAAAGCAAAATTAAAACAAAACTAAATACCTTAAAATTATTTTAGATGGTTATTGTCCAGAAGTATAAACAAGATTTGGTTGTGGGGAGGGGGGACCACAGAAACATTTTTAATTTTTTTCAAAATTTAGTGGAAGAAACTGGGTCATAAAAATATGTGCTGCTTGGTGCTCATAAGTATTGGTAAAAATAATACCTAATGATATTTCAGATGTACTAAAGTATTTAGATATAGTTTTTGAAATTTTTGTTGTACTTATGTTTGAGTTATAAATTTTGATAGGTAGGTATAACTCTAAAAATATGTATTTATCAAGTTAAAATATGTATTGTTATCAAAACTGTTGACTTAAAGATTTGAATTTAATTTTGACATTTACACGGATATTATTTAATATAAATTAAGAAAAGAACATTTTGGCTTTGGTTTTAACAATATATTAATGTTTTGTGAAATAACATAAACTAATTATTTTTCATCTTTTTCATAAGATCATAAGATTTTATATTGAAGTCAGAGTTCATACCTAGTTATAATTATTTTTGATTATTAATTAAATTAATTTGAAGTTAAATTGTTTTGCTTTACTTATATTTTGTTGTATCTAAGATATTTTAGAGACTAAATATAGTAGATAATATTTATTTAATTACATTCAATACTTAATTATTTATATATTTAGTTGGGAATCAATTGTATGAAAAAAAAAATAATATCTCTCAGTTAATATAATTGATTACTTAAAATAATATAGAATAAAAAATACTCAATAACATTTCATTGTTTATTGAAAATAATTATCTTGGAAAATTGATAATCAGCTTTAATTAATTATCATTAATATTCAAATTTACTTAGATTAAACCAATTGTGTTAAAATACTATTATAATTATGATAAAAAAAATCATTAAAATAATCATTTTTTAGTACCTCATAGTTACTTACTTAAATATAAATATAAATTTAATCAGGTTTAAAATCGAATATAGACAGATATATTGAATAAATATTAATTAGAATGTTATTATAGTTTTAGTACCTAAAATATATTTTTGTATTTATCTTGTATATTATTTTTGGCAATGTTGTACATATTATTATATTATAAATAATTTATTTTATTTAAATCAAAATTGAAGTTTATGAAATAAATAATTTATTTCTTAGATGTGGCCTAGATATATTATGATTTTAGTTTATTTATAACTTCTTTAAAAATATTACCTTTATCTTTTATTATTTTATAACTAAGAGTAATAAAAATATTTATCCTTTAAACTTTTTGGTTTCTGATAGAAACTAATTTTATTTTAATCATTAAAATGACATTTTATTTGAAATATCTTGGGTTTTTCTGAAATGTAAGACATTCTTGAGCGAGTTCTTGAGTCTTGATATTAGAATAAATTTAAAAATTGTAAAGGTATATTTTCTTTAAGAAATGTTAAAAAAAACACTTATCTTCATTATTGTGTTAAACAATTTTTCCAGTATAATTGTTAAATTTATATGTATTATATGGGAATTTCAAAAAAGTTCATTGGGGCTTTATGTGTTTATTATCATTTTTAACTATTAGGTGCATGATGTTTTCACAAAGTGAGTTCTAAAATATGCAATACATTTTTAAAATTTCAAACTATATACCTACATAAAACCAATCAATTTTTCTAACTGTAAAATTGTAAAAAACTAATAACTATACATTATTTCATATAATTTTACCAGCTGTTATTAATTAGTTTATAAGTTGACCAACATATTTTTTGATATTTTTAAATAGGTAAGTAGAACTTATGGGATATCTTATTTTAACATTTTTTAGCCTTAGATTTTGAAATTAAAATGTTCATATAATTTTATTCATAAAATAATTTACATATGTGTAATTTTGATACATTTTTATTCGAGTTTTTATTAATATTTGAACTTGAAATGTTAATAAAAAGCATTATTGAATGTTGATTTTTAAATTGCTTTAATAAAATCATTAGATGAACCTTGTATTACATTTTAAAATCTAGAAATAATATTTTTTATATAAATTGAAAAATAATTAAATAAAGTAAAAATTAAAAATATTTATAAATAGCTTAAACAAAGCCAGATTTTTTGAAAATTAGATCATGCCAAGATAATATATATAATTGATGATATTTTCTGACTATGTTTAGTTATTTATTTATAAATTACAGTATAAAATTTGTGTATTGTCAAATTATAATTTATTAAAACCATTAAAATTTTTGATCTGCTCAGAACCTTAAGTCTCAAAAAATTTAAAATAAATTTTTAATCTATACATTTTAATTTATGAAATTTATTTCAAATATAAGTATACTAACTTTTATGTCTCTTAAATAAACCAAAATGCATCAAATTATAAGTCTAGTTCATTATCTAAATGTATTTTTATAGTTTAAATATACATATTATACCAAATATAATATATAAAACTCACGTTGTTCTTCAAAATTGATCGTTTGAAGTGCAATTAATTGTTGAAATGAATGTTATAATATTATGCATTTGTTCATTACAGAAAATATAAATTAATGTTAGTTACATTTATACATATTATTAATCAATTAGATTAGTTAACTAAAATTAGTATTATTCATCTCAATATAAATAGCGTTTATGGTTTATGTAATGTTTATTTTATAAAATTTTCTTGCCTCTAAGTATATATTTTTAATATTTAATAATATATAATATATATCCATATTGAAAGAGGTTCACTTGTTATGTCTAACTATAAATTATTAGTAACATACATAATAGTTTTGTATATTATACTTATTACCTCTATTTTCTTTAATATTTATGAAGTAAAAACAACAAAATTTAAGATTCAATGAAAATGTCTTTTTTGATTATCTTCATATCACTTGTTGGTATTACATTTTTGGGTTTATTATATACAATCTGTCATTATTAATTATTCTACTTTGAACATATTGAATGAATCAATTGAAAATTCTATTTAACTGCAAGTGAAAAATAGATAATTGATTAGTACTGATGAAAATTATATAAATGGCTTAGAAAAAATATACTTAAAAAATTGTCTACCATTACTTTAGGCTCAATTATTTAATGTATTTATTATGACCTTGAACGTCAATTTTTAAAATGAATAACTAAACCAAAGAGTTGTACTATTAGTTTTAAAAATAAACTAATAACCCATATATTTGAAATTAAAATAACACTTAATTTGCAGGGAAAACAAAAATAAAAATAAATATATAACTAAATTACAGAAAAAATAAAAAAAATATATATATTCAGAGTTTAGATAAATAAATAAAATATATCTCAAAATTGTTTTTTTTAATTGCTTTAGTTATCTATAAATAAATTGCTTGGTATATAATTATATACCTTTATTTCATTTTTTATTTAATCAAAATGTAGTTGATAATTTTGATTTATGACCTTTTATTAAAAAAAAAATAATAAAGTAAATCCACATAGAGGTATATCAATAAATTTTATATATTTTAATATTTTATATCATTTTATTTATAATTTTCTATCAATTATTATACACATTTAAAATATCAAGTTATAATAAATGTATATTTTTGCATAGTATTATATAATATTTTGTACTTTAATTTTAATAAAAACTACAGAATTCCAAGTGGTTTGTTTTGTTGTATAATTTTATAACTAATTTTACTGAATTGTGGCATTATTATAGTAGTGCAGTAAATAATTAGATAACCTTTCATGATTTCATATAATCATTTTATGAGGCTAAGTTGAAACTATCAATTCTTAATGTTTCATAATTTTTTTATAATTTTACCATGCTTATTTAAGTTATTAAGAAAATCAAAACATTCTATAATATATTATTATTATAAAAGTTATTTATGCCTAGTTTGGAAAAAAAAAATTTGCTCTGTTTCTCAGTGTTAATTATATACAGTAAATGATTCAATATTTTAATAACACTCATTTTTATGTATTTATTAAACTAATTCCTTATTAATTTGTATTTGGACTAATATTTTTATAATTATGTATTTAAATGTTTTTGAAGATATCTATTTGTTTTGAATATTATTTGACATTATTATTATTATAATATACAATGAATTTTAAATATATATTTATTTTTTTTGCAGTATTTAATATATTATGGCCAACAGAGCTGTACCTCAGAGGCCTAACGGTCAAACACCAGGGAAAATATGTCAGTTTAAGTTAGTTCTTTTAGGTGAATCATCAGTTGGAAAATCTAGTTTAGTGCTTAGATTTGTGAAAGGCCAGTTTCACGAATACCAAGAGAGTACCATTGGTGGTATGTATTTTTAATCTTTTTTATTTTAATTCTCTTTGTTATGATAATAATAACAATAATTTGATGATTTTCATACTATGATATATTTCTTTAGCTGCTTTCCTTACTCAAACGATTCATTTAAATGATGTAGCTGTTAAATTTGAAATTTGGGATACAGCTGGTCAAGAACGTTACCATAGTTTAGCACCAATGTATTATAGAGGGGCTCAAGCAGCTATTGTAGTCTATGATATTACTAATCAAGTAATAATATATTTGTTTCTTTTAAACCTGTAGATATTTTAAGATATTAATGAATAAGATTCTTCTTTAAAAAGGATACCTTTGAAAGAGCTAAAAATTGGGTGAAGGAACTCCAAAGACAAGCAACCCCTGGTATTGTAATAGCCTTAGCTGGAAATAAGTTAGATTTAAATACTATGAGAAGTGTTCAGACTGATGAATCACAAACGTATGCTTATGAAAATGGACTGCTGTTTATGGAAACATCAGCAAAGACAAGTGCTAATGTGACCGAAATTTTTAAAGCAATTGGTTCGTAATTAAAAACAAAAATGTATCTAAATCATATTTTATTTTTAAAATTGAATTAATTTAGCTGAAAAACTTCCTAAGAACGAAACAACTAGTACAGCAGGGCAAGGCCGACGTCTAGTTGAATCAGAAGGAGCTAATAAGAGCCTTAGCAGCTGTTGTAAGTGATACAGTAAATTGAGTCAGTTTTCATATGGATTATTGACATTTAATCATCTAATAAACTATATAGCTTTGTAAAATTATTAAGCCTCAGAATTATATTTATCAATTTGCATTTAATATATGTATCAATATATTATCTAATAATATATATATAATGTTTTGTTTATTTTCATTATGCTTCTGTATGCATAATGTGAGTGTATTGAACCATCAAAATGTCAATACTGTTGGTCATGTTCAATAATAGTTAATACTTTTTTTCATTCATTCAACTTTTTTATTATTAGTGGTAAAATTGTTTATATTTAAGATTTTTTTTTTTACTCAATCAAGTTTTTACTATCAATTCTAAAATAAATAAAATATTTTACCATAGCAAGTTAAATAGATTTTAATCTAACTAGTTATTACCTATAATAAACTTAAAATTATGCATTTCAATTAAATATTATCCCAATTATTTATTGAAAATAAATTAGTTTAATACAAAAATTATTATACTTACAACCCTATTACTATCATAGGTCACTACCAAAGTTATGAGAAATTTAACTGTTTTTATCCAAACCGCGATTTAAATGGCGAACTTCATATATTGTTACATTGTTTGGTTACTTCTAAATGTTTACAATATATTATGATTAATAAGTTTTTGGTGAAATCGGTTCTCAATACAATTTTATTTATAGAATATTATAACTGTGAACTCTGTGTTACTAAAATTTAATCACATTTTATATTATATTTTATTTTAAAATCATTAAAATAAATACTATTGAATTTATATATATTTATATATACATATATAATTATATTTAATGTATGCATATATGTATATTTATATACATTTACTAGATATTTGTTTAATGGTATCAAAGAATTTTATTGTTATATATTTTATCCAAAAAAAATAAAAAAATTAGATTTATGTAATTTACTATGTATTCTTAATTTTAGTGGCAGTTTAGTAACTAGGTTTATGTAAATGGTGGAAGAATATAAAACAAATATTGTATTTTATCATTACAAAATCATATTTATTTCATTTAAATTTATTATTTTATTCATTATTATTATTATTATTATTACTATTACTTTAAAAAAAAAAAAAAATTGTTTTGTTACTTTGATAAATTATTTTATTTAAATTATGATATATAGAAAAATTGGTGTATAAGAAAAATTCCATTAAATATATGATAGCAATATATAAATTTATATTAAAGTTAAAATGTTTGTGTATAAAAAAAAATAATAATGATAATAATAATAATAATACGAATAACAAATGCAATTGAAACGTATTGACCAATAAAATTAATGTATATTTTTTTAATCAAATTTACTACCCAATGAGTAGTTATATTTTATTTTATTTATAAATTCACGAAATATTATTATTATTATTATTTCTGCAACATAATTATCATATACGTATTAAACCTAAATTTGTAACTTAATTACCTTAATTTGTAACCTAATTACCTAAATTAATAATTTGATAAATTGTAATCACATTCATTTCTTTTTACTTAATGTTTGTGCTTGACAAATAAAACTGTAACAACTGTATCTATTTTAATAACTATGTTGATGTTCATCAGTAATTATAATTATATTATAAATAAGTATATACTATAGGTGGACAACTTGCGACTCGCGGGTCATATGTGGCTCTTATCATTGTCAGATGCAGCTTGTGTCTCATTTATAAAAACAAAATTTACTTAATATTATTATGAATTTAAATTTTTTAGGTATTAGCTTATAAAATATTATCAAATTATATAAAATGTGTCTATTAACATTTTGGCTCTAGGTATCATTATATTTATCTATGTAACCCAAGAATCTGTCCGTGTTGGCCACCTCTGGTATGTACTATAACTAAAATGTAAATATGATACAAAATAGTTATGTATTGATAAATATATATTTAAATAATATAAAAATGGATATAGATGATAAGTAAATTTGAGTTACCTGTTAAAAACTAGTAGGCAATAGCGTTGCATGTGAATTTTGTATTATAGATGAGAAAAATAGCGCAGAAGTCTAAAATTATATTTATTATTATTATAGTAACCTTGGTTATTAATGGTTAAGATCGCGTTGTCATTTTTTTCAGACAAATATAATATATATAATATGAATTTATGCGATACTGGTTATAGACCTAATATAAGGATCATATCAATATGTATAAAAATGGTTATGGTTGTAAACATTTCTGGTAGATACAATGAAACCACAAATATTTAACTAAAATTATTCATTAAGTATATGTAGACAGTAATCACATCATATATGTGATAGTAAAATGCTTAAATTTTCAAAATTATAAAATAGGAGAGTAGTTAATTTTTTTTAGACTAAGTACTAGTAATGTCTCAAATAAAAAATATAATTGTTTTTCTTAAGTCTTAAACCATATAAATAAATACATGTAAAATAATTTAAAATGATGATAATAAGAATAATAATAATCAACATGTACCCTAATGTATTCTATTAAAATATTTTAATTTATTTATTTTGTATAAAACTAATTAAAAATTGTTAAAAATGTACAATAAAAATATTAGCAAAAAATTTAATTTTAATTTGTTTATTTGATGTTCCTGTAATATCCTCACTCTTATTACTGTAGACCGCGGTTTCATATGCATTAAAAACCAACCAAATATGCACTAAAAATCTTAAATATGTATAAATATATGCACTAAAATATTAAAATATGCGCGAAAAATAAAAAAATTATTTTTTGAACAACAGTAAAATGTCAGTGTTCAATCATGGCCGTCATAGATATTTTTATATCTTCATAAGATTAATCAAAAATAAAATATTTAAGAAAAATATTATTTTATTTTCCCGATTATTGATTTAAGGTCATATTTGGAAAACCCGTTTATATACCTATTAAAAACATCAAAATATGCACTAAAAGCTCTTAAAATAGAAAAATATGGAAATATACAAAAATATGCACTAAAAAGTTTCATTTTTTTAAATCGTCATATCATGGACAAATTTTGTGCTCATTTAGCATATCATACGATCAATTAGAATAAATATGTAAATGCATACAAGTCCGCGCTTTATTTATCAGAAATGGCCGGATTTTGTAAAAATGCATGTTGCTATTTTTAATATCATATACATGTAGTAGTCAATGAGTGTCCACATATTAAAAATTGATTGATTAAATATCAAAATTTTATGCTCCATATTTTTGCATATTTTAACAAAAAACCGTACCTACAAATATATATCTAACGATCAAAAAAGGTGTTGAGCAAAAAAAAAACAGATTACAGGTACGTTAATGTAATATCAAATATTTTATGACTCAAAGAATATTCAGAATTCGGACGTTAAAAAAAGTTACTAAATTCTTCTATACAGATTGGTTGTACGAGTTTTATAGCAGAGACGTAGCTTTACCTATTTTATCTAACATATACTGCATTAAATCGTACTTTTTTCCTATTTATATCACCAATGTGCCTACCATTTAATTTTAATAAAATATTTTCTACAATGTATTACTTAATGATTAAAAATTAAATTACAATTTAACAAATTACATTTTTGTAATGCATATTTATTATACCTATTATGCATCTTATACTTTTTGCTTATGAAAATTTAAATAAAATTAATAAACAATTTAATAAACTAATAAGTTATTAGTTATTAATATTAATAAAATTAGTCATATTATTGTTTTATAAACATGATACAAAGCTTAAGTTTTAATATATAATATAATGTTGGTTGCCATAATTATTTATTAAAATATACCTAAAAGACTAGAAGTGTAAATTTCTAATATTTAATTACAGTATACATTTTAGTGAATACTATCCCATTTTGTATTGGTATAAAATTGCTAATCTATTACAAAATAATATTTTTGACTAAATTCAGAATTCTTGTGTTGCTATAATTTACTGACTTATTATATGAGTTTATGTTGGAATATAAGTTTATCAGTTATAATTAGAACTTCTAGAACGGTTAACATTGTAACGAGTATTATTATTAGTACACAGTTACCTATATCCTATTAATTGGTTTTACAAATTACAATGACTTATTTGGTTTTCTTTTTATATCAAATAATATTTTCTAGCAGGATAAATGGTCAGATAATCTTTATTGAATTCTATACTATTGATTTTATTAGGTATAGGCAACTGATGATCCATATATATTTTTTTATTTGACGTTTGGTACATATTATTATAATTCGGTACTCTATAAAATTTTAAGGTTAATCTGTATTTTATTTTATTATGTTTTTAATATTAAAATATATTGTAAATATAAAAAGTAAATGTTAGTTATAAATTGTATTGAATCTTTTTTTTTTTATTTTAATTACTTTCTGGCCTACTATATTTTTAAGTTCTAAAAATTGGCCCCTAGAAACTTTGATTTACCCATCCCTGGACTTCATAAATTGAAAATAACATTACCGTAGTCATAGGACAATCAAATAAGTACCTATTATAAGAAAAGAGGGGAGTATAAAAGCACCACTTAACATGGTTAATAATTGATGGTTCCTGGTAGTTATGCAATTTTTACATGAATGTATTAGATAAGGATCATAATTCATAAGATATTATTTTTATTACATTTAATGATACGGAGGACTGAATTAACATAGATACAAAAAGAGTTTTTACACCAAAACCTAAGGGGTGCCAAATAAATATTTTTTTAAGACAGCTCTTGTCCTTAGTCCAGGTTTAATGATATGGTATTATGGTAATTATAGTAACATTAATTAAGTATTTAAATAATACATATCCTGTAAATATTATCATCTTATATTTTATCCTATTTGCTCATTGAACATTTATTACAGATTGTAATTTGAATAATGTATATTTTAATACAAAGAAATAGATAAATATCAAATTTAATTACCTATAGTCAATGGCACCGAAATTAATTAAAAAAAGTAATTCAATTCTAATCAAAACCAATAAGTAGGCTTCAAAAACTGAAAAGTATTAAAATTACTTAGTTTTTCTATAATGATAACTTGTCATTTTGTAACTATGCAATTCAGAAAAAAAATAATTGAAATGGCATTTTATTAAGTTAATATAATTTAATATGGTAGGTATGGTAAAAAAAACCCGTCAAGTAAAATGAAATGAAAACTTATAATATATACTATATTTTCTTGTGAAAAGTAATTACGTGACAAGAAATTTTTTGAGTATACCTAATAATTAAATAATATTAATTTAGTGCTATGATTGACAAAATAGAATAGTTACCTTAGATACCGTTTTAAAGCTATTGTAACGTTATTGTCAAATTTTCAAAATATTGTATGGTTAGAACTTATTATATAATTAGTTTAAACTTAAAAAAGAAAATAATATAATTCCAACTTAAAATAATGTTCATCCGAATTTAATTAATTTCCAAAAATAAATATTCACCACAATATAAAAATTTAAATTAGGTAAAACAAAACAATGTGACAATATATAATATTGTTATTATTATTGGCATTATATTGATCGAAATAATATATACATTAATTTATGATGAGTAGGCAATTAACTAAATTATTGAATTAAAAATAAAACGTAGATATTATAAAATATGATATAAATTTAAATTGTGAAATTTTTGAAAGCAATTTTTGTACAAATTGCACTTAATTATTAGATCGTATTAAAAAAATCTGTCAAAAATCTAAGTTTCCTATTCTATTATAGGTAAGTACGTAATTCATAAAAATCTATTATAACAATAATAAGTACGTAAAGCCGTAAAGGTGATAGTGTTGGGTGATATGCAATTGCAAATGAAACGATTGCGAACGGACCTTTTCCTGTAACACGATTGCGAATGTTTTAACTTACCTTTAATCGTGCGGTGTTGCCAGATTAGGTGTTAGTCAATTACAATTTTTTAAAATAACTAAATTGTAGGTATAAGGATTTTCTGCTATTACATTATCACGGGTTATCAAAACAATTTACATAACCTTATGGCCAAAAAATATAAATCTAAAATTGGATTAACATTAAAAAATTATAATGATTATTATAATTTATAAAATCCACAAGGATCTAATTTTATATTTACAAAAAGCTAGAAACTCCTAACTAAGAAAAAATTAAAAAGAAAAGAAAAAAAATGTAAAAAAACATTTTAAAAACTATTATTTTTTTTTCAATTTATACATTATGTAACATTATTAATATTTATACTCAGAAATTATTTTAATTATTCGACATTTTAAACAATTCATATTATTTTATATAATTTAATTTTAGTTTGTAACGTAGCTATAAGGTACCTTTGCACCACATTGCCGGCGACCAGTTTGGGCTACACTTATTGAAAAGCGCCGCCGCCGCCGTCTCAATTTATCTGGCAACGACTGTACTCAACTGCTTTATGAAACTGGTTGACTGGTACCACCGGATGTGATTTTACGAACAATACATTTATCCATTAGAAAAATTAAAACTAAATATACATTATATAAAATTATAGATTTAAAAATGAGTGTCTAATCGTAAACTTAAACTTTTAGTTTGTCTCAGTAGTCACTATGTACTGAGTATTGCTTAACTGTATGTAAAATTGACCGATACCACATCGACAGTCATTAACACATATACCAATAAGACAAAAATATAATACCTACTAACTTAACTAAAAATATATTGATATATATATATTGTACAATACTAGCGATACTTCACATTATTATAATTTATTATGCGTAGAGGTATTAAATAAAACATAACTTAGGCACTTATAAATTTTCTTTTAAAATTATTTTCATATATATTTTAATTATAGGTCGCGACCGCCAATTCATAGATTGGGAAACACTAATTACATGGTGCTTAATGCTTATAAGTTATAACTTTTAAAAATTTAAATATCGTAAAAATCCCAACGTACATAGATAAAATGTTATAATGTACATAATAACTGATAATTTCCAAGTACACATTACCTAGACAACTAGACACCAAAATGTATACATTTACTCATAATCATAAAGGTTAATTCAAATAACTAAATATACATTTTAAATAGCTGTTGTTTAAACTATTTAATACCTATATGAAAATAAATTTCAATACATTTTTCATGTCATATTATTTACATATTTATTTTGTTGAACATATATTAAATTTTTACGCAAATTCAGTTTTTGAAATCTATTTTGTTATTTTCATTAAAAACAAAAATTTTGAGTAAAAATCATTCTTTTTCATAGTTTATTATCCGATTATTTTGAAGAGTACGGGAAAATAGAAAATATACCACATATTTTTGAAATTTTTAGAACTTTTAAAAATATTAAAACTAGTATTGGAAAAAAATTGTATTTTACCATCTGCCGTCATTTGATATTTTTCCTAATGCATTATCAGAAATGTCCAAAAATGACTTTCCAAATCCAAAGGTACCAATTAGAAGATAACTGGAAAATGAGCAAGTAAATAGACAAAAATTTGCTTCATTTGCATTTTTCAGATCTCCAGTTTTGCGTGAAATAAATTATCAACTAACAAATGCAGGTCAATAACATAACAATAGACAGTGTCTGTGTGTTACATAATATAACGCGCACAATAAATTATCTGGATTCTGGATGAATGGTATGCCGCAAGAATAGAACACTAATAACAACATTATAAATTGATTATTATTAATGCTTTTATTTTTTTATGGTATATACGATCTACCTAAAGATTTTCTCATACATTTGTTGACTGGGTGTTTTCAATTACAATAAATCATCTAGTTAATGAGTTAGTTGCATGGACATCGAGATCGAATGCCAATATTTGTTCCAATGGAATCGATTATTTCAGAAAACCGTAAAGTGCAAAATTTAAAATTCAGAAAATTTATTTTTCAAAACAGAAAATAAAAAAATTTTAAATTTAATATTTTTTTGGGGAAAAATTCAAATGGTAAAAATGTTAAGTAAAAGTCTAGTACCTATGTATTTAAGTTATTCTTTAAATTTATAAATTATTATTATTTTTATTTTTGTTTAATAAATTCATTTAAAATGTATCTAATAACATTTTCAAAATATAATCTTCGGGAATTTTCAGACATAAATAAATTATAAATTATTTATTATTATTTTTATTATTATTATTATTATTATTATTATTTATTTACAAAATATTAGGTATAATATGCCTATTGGGACTCACTAAGAATGTCAATAATAATTATAAGACAATTTCTATATTTTTTTTTTCATGTGTTAAGCTTGTATTAATTTTTTATTTTTATTCATCAGATCTTTCTATTACACCTGTATAGTGGCTTAACTAATTAACAGATAATTTGAAAATCTAATTTTATACAACAAAATTCTAAGAAAAATATTCAACTTTATAATATGAAATTAAAAATGTATGTCATTCAAAAATTTTTTTATAAAATCTAGTGAAACACTAAGTTAATGTGCTTTAGGTTTCCAAGGAAACTTTAAATCATAAACTCATATAATTTAAATTTTAGATCATACACTAGCATATTATGTAGTTATAGCTTATTTCTAGAAATAAACTGGATTCAATATTTAAATTTGAGTTGGTTTCTAGTAGCAAATTTAATATGATTGGTAATACCAATAACAAAAAATAAGAAAAAAAAATTTAATAGAGCAGATTTTACAAAATTGATTTTAATTTATTATATTAAAAATGTATAACTATAAATACTTGAAATATTCACTAATTTTTTTTTTTTTTATTATTATTATTTACTTTCATTTTACATATTTTTACATATCCACTAATTATTTGTATATGACTTTTATAGATAATATTATATAATTACAAATATAATGTTAATCTCTTGAACTAAGTTTCTCACCAAAAATAAGTGAAGAACGAAAAATATCCAAATACTCTATTATGTATGATATTAAAGTGTTGTAGAACATATTATTTATAATTTGCATGATAAAAAATTACAAATTTTAACTATTAGGGTAAATTAAAAATATCAATAATACTGTTATTAAAATTTTCTCCAAGTTGATAAGGTGAGCCCTGTGTTTATGTCTTAAATCATTATTTTTAGCGGACAAAATCAGATGACCAAATAAAGATTATATATTTTTAAAACAAGACGATAACAATAATTATTTAATGAGATTATCATTTATTTATTTTAATATTTCATTAATTAAATAAGTTTTTATGATATTATACATGTATTATAAGAATTACATACAGTAAAAATCATTTATGATGACACTAGTTATACTAACATACCTTATCAGTATGTCAATGACCTAAAATCTAAGGTCCTGGCAAAACATCTGTCTAGTATAATTTTTATCTGTTGCTATGATGGTCTTATAATTACTATTAAGACATAACAATATTTTTTTTTGGTAAATTTAGACAAAAAGCATATCTTTTACAGTATCTAAAGCTCAAATAATATTATCAACGGTGCAAAACAAGAATATATTTTAAGATAAAGCAAAATATTAAATAATCATAGTCAAATTTGATGGCAGCTAATTATATGAGATCAAAACCAACTTTAAAAAATTAGAAACAAAAGATAAACCCAACTGACATTTAAAATAAAAACAAGTTATCAATAAAAATAATAAATTTCTTTTTAATAATGTAGGTATACTATTCATCATAATTTTCTTTTAAACTTCAATTGTTAATACTATTAGTTATTATGACCTATTTTTCCTTGTCCTTAGAATGTTACTCTAAACAATTTCTACTATAATTTTAATAATACTTATTGAACTACAATTTACTCATTAATTACTACTCAAATTTTGTTACTCTTATTATTACTATTGATTAATGATTAGTAATCATTGAATTGTACACATGATATTATTAATAGATTTAGTATTATTTTTCTTTTTCATCATTATTTGAACTGGTGAGAAAGTAAAGATAATCGAGTTACTGTTCAGTTGAATTAGGTAAGAAATAATAACATTTATTTTTATATTTCTTATTAGTCAATCAAACATCACTGAGATGACAGAATCCAGGTCACATAATACTAGACCTACCTAATATAATTAAATTAAAGTATCAAATATTGTTTAAAGTTGGACAACTCTAGTGTTTGATTTGACAAACATTTTTATTTTCAATTGTACTTTGAAAAAACTTAACAAAAATTTAAGAATTAAGGAGAAACATAAGAAGAGATATAGTATTTTTCTATAAAAAAGTCTGGGTTGTTTGTTTTTTATTTTTATTTACAACACATTAAAAATAAAAAAATAAAAATGGTAAATTATTGTTTAATCTATAATAATTACAATCAGAAGAAAAAAAGATTTTCAGCATTAAGTTGGGAGTCTTTAACCCAGACAACACACAGTAGCTAATTACCTTCTATAACAACTCAAAACTAGATAAATTATTGTAAACCATGTACATGTAT
Organism: Melanaphis sacchari; assembly: GCF_002803265.2. Lineage (NCBI taxonomy): Eukaryota > Metazoa > Arthropoda > Insecta > Hemiptera > Aphididae > Melanaphis > Melanaphis sacchari. The sequence continues at coordinate 1,016,276 of NW_020271143.1, read as the reverse complement.
ACATAAAAAAAAATGTAAGCTAATGTAAGTTAAAATATATATAATAAAAAAGTTAATAGTCAATGATACCAAGGCTAATATATGTATAAAAAAAATGATTACAAACGCCAAACATACAAATTCTAATAGTAAATAATTAAAATGTTGGTAGTTAATTTTAATATACATATTGTGAAGCATACATTTATAAATTTATGTCAAAAAGTAAATCAGATTAGTAAGCTTTCATATAGTACTAATATATATTATATATTCAAATTAATATATATTTTTTAAATTGTGTAATTAAACATTATATTACAAACAAAATAAAAACTTAATGAAATAGATAAATTTTACCTAATTTGGTAGTATAAATTAAAATTTTTACATTTATTTCAAGATATTGTTTTTAAATTACATCAAACTTTAACAAACTAATCTAATAGTATTATTATCTGAGTATTTTTAGTAAGTTATATAGCATTTATTTTGTATCATTCAAGAATACTTTTCCCGCAATAGCAATAATTGATAATTATTCAAAATTATAATGTTTAATAAACAACACTAATATAAACATTTAGAATTTGCAACAAAGATTTAAGCATTATTTTATATTTAAGTCATTTAAAATGATCTGTATAAATATTAGATGTTAAAAAAAATAAACTTTTTAACAAATGAAAAAAATAAAGCTTTTATATTAACAGTTTATACTGAAATAATTATTATGTCAAATTAGTTACAGTATTTTTGGTCAAAGGTTATGTTGTCATACATATTTTGTGATTATTATAATTAGTTTTATTAAAAAATTAACATTTTAGATTCATGTCATAAAAACGAATGAGTAATAAATAATAATCAAATTCATGGTACTATTTTTTTTTTTTTATAAATGTTAAACAATTTTAATAATTGATATTATAAACTGGTTTGAATAAATATAAAATATATTTTCATAAGTAAATATCATAACTATTATTTAAATTATTTGTTGGTCTCAAGTTAAAAAAAAAATTATTTTGTTAGTCATTAATTGACTAATTTGTTTAATTAGTTGGTCATATAAATGTATATTGTTTATCTAATTGTTGATCGCTTATTTATTTTTTTAAATAAAAACTAAAAAATAATATAGTTAAAATATAGTTAATATTGTAAGTTATTCAGTTGTATCAGACCTAATTTATGTAATTTTTTTAATTTATATTATTAAAATTTGATTTTGATATGTTTCACTTGCTATTGCTTTATTGGAAAATTAATGCAATAAAGGTATACTTTACAATTAATTCAATATTTCTTTACATAATGAAGTTGTCTGATACATGTATACTTGATTTATTTCAATTAAGTAGATAAATCTCTATCTTAATGAATTAACATACAAAGATTCATTATAATAAAATATATCTGTATTAATCTATCTAGTTAGTTGCCATTAGCATCACTTATTTTAAAAATAATCAAATAATAACTAAGAAAATTGAGAAGCAATTAACTGTCACTTATACAATCATTCATTTCAGAATCCACAAACTCTACATGAGTAAATGGAAAATGCCCAGTTTTACCATTTAGTTCTCCTTCCCATTGACCATTAATATTAGTTTTTGTTACTTTGATTATATCTCCAATTTCAAGTTTTAATGCTGTCTTGTCATAGGCGTTTGGTACACGAACTTGTTTAACTCTAGCAAGAGCTGGTAATTTTTTCTATATTAACAAAAAAAAAAATTAAAAAAAAAAAAAACAACTCGTAAATAAATAATTTCCTAATTAACCTGCTATACTCGTAGTATTTAAATTTAAGAGCTCTATTCATAGAATTAAATATGTTAACTTAGTATACAATTCAACTTTAATTTAAATAAGAATTTTATGTAGATAGTTTAATTTAAAAATAAATTAAAAAAGAGTTGACAAACAATATTTTATTAAATAAATCAATCAACTTACTTGAAGACTAGACCGTCTTAATGTCGACTCATTATTAGATCCAGGAATTTGATTATTATCTTTTGTTGGTAATGTTGGATTTCCTTCATACTAAAATAAAATTTAAAATTAAACATAGAATTAAGATACAATTTATTTACTTTTTTACATCATAAATGATTACATATTATAGTTGTTTATATTTTAACATAATGCTTTAGTTAAATAATGTAATTAATATTAATAAATCGTACTTTCTTTATAATTTTACTAATAATTAAGTGTTGTGATTAGGTAAAAAAAAATTCTTTTTATTTATTTAATAGTTGTCATAAAAATTAAAAATACATATATGGATATAACTTTTGTGTATTATATGAAAATTTTTAATGAATAAATTCAAGACGATCTTGCATCTAAGAAATTGATTGGCAAACAATCTTTTGAATAATTAATTTTTTTTAGTATATATCAATAGATACTTTTATTACCAGTATCAAATATTTATAACAATAAAAATACTTTCTAATTGTGGGCTAGAGAAATTTTAAACATCACACTATAATATATTTATTATAATTTATAAAATTTCACTGTTTAGAAATCTATACTGAATATAATAATTCAAAATATAAAATAGCTAACTTTTTGTACATATGGAACTGGAATAGAACCCATTTGACCCATTATATTTTTAGCAGTCCACCATTGTTCTTCGTCTTTTACAAGAATTGTTAAAATATCTCCTTTTCTAAATGGTAGATCATCTTGATCCTAAAGAAAAAATTTAAAAATGTAATTTAATATTGTATAATCAATGTATATGAAATAACTGAAATAAAATCTTACATTTCCAACAAAGTCATACTTGGCAACAACTTTTTCTATTGGTTTAACAGCGGGTTTCAAAAGAGGAGTAGTATCGAGGTAATGTAATTTATAAAATGCTAATAAACTAGGCAAATCCGCAAACATCTGATCACCAATTCGATATTTTATTTCATTATTTTCTTGTATTTTATTGATAATGTAATGACTAACTTTGCTATCTTCTCTGTAACATCAATAAATAATATATTTAATTAAATCATTGTATAAAAATAATTATGGTCTTAATTGAATGAACGTATAATTAAATTATTTTATTTATAATCAGTAATAACTGTATTTTACTATATACTATATACAGTTTTATAATCTGATCATAATTTTTATACAAATAACAAAAAAAATAAAAAAAAATAATAATAATAAGTGCATATCATATTAAATTTAAAATTAATTTATCGTAGAAAAATCAATTGTTTATATTATATAGATTTAATATGTTAAAAGTATAATTTATATATGTTTAATGTTATTTTAATGCAATTCCTTTCAATTCCCCCCAAAAATATAATATATCTCAAAATTAGAAAAATTAGATTATTTTTATTTAAATAAATTTTAAATTATGAATGTTATCAAATTTACTGGTTACATTAAATCAATGTTTGCAATTTAAATTATATTTACCAGAAAAATACTGTAAAAAAAAAAAAAATGTTGATTTTCAAACAAAATGGTGAAAAATATAATTTTATAAATCTAAAATTTTATTGACTATGCAATTTTACTTTAAATTTTATTTAAATTTGAAAATATTTTTTGTAAAATATGATTAACTTAAAGCTTGATCATATTTTCAAGAATATTCCAAAATAGTATTGAAACTAGTCACATAATTCTCTTAAATAATTTATAATTACATACCTCACACATAAGACATAGTCTCCTTGAATACTAAGACTATCTCTAATTAAAAATGTTCCACATTCTCGTTCACCCATTAATAAATCAGAAGCTTCAATACGTGACATTTGTCCAAAATACCAACTAAAAAAATCAATAAATTTTTAGTAAAAAAAATAAAAATGTACAATTTTTTAAACATACCTGGCTTTATTGTTAGGATCAAAACAATGTGCAGCCATATTAGAATTATTTTTTACTGACTACAATACAAATAAAGTTTGAAATAAAATAAAAAGTAAGATCATAGTATTGTTTATAGCTAGTTTATTTATATTTGCATGGTTGTTGAAATCCAAACCTGAAAAATAAATGCAATTAATTAAATTATTTGAAAAATAATTGTTTATGACAAGCATAGGTATTATTTTTTTTTTAAATTTCATTATTTCTTTTTTAAATTAATTATTTATGAACTTCAGCCATGAATTTAATTAAAATATAACATATTTTAAAGTTTATTTATATTCTTTGTCTTATAATTCAAAATTAATCTAAAACACTTTTAAACATATTTAAATAACCAGGCCAATAAAATACAAAACCTTTTATTATTGATTAAAATAATATATCATTTCTTGTACAAAAACATATTATCTATTAGAGATGATTCAGAGTGATGTTAAAATAATTTTATCAGAATTTCTATATAATGTTTATTTTACTTTAATAAAAAATTAATTTAACTATTTAATTAAATATCACCAGTTTTATTATATAGTGTAATAATAAAAATTTAAATATTATAAATGTCATTTATATTATTTTTATTGACCATGTCCATGCAAAAATGTTGAGTTTACAATTAGAATACAAATGCATGTTAAATATAAATTGATTAATTACCTAAGACAATTAAATAATTAAAATATATACTTTTTTCAATATTTATTCATAATTTAATATAATAAATATTATAAATGAAATTGTGCAGTAACTAATGTAATATAAGACTAAAATTATCATCTAATTTATATAACAAGTAATGTCATGGAGAATTTTATAAACTTGTTATACAGTAGAGCCTAGATAGTTCAGATCCCTGATAATCCCGCGAATGCAGTAATCTGGATAGCATAAATCCCTTTATTCGTAAATACATTTATAGTTTGTTCGGAATTAAAAGTATTATTCAGAAAAAAATTACTGACTACTATACTTAAGTTCCATTATTATATACACTTTTTTTTTTTTTGTAATTCATTATGTTAAAGTTAATTATTAGTTTTTAAATTTAAAATTAAATAAATATAAAGGTAGTGAAATAAAAAATAAAAATTTTAGACATTTGAGTAGGTTATTTTTAAAACCTTGTGGTAATTTGGATGATGCTCTGTCAGAATTCTTTTGGACTATCAAGGCTCTACTGTATGTTTAAATTTTGATTTTGCAGTAGCTAAAGTGTAATTTTTTTTAAAGAATCTTGAAATAGTTACTATATTAAAAGTCTAATGATAATACATTTTACAAATTTAGGCTGATTGATTAGCATATGTATTGTGTTCAATTTTAAAAGTAGGTATTATCATAAATACAAGATATTAAAAATGTTTTATTATAAATGTTTTTAATATTGATATTGTGAAAAAATTTTGATGTATTATAAAAAACAATGTTGATACTAAAATTTATTATTTAAATCAAAATTAAACCGTATTACTTGTATCTATTAAAGTGAGTCTATTACTGTAAATATAATCTATAAGTACTTTATATTTATGCACAAACAAAAATCAATGTTAATTGTGATATATTCCTGAACAATACACAAAAAATGAAAGAATCTAAACCTTTTATATAGTAAAATATAAAAAAAATATTTATTAATTACATTAAATTTTTTTTCAAAAATAAATGTTTATTTGTGTTCTTAAAAAAAAAACTCTTATTAGGCAATTAATTTTAATCATTACTTTCTAAATGTTTAAATAAAACTTTATAAAGGTATAAATAATTTTTTTTAAGTTGTTTTTTTAATGTATATGTGTACCTAATATTTTTATGAAAATTTTTGTGATAAAACTTTATGAAAACATTAAATAGGTGCTTGAAAAAAAATAATTAATATAGATAAAATGTTCAAGTTTTTGAGGAACATTTTTTTTCAAATTTCAAACCTTCATAAATAACTTAAAAATTTCATTAAGTATTGAAATTAATAATTTAAATAATAGTGGAAAGTTTTAAGTTTTGTTTTATGCAAAATATTTCTGTTTTTAATCTAATTTTTTTAAGTTATGTTAAAAATTTCTTAGGATTTTATGCCTTTCATTTTCTAAAGTACTAACTAGAATCAGTTTTTTAATCAAAAACAACCTTCAAAATTGAATATTATTTCTGCTCAAAAATATGAACAGACAATTAAAAAAAATGTACAAAAAGATACATACAATCTTTACATTAATTAGAATCAAAAGTATAATGAGTCTTCATAACATTAAATCTTTAAAACATAAAATAAATACCAGATAAATATTTAATAATGGTTTACACATACATATTTGAATTAATTAATTATACATTATATAATATAGTAAATATTTAAAGGTAAATATTTAATTTTTATTTATTCTTAAAATTTAAAATACTTTTTTAAATTGTAACTTGATTGATATAAAAAACAATAACTAAATTTGATGTATAGATTTTAATTAAGTATAGGTCCATTTTTAGTGGATCATTTATTTATGCTTATTTTGGAATTTTTGACAGTAAATACATATAAATATATTATAAAGAAATTTTTTTGTTTTTATCACATGTTTTATAATTATTTTATTACTTCCTTACCTATTTAAAATGATTTACCTATTAGAAAAATTAAAATTTTTAATTTAATGAACAAATTAAAATGTTGTTTTTCTTAACGAGTAATAAAAAATGTTATCTGTTACAACACCGATATTAACTCTTATTATTAGAAAGTGTCAATAAGACTAAAAAAATGTATTAATTGATTAACGGTTGAATCTCTAATCATTAGATAAAAACACTTAAATTGACCATTAACTCAGTCTGTATCGTTTCATAATAACCCATTCTAGTGACTTGTTGAGTTAGGTTAGGTGTATGACTTACAAGAATTATAATATTACACTTACGGGTTAATATCAACAAATTTCCCAAATCGACAATAAATGTGCAGTCATGCCATTCACACGACTCTGGTGTAGAAAGGGCTTCTTGACCACGGTGGTCGTAAGTCTGGTTTCGTCCAGGGCGTTGTAGTAGAGAATAATCAAAAACCTCGAGTACCTTTTTCCCGAAAACGTACCTAACCAAACATAGCACTAGCGGGCGATCACGATAAAGGGAGTAAACAATACCGATTTTGGGTTCAAAATGATGGTGATGATTACAGTGGCGACACGGAGATTCCGTTGTTATAAATCGAAAGTAATAATAAAAACACCCAATAACCAATATAATATAAATGCACGTATACCGTAATTCTACATCACCGACGTTCGTCCGACGAAGTTTGAAAATTTAATACAATCACGAAATGGAAACGCACAAACACCGCGTTAGTTGTGAGTACATACGATTCCAAAGTCCGCTGTACTATCATAACATAATATAATAATAATAATCATCTGTCGGTGTTGTTCGAGGTACACAAGGTCCACTTCCTCCTCCACCGACACCAGGCCATCATCCTGCTACTACTACTCCGCCGCCGACAAATCTGGTCAAAATTATTTTATCGCGAAGATAACAGAGAGCGTGTTATCGTCGTTATCGTTGTACGCGCCGAGTGCTGACGAGACCGGGAAAAAAAATATAACATAACGATGTAGCGTAACGTAGTCGCAGATTTTAGATGTATACAATTATTTTCACATCGTTTTCTGTGTAAATCGGTAGGTCCGTTTGTAATGATGTGATGGCGTTTGGAAGTGACGCAACCGAGAAATATTTTCGGGAGTGATTTCAAATTGTAACTTACAATCGAGGCTTAGTGCCCGAATTGTTTATTCGAATTTTGGGTTTCTGGTGCTGAATGTATTCAGATTATCTAACGCCGAAATAAAAAAAATTATGCAAATGCTTAGGAAGGTATTCATAACAGTTAATGTGCGGGTGTTAGATAGTTTAGGAAAACTTTATAATTAAACTCGTAAAATACCTATCACTGATACACAATATTAAATATAAAATGGATTAAAAGTATAAGTTAATGTATTAATTTCAAAATTGTTGATGTCAAGAATTACTAAATAATTATCTTTAAACAATCAATTACAAAATCCGTTATTTGAATGACTAGATACAAATAGTACAGATCAATAACAATATACGAAATGTTTAAAGTATTTATTACATAAAACTCGTGAAATAACAATTTTTCGGGTGTTAGTTAACTAGGTATAACTAAATTCATTCGGGTGCTTTGATAAAAATATCGTTCTGACTTTGGAATAGTTTAAAAATTTTAGAAGTCATAATGAATATAAGTGCAATGCTATGCTTTATGTTTATAAGTTACAATATATTATATCAGTTGGTACTTATACATAACATATATTATAATTTATAAAATTTTATATATTATTTTGTTATATTAATATTAATATTGTATTATTACATCAACAAAACCAACGTAATTATTAACCATTATTCTTAATAAAAAAGCAAATGTTTATTCTGTAAAAATTAAATAATTCCTTTTAATAACAACTAGGTAAAAGATAAATTCAATCTTATATTGAAAATACGTATTTTGTACACAAACTAAATAACTTACCTACCTGCTAACTTTTATCAAGAGTGTTACTTAAGCTGGATTCACAGATCCTAATTCTATAAAACATTTTAAGAAATGTATAAATATATTACAATATTATTATTATTATTATTATTATTATTATTATTATTATAAATACTTTTATTATTGTATGGCAAAAATTGCAGGAATGTTGATGTGCAAATACGTTAAAAGCTTCAAATTACTACCAACAATATTTTTGAATTACAACAAAATAACTAAAATTATTAATCTTCGTTTAAATATCCAGAATTGTTCAAATTTTAATTTCAAATGCTTATAACAGTTATAACAAAAAAAAAAAATGTTTGTAATGTTTGTATAAGATAGGAATATTGTTTAGATTTTGAGTTGAGTGATAAATGTATTGATTTTACCATGAAAAATATTTTAGTCTCGGGAGAGGTTTTCGGTAAAATAGATTTATTTATTTTGTTAATTCAAAAACAAATAACCATTGAATCTTAAAATTGTAAACAAAGTATTTATATTATCATTTTTTATGTACAGTAAAATTTTGAATCTTTTAATACTGATACAAGTACTTAATTTCTTAATACATCCAGAATCTAAAAATGGTCATAGATGATATGTATAATGAATTGTCTATACTTTACTCCTATTCAATATTTTATTCAGCTATGGAAATCCAGTACCTGTCAAATATTACTTGTATGGTTGAGTTCAGTTCCGTCCAAGAATATGATGCGCTTTAAATTTTTTTTTTTTACTTTATCTTTCTTTTTCTAATTTATGTTTTATGGCTGTTATTAAAATTTTTGATGTTTAAATATGTATGAACAAATTTCAATCTTTTAGTAATAAGTCTTAATTGTTAGATAATGAGTGCATTAGGTGCTTATAAACTGTATAAGCAGCCTCATTTTCAAATTAATAATTATGTTATACCTAAGCTTCATTGGCATGATTATTAGGTTTCTTTATTAATATAATAATAACATGCAAAATATACTGTAGAGTAATACTGCATATAAATTAAAACTTATTGTTTGCTTGTTATAATAAAAATTTTCTTTTATCAAGCAATAAATAAATTTCAAAAATGATTAAAAACTAATGAACAACAAATATTTTAATAAGGCAGCAAAGGTTGTAGTTAAAAAAAGATAATTATATCACAAATAATAGAAAATAAATATATTTTAATTAAACCGTGTACACATTAATTAATAACTAAGGTATGGTTAAAAAACTTTAATTATTTTACAAATATATAAGCACCACTTTATTATAATAGATAAAAAAAGTATACTAAGTTGGTCTTATATCAAGCTTAAAATTGTCCATAAAATTAAGTTTGAATTTATCTTTGATATTATGCAACATCTATACTTAAAATACTATTAACATAATAAAAAATAATTTTAATAATAATAAGTAGTATTTAATTTCTTTGTTAAATTCGAAAATTTTAAACTCTAATTTCTTTTAATACTGGATTTTGTTTTTTATGTTGCTCTAGGAGTGTAGATCTTCTCTCATAGACATCAGGATACATTTTTTGAAACTAAAAAAGAAATAACAGTAAATAAGTATCATCGATTGAAATTTAACTATAATAGTCTATATTTCAAAATATAAATATAAAACAACATTTTTAAAATTTATATCATAACATTCATAACTTACTAATTTTATACGTTTACTCTTTTCTTTATTAGACATTGATGAACTATTAATAATTTGATCCAACAATTCAATAAGGGCTTCTTTAGATTCAGTACTTCTTTGTTTTTCAAATTCTTTGTCTGATATTCTAAGACAATAGTGCATACTATCCTAAAATACAGTGTAATATTCGTTTTTAATATAAAGTTCATTTATTTTAATATTATATATTTATTATTATTTTGAATAAAAAAAGTTTTATTTAATTATATTCCCTTAAAAAAGTGTTGATAATATATAAATATATTAAACAAATCAAATTTTTATCAAGAATACATTATAATTTTACATAATTATAAAAAAAATTTCATAATTTTTATTTTCAACAGATATAGTGTGTTTCACAAAAAAATTAACTCAATAGTAATGTTGCTTATGTAATTTTTTTTCAAATTATGAGGTCCTCAATTTAAGCTGGAAAATAAAAAGCATAAGTTTTTTTGAAATGTTTGAACTACTAGGTTTGTGAGAATTAACTATCAAGTCATATTTCTTGTGAAACTAATTATATATTTTTAATACTTTATACTAACTTTAAAATTTTTATCATCATTTCTGAAAGAATTAAACTTTTCTGATAAAATTGAATCTGTTTTAATAGGTAAAAATATTAATTTTTGATTATGAATTAAAAATTTGACAACATCAGTAGCTAAACAATCATATTCAAATTGATTAGTATTTTGTCTCAATACTGCACAGCATAATCTATCAGTGATCTAAAAAAAACATGGGTCAAAATATTATTAACATACACATAAATTATGCAATATTATATGAAAAATAGACATATGTACAAAAAAAGTAAATTCTCCGAGTGTTTAGGTATTAATATTAAAATAAAGATTTCTTAGTAAAATTAATAAAATAGCATCTAGAATAACAAATTAATCTCATATTAATTTAACTAAAATAATTTTGAAATTTTAAATGTGACTTCAAAATTTATAAAATAATTATTTGTATTAAAAAAAAAAAAACCTATACAATTTTTGAAATTAATTAACTTGTTTTTTAAATTACAAATTGAATAATATTTTACTTAAATATTTTCTAATTTGTTAAAATTATCAACTGTTGTCAAATATTTAAATATAACTAATATGTTTTAATATATCAGCATTAAAATCAAATATTAGATAGAAACATTTACAAGCTTTAATTATTTTGTCTTTAAATAATCATAAAAAGTCTACTTTGAATATATGAGTGTTTTAAATGGTATACCAAAGTTTTACAATTAATTTGTGCGTTTATAATATAAATAAAAACGTTAATACAATACCTTAGTGTAAGTCGATGATAGATGAGAAACAAATTTTAAAAATTCTTGTAATTTTGCTCTATTTAATGGTGGAAGACATAGACTTAATAATTGATACAAGAGAATTCCCAGATGTAAAGATTTTTCATTTAAACCTATAAATAATAAATAATGTTAATTCATAACATAAATTAAATCTATATATTACAAAAAGTAATTTTTAAATTATTTTTTTAATTGAAAATTGAATGCAATATTTTCAAGTAGATTAGATTTTATAAATTATAACTTATAATTAAATTAATAAAGAAACAATATTTTTCTAAAGTATAATAAATCAGGAAAGAACATTCTTTAAAAATTAAACACAGTATCAGTAAACCTTATACTGTTAGTTAGACTTTGAAACTTCTCTCAAAACTGTTTAAAATATTATCACCTTAGGATCAAAAGTTTTTAGGAATATATATTAATATGCAATTACGATATTTAATCATACCATTAAATGACTGATTTTTAAGGGCAAGCGTATGGTCCATTTGTGTTATATCAATTAGCTTATGAAGAGTAGAAATTGCCATATCTAAATCAAAGCCATTTGTGTCATCGTAACTTATTTTTTCAGATTGAAAAAGTCCAAAATTGACATATCCAGAAGTAGATGGACAAACATATTTATTATTTTCTAATGGTTTATTTTTAAAACCATACTCATCTGAATAAAAGCTCTCATTAAGTTCATTTAAATTTTTTGGAGTAATTGAGTTATTAGAAATAGTACGACCCATTTTCCTTTTTCTTATTTTTTCCATATTTTTTTGATAATATGATTGTGATTTCACAGATATTTCTGGTGAACTGATTGTTCTAGTTAACTTCGGCTTTAAATATTTATGTGAAATATTTAGTGGTTTATGTTCCATTTTACTTTGTTCTACTTCACATGATTCAAAAAATGATGTACTGCTACAACTACTGACAGAAGATCTGGAAAGTAATGATACTTGATGTTCAGAAATATCAAAACATTTATTTACAATACACGTTTTTGAATGATCAGTGGAAAATTCAGTTTCCCAACACATATTTGATGATAATCGAGATGAATTATTATTTTCTATTTTTTTTACTCTCTTATTACACATATGATCATATCTTTCAACCACAACTAAAATAGAAATAAATATCTCATAAAAAGATATGGGAATCAGTGGTTCCTCCGAGTTTAAAAAATAATCCTTGATTACAGAATAAACATCAGCTTTAAATCCAGGATAAGTGCATTCATTCATTTCCACATCTAAACAATAAAAATCAATAAATTATAAAATAATTATGAATAATTTATGACAAATAATAAATATTGATAACTTTAAGAATGTACTGCAAATTCAAAATATATATTTTTATTGTTTAAATGAATAGAATAGGTATTTGTTTTATAATTTATACAATTTAAACATATAGGTAAATAAATCAAGAGTTTCAGCAATCAAAAAATGCTTTAAATAGTTCTTATTTATTTAATTATTTGTAGTTTTATTTAGACTGATCAGTGAGTACTTACATTTTTAACTAAAAATGTTTTAGCAAACTTACTAGTAATATAACTTAAATTTTTACCAACTATAATATAAAATAATACATTTTAGGAATGTAAAAATTTGGCTAAAATTAAATATACAATATTGAAGTAGTTATATTATACCAATAAAATAACTAATAATTCTTGTATTCATTAAAATATTCAAAGAAATAGAACAGATAAACATTAAAAGTCAATAGCACTTTCATTATTTTATTAGCTTTGGTAAAGTAATAAAAGTATGAATTGGTACCTATTATCATAAACACAGAACTTGTAATAATTGTTTATTGATTCCAGATTTGTAAAATATCTTATTTAAATACAGTACATACATATTTTTTTATGTTTAAACATTATTATTATACAAAGAACTAATACTTAAACATAAATTATAGTTACCAGATGTCAAGCTATCCATTGCAGACTTTACCCAATGTGGAAATAAGCCATCAACATTATAATCTTGATTATAAATATTCATAATTATCCACTGCTTATTTAAATTCTCAGTATTTAAAAAATCATCCATATTAAAACTCTTTAATATATTCTGTAAACTATAAATTAACAAATAATATATTACTTAAATTTACATTTTTATGAATAAAAAGTAATCATGTTTTTCAGAATTATTAAATTATTTTTAAAATCTTATGAGACTCCACATTATTTATCAAGTAATTTATGTGTTAAATTATTTACATTATTAATAAGAACAAAATTTAAATTGTTTAACTTTTAGGTTAATAGTTAGTTTTTTTTTTAAGTAGAGGAAACTTTTAATTATAGATATAGTTTATTTTGATTAATTGTATGTAATTATATACCTAAACCTATATGTATTAGAAGCATAATTAATAAATATTTACTTTTGTAAGATAAAATTAGCAATTTTGTGGTTTTCGTTTAAATATGTGTTCATTGCAACATTTTCCATTGAATAAGACTTCATTCTATGACTACTAATAATTTTATCACTTTTTTTGGGTTGAGGGGACAATGATTTTGGTTTATTCATAAGGAATACATTTAATGATGATAATACAGATCCTTTGCTAATTGTTTTATTCATATTCTTTGGTAAGGAAAATCTGAAACAGTAGTAATAAATTGTATGCGATTATGACAAGTAGAAGTCACAAACTAAAAATAAATTTAGGTATAATAATTTTTAGAATTAAGACATTAGACAGTTAATATTGGATAGAAATTTAAAAAAAACATTTAACTTTTAATTATTTTACACATAAATATGATGCTTAAATAAAAAATTACATAGCTAATAAAAATATGATTGATGAAAATATGTATGAAAAAAAATATTGTATAATAAAAAAAAAATTAAGAACAATGTAAATATTGTAAAATCGTTAAATATAACATTTAAAAATAAGTTTTTTTAAATCTTTAATTTTCTTGTAGTTAAAATTATTTATGAAATTAAATTAAGTTGTACAATTAAAAAAAAACACAAGTTAAATTTATTTTTATTCCTCTTTAAATTCAAGTTATTGAAGTAAGTAATATCTATTCTAATGTAGTTAATATAAAAAACTAAAACGACAATCTTTAAAAACTTGATTTTTGCTTAATTTAAAGTAAAACAAATTATTTAACAAATTATGGTACTCACTCATATAATTCTGACTTATCCTTAAATTTTGTTAATGTTGTACTAACAGCTTTAAAAATTTCAGCCTCAAAAAATTTATTCATTAATGCTACTATTTGTTGACGTGTAATTCCTTTATTAAATAAATGTTGTATTTTCCCAGAAGATGCTTCATTATACATCCAATCAACTGCTTCAAATCCAGTGAAACAGTTGTCTTTAAACCAAAGCTGGTGCCGATGAGATTTTAACGGCATGCCACTTCTAAAATGTTCGACTAGTATTTGCCACTTAACAAAATAATTAAACAATTAAGACTTAATGATTAAGTAATAATAAATATTGTCAACGTGTATAACTTACAGTTTCTGTAGCTCGGAATTGAGAATACGTAGGCAAGTTTGGAATATTTGAATAATTCGACATTTTAAAATATAAATATGGAAATCTTGGTATTTTAATTATTTTATATAATTTAAACTGTATGCTTACACGATGTATATTATTATCCTCGACACAGCGTAATACTTAAACGACCGATAATCATGTCAAAAATCTAATGCATTTACAAATCATGTTTCGGTAGGATAAATATTCTGAGAACAAACTACAAACACTTTTTAAAAAAAAAACGTTACACTTGTCGTACATTTTTACGTTAGTTGTCTTGGTGTTGACAACAATAACAATGATAATAATGATAAGCGAGCGTACTGCGCATGTACAACCATTGGCCCGACAGACAGGTGGGGAACGTACAAAGCTAAATATTTGAATCACGAAAGAAAACGAATTAAACGTTCATTTGAAGAATTCTAGTTTATTTCTTTTGCTTTTGATTTTTTAGACAGATAGCGCTCAAGATACCTTATTAGTACAAGCATCTTTAATTTTAAAACCACGATAGTTATTACTTATTACTTATTAGTCATTATTCAATTGCAAAATTATCATGTCTGAGTAAATTATATTAATTACGTTTTGATATTTTACTATTTGGTTCTTATCCGGTATTAATGACCATTGAATATGTGATATTTCTATCATAAATATTCATTATGTAAACGGAATTTTGTGTACTTACCAGTTGTAATAGTTTATTATCATTACCATAAAATGTATATTAGTGTGAGTTGTAACTTATGACAACTAGATATCTAAGCAACCTTTTTGTTGCTTGTTAAAACATATAACATGTGAAATAATTATAAACTCGCCTCTACAAAGTTAATATTATTGATGCATACATAGTACATATTTATTATTTTGATATTAATGTATTCGTATGTGTTATGGCAGGCCCTATTATTTGTAAAATTTCGGACTGTACACTTAATTTTATTGCTTTAAACAGAAATTTGACTCTCGCTACTGTCTTGGAAAAAGAAATTTATTATAAATATATATATATGTGTGTGTGTATAATAATTGAATATAACAACAAAATATTTTTGACTGATAACAATGTTTGAAAATTAATAGAAAGAAATTATAATTCAGTATAATTTAAATTTAAAAAATTCAGGAAATTCTCATATTTTCTAGTAGCTGGCATATTATTTAATTTTTGTTTTACAGACCGTAGTGCACACTTGTACATTCGTGGTGCACACAGTGTGTCGTAGTGCACATAAAAATAGGGCCTGTATTGGCTGTATTATGCTATTCTCGTCGTGTATTTAGAAGACGATCAATCGGATGTAACTCTAACCATACAAAAAAAAAAAAAATAAGTCCTATCAGAAATTTTAAGCCCTATTAATTAATATAACTTATAAACAATGTCATAAATGTATAAATTAGTTTTTAAATAATGTAAGTATTAATGTATATATATAATTTTTTTTTTTAACATTTATAATAGATAAGTAGTACTTTGGACTAATATTTACGCAACACAATATAATCATTAATACAAATTAAAATTTATTTTGTTTTTTATTGTAATTCAAAAACAAATAATTTTTAATACCTAATTACTTATAGGTATAAGTAATTTCTAGAATTTACAGACTTAATATAATTTTAAAAATATATCAAAATACACTTGGCTCTTTTTTAAGTTATCTTATGATTTTAAATTATAGTTTTTTCCAAAAAAAATGTATTCTTGATTTAAATACTTAAAAATATTAAATAATATTTCTCATATAAGTATACGTATATAAAAATTTATTACATCAAAAAAATTGAAAATAAATAGGCACGAATTTTTATGAGTATCTGTAACTGAAACAAAGTTACAAAAATTTACATGCTATTTTCAAATTTAAAATGTAAGTAGTTAAGGCTTGAAAAAATTGAATATAATGATGTTCATACTTTTTTTCTTACTATAATCTAAATATCTCAAAAATGCACATCGAAAATATTCAAATTCAAATATTTACAAAATTAGATATTTAAACAAAAATAAAAATTTTAGTTGTTATTTTGTAGTGATTCAAAATAATATTGTTTGTAAGCCGTAAGGACTTGAAACTTTAACCACCACTAGGTACATTATTATTATTTATAATACTACATACACAATATTTTAATTAAATGCATTGATAGCAATAATTTACAAACCATTTATTTACATTTCAAAAACTAAACTGAAGACGAAACAATTAATATAGGTAGTGTTGTAGTTGTGCCTAAACTAGGTTGCATACAACTGTAGAATATATAGGTAACTAGTAAATATTTAAAAACCCATTTGTATCATTAATAATAATATTATTATTTTTGAATTTAATGAAAGAATTATCAAGATCTATTATCTATATTATCCCAGTGACTACTCTTTAAGATCATATTCTAGAGGTCGAATGTATTACTGTTTTGACCTCATAATCTCATCCTATCCTATCTATAATAAAATACAAAATTTAAAAAATCAACATTTTTAATTAATAACGCTAGCTAAAATAATTAATCATTACTGCAGTTGATATCACTTTAAAAGTACATTTATCATTCATAAATAATATTACACACACTAGAAAGCAATAATTAATTATGGTATTCACAGCAAAAATGGAATTTGGAAGACAAGTTGAAGAATAGCCAACAGGATTATACAAGAGTGTAAATATAGGTATTATTAATTTGCATGACCGTTTACCTACGTCAATGGTCAATGTATAAATTAAAAACGTAGTAGACGCTTTAAATTAAACTTGTTCGAACTATTACGATTTACAACCGTTAAATAACTAGGTATTTAAACTAATTAGGTAATATAATATTTCACCGTTGTAATAGGAAAAGTATCCACCTAAGTATGTTTATTATACCTAATTATGATTTACAACTAATTTCAGATATTTATGACTGTGAGTAAGTGTACTGTCAACAAATTTTAATTAGAGTAATAGGAAATAAATGCTAAAAAAAATATATATAATTATAAATAATTGATTAGCAAGTAAATAAGTAGCATTACATGAATGTAATTAATTTTAATTTTTTTTATTCATTATTGTTAAATATCCGCTAATGAACACCTATTGAAATCGAATATTCAATTCTATAATAACTCTATAATACCGATCTACGATCTACCAATAAATGAATGTATCGGTAAGATACTTATTCAATTACTAAGAAAATTTGTCATTTTACGCTGGATTTATTTCATATGGTTCATAATGATGTAGATATGATAACAATAAGAAAATAATTTAGCTTTTTTATCTGACAAATTAAGCGTATTATTGGTGAAAACTCAGCCACAATTATTATTTCAAATTTTAAACTAAACTGTATAACTCTAAATCATAAGTCTACAGTTTTTGATTTCAATAAGAAAAAAGGCCAAATGTGGACCCCTGGGTCCGCCTTTATACATAAATAGGTATTCAACCATTAATTAGAATAATACGAATAAGTTCAGTTAAATATGTTTGGGTAATATAGTGTTAAATTAGTATAATTCGTCTTTGGTGCCATTGTACATTGTTTGAATTGCAATAATAATAGGTGCATAGTTATTAAAAAAAATAATAATTATAATATAATCGTATTAGAAAAATAATTCTTTATTACTTTACGATAATAAATACTCGTATTTTTGTATTATTGTTATGTTGCAATACTACAATGATTTGCCGTCAACGAACAGTATCGGTAAATATAATATCTAAGGAGCGATACAGCTGTAACAATAATATATATTATTGTTACATGACACCTATGTATGTGTCAATTCCGTAGTAGGCAATAGTGGGATATTTATGCTGAGATAAACATTGTTAATGATTGTGAGGCCTGTGGCCAATACGCACCGTTTATCGAAAGGGCAGTTCGAGACTGACCAGCAATAAACACGAACTCACCAAAAAACATGAACTCACCAACACTGGGATTGTTTACCACCATCTACATTTTGTTAAGTACAAACCAAAAATATATTTTGAACAGAGATTTATAAACCAAACGTGTTTTATTTATTGATAAGATCCCACATACCGTGTTCTAACCCCCCAGCTACGGAAAATTTATCCGTAAGGACCAGAAAACCTTCCCTGGATAACTAATATAGTAACTAGGTTCCCCAGCCACGTTACACAGCCATAAGGCATAAAGGCACATTTTGTATTCTTGTTATAGTTATTTTATTGCTTATTAATATAGCTTTAACATGAATTGAAATTGTACATAGATTTAATCATAAGTTAGGTAGAAATAGTAGCATTGTAGTAAAGTATAATTATTTAATATTTTGAACTATAATTTATATATCAGCTATAAATGAACAATATCGCATTTGAACTATATTTATGTACCTACATGAGTCAGTAAAAATGAATAAATGACCTGCTATTGTATACCTTCGAAGGTACGAAAACCGCTTTATATAGCTTTATCAGCTTTATAGGTGCATATTATGTGCAAATATGAAATACGTATGCCGGTTTCAGGACTCAAACTTCTAGCGATTTTAGAAGTCGGATGAAAAATAGATCATAAAGAAATTAAAATAAATGTAAAAATAAAATTAGCTGGACAAACTATTATGTAGTAATAAGGAAAACAATTAGATATTATATTTTAATACATAATAAGTAGGTATATATTATATATGTTCATTTTTTTGCGATGACGGACGAACGTATTTTGTCTACCAATACATATTATTACCTACGTATTATTATGCTTATCATAAGATGTAGACACCGGTCAGCATACTAATTTTTACAAATTTAGCTAGTTATGTGAAGACGTGAGCTGTGAAGTACATGTTTAAAAGGATAGATATAATATAAATAATATAATGCTAATAGATATTATAGAAAGATTAAATATTTTTTCAGAAACCTAAATAATAATAAAATTTTATTATGGTATTTCTTTGGTTAATCGCTAAACACTATAGTTTTCATAGTAATTTCTAATATAGCAACATTAATATTATTTCGTTAGGTTAATTCTTGTAATTATGTTTTAGTTGTCGAGTATATTTCTTGTATAATATGTATCTTAATATATATATATATATATATATTTTTTTTTTGTACCTGTATCATAAATGTAGCAACAAAAACCTACAAATAAAATTTAGTGATGTCTGTCAAATTGTAATAACTGGAGCGGAGTGAGACATTTGTTTAGTCCTTGTTACTTGTCAATGACAAATATTATCAAAATCGATCTGAATTCAAACTCTCTTCTCCGCCTGAAGATTTGAAATTGTATTTATGAATATGTAGAGGACAAAATCAGTTTTTAATAATATTATTATTATTTATAATGAATAGATATCAACTATATCAGCTCTTATACCAGCTATAAATTGTAATCTATATCAAACGCTATTAAATTGAAGATTGGGTATAACGCAATAATAATAAAAACAATTATTATATTGTTCAGTATGATAAAATGTGTTCAATTCGTATTTGCGGCGTAGTTTGTTTTAGTATTATTGCACATTGCACACTCGAAGCAGTAATACGACTCTCGACGTTAATTATAATAATGTGTAATCGTCGTACAGTCGTAACACTCGTAACTCGCATTCGTTGAAAGACGTCATGATTCCACGTAATTTTGCTCGTTTTGTGGGCCATTTATCGTGTCGACGTCCTTGCATGGCGGTTGCGCGCGCATTCCACTAGACATCTTCGCCGTCGCGGCGATCAGGATCGTCCGGCGACGATGAATTCCAGCCGCCGCCGCCGCGCCGCCGACAATAATTATAGGCGACCGTTGGACCCGGCCAACCACCGTTCGGCGGGCAGCTGACGGTTTCGCGTCTTATCATTTTCATTAGTTATCACAATTTGCTGCGTTGTAGTGGAGAGCCGTCGCCGCCGCCACCGCCACTGATTGATTAGAGGTTATGAACTTTTCGTGTGTAGAAAATTATTATTCGACTTCTGTTGTATTATTATTACTGTATTTTAAACACATCATATTATTTTTGTTGTTTAAATGTTTGACCATTCGTATCTCCCGTAGAAATGTTGTCTAGTTAATGTTTTGGTTTTTTTTTTATTTATTTTTTTTTTTACTATGATTAAATTGTTGATTTTATTCCGTGCCGTCGGTTAAGAAAAGACGCTTATTCTCTCATCATCATCGTCCGTTCATCAAATGTAGTTTGTTATTATCGCAGTAAACGACATGTAAAACGTTAGATTTTTTCGTTTTCGTAGTACCTGCAAATATTGTAAACCGTACCGTGTTTACACGAGTCAAGAGCAAGAACACGATCACACAGGTTGGTACTTATAATTTATATTGTACAGTTTCGACTTTCATTATAATTATTATTAACGCAATTTTACAATCAATTTCGTTTCGTGTTTTTACTTGGTTGGGGCTTTGAGTTTAGGTTGAATCATTAGCAATTTGTATAATGTTTAGCTTCAGTTTGACACTGTCTAAAATTATAAATTAAAGGTTTACTTGTGTTGGGACCGTGATGAAGTATGTATCACTTACCTAAGTTTTAAATTTACAATTCAAAATATGTTTATAACTTTTTTAAATAATATACTTTTAAATGGTTATGTTAATTGTATTAATCTAAATAACTTGGGACTTAGGGCGATCTATTGTACCATCCGTTCATTTGGAATTAAACACTACTTTGATTTTAGAGGTACTTAACTAGGGTTTTTTTTACCAAGTTATATTGGATCTACACAGAGAAAAAAATTTAAAAAAAAAAGCATCAAAGTAAAATGTTTTTAGTGGTCCATTTATTTACTCTCTGAGGTATGATTCTTGATAAGTGGCAGACTAGTTATCGCCCTCTGTGTTAAATTTAATTGTTTGAGACATCTATGATTAATTGGTTTTTAATAAATGTTTAATTTAAGCACAACAAAATTAAAAATTCCTTGAAGTTTGTCTAGTTGTTTTACCAAGCTACTAGGGTTCCAAATTATCAATCTAAACGCTAGTATGTTACAGTATTTTGAAAAAGATACCATATTTAGATTTGCTACAAACTTATTATTTTTAATATTTTTAAAACATTTCCGTAAATATTATTAATATGAGAGTTAAATGAAAGATTTGAGGAAAAAACTACTTCTTGATTATGAATTTTAGAAACATGTTTGATAAGTGTTTTATCAATTCTTAATTAAATATTATTGAGCATCTTTTATGATTAAATGTTATGTTATAAAGGAGCATTTAAAGTATGACTATTTGTTGTTTACAAATTTCATAAAGCCTGCTTGTAATAGATTAGCTTTGTTCAAATCTCGCACTTTTAAAATAGTTTTGATTGTTGGTAAATGAAAGAAATTTAGAAAATTTAAGTATATTGTTAAAGTTATTGATAAACAGAAGGAATAGTAAAAGGAACAGGTATTTAATCTGTACTCGTGAAGTTATTTTGAATTCTTAAGATAAAGAGCTACCTATTTTAATGTATTGGGATTATCTTGAGATATATGAAGATAACAATGGTTCATTTATCTCAATTTTGCCTAATTTAGATTTATATCAAAAGCTTTTTTTTTTAAATAAGTGTAGATCACATCTAATTGATATAAATTTGATATGGAATCTATTATATATGTGCAATTTATGGTAAGATATAAAGGTATATCATAAATATCGTTAGGTTAATGTTAATATACATAGATTGTCAGAATCTTTGCTTTGTATAATAACTCTCTTAAAACAACTAACAGTTGAAATTTAATAAGTTTCTCAAAGAGATTGGGCAAAGTATTTAGTTTTAATCCAGTTCTATATTTTTTTTTATTAAATTAATTCTATTCCTAGATTTTCAGATAGGTCTAATTTAAGTAGTTTTAAACAATATTCAGTGTTTAGTAGATAAATTAATTAATATACAAAGTATGTAAATTAAATAACTGCACTAGTGATGCTATAGACAAATAGCGAGCGCGCCAAAACAAATTTGAATGTCTGTGTCTATTGATGTTTGTTCCATCCTGAGCTCTATGAAAACGTTGAACGTCAATCATCTTTGCTAAAGTAATCATTTGATTATATCTTTGTGCAAGTGTCTCGTTAAAAAAATGCAGTGTTCAAACGGAGTAATGAGTTAACCTTAAGTTTCTTGTAAGACGGGGGAAAACTGATATAGAAACTCAAGTTATGTTAAAAAAAGGGTATGTATGGAAATTAATGTTTTTCCCACTCACAAATATTTTAATGGCTTAAAAAGTTTAAAGAGGGCCATGAAATGACTGAAAACAGCCATGGATGATTTAAAAAATGGACGACATCCAGAAAATTGATGAATTGAATTGATCTGTATAAATCGTTGTCTGAGTATTCGAGCTCTTGCTGAAATTTTAGGAATTAACAAAAAAAGTATCTGTCAGATTTTGCATGAATCATCTAACATGCATAAAGTTTGTATTAAAATGATGCCAAAATTGCTTACTTCAGAGTAAAAGAGATTGAGGAAAAAACATTTAATACATCATAACTCTGTTGAATAACTCACTCTACTCATCTGAACTAGTTTTGTCTGATTTTTTTATTCCACCAAGTCAAATTTGAGCTAAAAGGAACATGATTTGATAATGTGATAGCATTGAAAGCAAATGTGACAAAAGTTTTCAACAAGTTGACAGAAGTAGGTTTTCAACACTGCTTTGATTTGTGGAAAATTTATAGTATTATAGAAATCGGCAAGAAGAGTATATTGAAAGCGATTAACTTTCTAATGTACCTAATTAATTATTAATAAAACGTTTTCTAGTAACAGTACAGTTATTTAATTGCTACTCTTTGTATTGATGGTATTTACAAACAAAAAAGATCATTTAAGTAATAATGGTTAGATTTATTTCTAGGTTATTTAATGCCTTTTTAAGTACAATAATAAATTATTTATTAACATTATTTGAATTAATTTTTAATTTGTAGCAGTATATGTACTACCTGTTTCCTTTTTATAGGTAGACAATAGATATACATTTATATATAAAAAAATGTATACCATAAATGATACTTGAAAACTTAGTTATTCTAAATCTTCTATAATTTATATTATAAATCTCATAAATAGTTGATAATAGCTTGTAATTATAAAATTATTGTTAATTTATTTCCGGTATAACTTTAGTTAAAAACTTATGATATCAATAATTGTTTGGTAAACTATATATTATGTTATTAGGTATATCTTTAGTACAATAAAAGATTAGTGTAATACAAATAAGCCATGTTGAAATTATATTTTAAACAATTATAAGAATTTTTATCTATCTATTTTAAATTTGCCATTTTTCTCCTCACTAATTATCAATAGTAAAAAAAATATTAAACTATTATTCTTTTTAGTTGATGTGTAATATTGTATAACCACGGTTTATAGTTCTTATTAAAGGTATAACTAAAGTTGATAGCTAAAATGTATGATTAATAAAATACAAATTTTATATTTTATATAGATATTTTATTATAACTATAAAATAAATAAATTACATATTTTTTATTTCTTTTTATATTACTTAGTCTAATATATCCTTTTTTAAATGTTTGTATTTTTTCTCTCTTGTAATAATTAAAAATTTGAATACTGGATATGTATTATATATTAGTATTTTTAGAATTGTATTGTGAGAATTAAATTATGGGTAGTTGAAAATTTATTAATACTGAATGTAAGGCAATTGATATTTATTTTCTATTTATCATTTTTAAAGTTCCACTTGTTACCATGAATTGTAAATTAAATAAAAAATTTTAATATGAATTTGGAGTCTATTAGCAAACAAGTAAATAAAACAATTAAAAACGTCTATCACCGTCACATGTTTCCCAATAATCTTATATTTTAAATACACATAAGTCTATTACCTACTTCATAATTTGGTTGCTATTGACTTAAATCAGTTATCTAATCTATAATAATTTGATATTATTCCACCAATCATAAATAAAAAGGAATCATTGAACTCCTTTTAATTATTATTAATTATCCTAATGATTACTAACAAATAATGATCTTAATAATTTAAATACCTAATTTTAACAATTTTCTGCAGTTGCATTATAATATGAAAATATTTAACTATTTTATTATACCTGAATATAGATAGATAAAATAGAAAAAAAACAACCTTTAATTTCTATTGATAGAAAATTGTAAAATAAATTTAGCTCTATTTATTAATGCATATTTGTAGTCTACCACTATGTACTTTGGTCAAATTGTAGTCTTAAATATTTCGATACGTATATTATATGTTAATATTTATATTATTTTAAATATTCTATAATATTTTAATTGTAATATTTTTATATTATAAAATTATTACCATGACATTTTTCCAAGACATAATGTGGAATTTGTTTCAACTGCATATGTGCTTTATGATTTATTATTGTATTTAAATTAAAGATACCTATTACAGTGAACTATTCAAGTATGCATTGTCAAGGTACTCAACACCTACATATAGTTGAGCGAGTTTTATAATTTTTTTTTTGCTTAAAGTACCTACTATAATTTATTTTTATTTTTATTGAATTCAAAATTAATATTATTTTATATTAAATATTTGTTTTATTTTTTTAATGTTACGTTCAAAGTAGAAAATCGAGGAAGTTTTTTGGGAATTATCTTAGCTAATTTTTCAATTAATTTAAACTATTTATTATTTAAATGTACATATAGTGATCTGATTTATAGATGTTAACAAAACATGACAAAATAGGTTTTATTTAGAAAGATTAACACTAATTGAAATGTCAGAAAAAATTTGCTATTTGTTTTTATTCATTTTTAAGTTTAATATTAATTAATATTAATAAATTAGTAATTTAACTATTTACAAATTTTATTAAAATATAACCAAAAAATTTGCTTAAATATAAAAAAAATTATATCACAAAATATTAATCATGAAAAAAAATATTTAACATTTACTGTTAGCATTTAAATTAAAATTAATTTTAATGCTCAATAATTATGAGTTATTATTATTATTATTAAGTATATTACTTATATTAATTATTAAATATTATATTTTAAAGTTCATTGATGTTTTTTTTGTTTATTTTATTATCAAGTATAAATACAATTTTAATATTATTTTAACTTTTATAATTAATAAAATAAATAATAAACTGAAATATTATTTATAATAATACATATTCCTTTTGATTGTGTTAAATATGTATTTAGTCATAAATATAAAAGTTAGGTTTGATAATGTTTATTTTACTTGAAATTTATCTTTATTATTTTTTAAATCATTATATTAATTTATAGGAATGTTATAAAATGAAATAATGAAACATTTATATAATATATACAATTCACATAATTATATTCACAGATTGCATTTTTCTAAAGTTAAATTGAAATTTGTATTTAATGTGTCAAATATTAGGAAACTAATAATGTTTTGACTACAAAATATAGAAGTTATAAATTTTCATACTGTTTAATCCATTTAATTATTTAAATTTTGACACATAAAAATTATTAATTAACTGGGCACAGGATGTAATGCAGTTATTTGTACCACAAATTTACTCATGTTTACATTATTCTATGTTATGTCATTATATTGACTTATAATCTTTAAACAGCTAGTAATATTATAAAAAAATATATTGTATAATATATAAGAATTGTTTTTGAAAAAGTTAGTTTAATCTATCATTTTACTAATAGCGATTTAATATATAATAATAAAATATCTTCAGATATATAATATACAATATATAGATTAATGGACAGTCTCCGTTTAGAATTGTATCTTGTATATATTGATTTATCATTGAATTTAAATTTAACACATTCAGTGACCTATTCAATGAAATGGGAAACTTTTCAGTCGTACGTTGTTTGTTTTTTAGAAATATTTCAAAAAAAGATAACAAATGTTTTTATAAAATTAATTTTTATTTTACTTTATGAGTTAAATTAAAAGTACTAAAAAATGTTGTTTTGATATGGTTTCAATATTGCAAATTTCAAATATACACAGATTGAAAAATTATGAACTAATTGACATCAATTATATATTATTTATAACAGGTGTAAATTTTATAAAAGCTAAGCTATTTTTATCGCACATTTATTTTAGTATTGATAGTAAGTATTTTAAAATGTTAAAAAATAATTTTTTAATGTATATAAGCTACAATGTTACTTAAAGCATTTTTTAAGTATGTGGTTTTATTTTCATAAACCATACAAAATTAAAAAAAAAAAAAAAAACATTACATTTTTATAAGTATTCTGGTGAAGTAAAACTTTATCTAAAATTAATTTTTTTAATTTTAATTTTTAATACTCGAAAATAAATAATTAATTACAGTATTAATAATTATTTTTTAATTACCTAATAGTTTCAAGTGGACGCTAAATCCGTATTTGTTGACTTGCCTTATATAATATGCGCCATATAGCAAATTTACGTTCAGCAGTTTATATTTAGCTTCATTAGCTTTAATATTAGAATGAATTAATTTATTATAAAACTTGATGATAAAAACATTATTTGTATTCGTATGTTGGTTTTTACAATAATTCCGTTTTATTAAATTTTATTTTTCACCATGTTGGCTTTAATTATCGGTAGCTTAAAATATTGAGTCTCCATATTATGATAAAAGTTTTTTCATATATTTACTACTATACCTATTTAATAAATTGTGTTAGAAATCTTAAGTTAATTATTTTTAAGAATAATGTTATATTTTTAAATAGTTATTAGTTATTATTAATAGTATTTTATATATTTTAGTAAACCGAGTTATACTTAACATTATTTTTTTCATTGAATAGAAATATTTATTTAAGTTGAATAATATAATTATTCTGAATCAAATTTATAAAAATAAGACGACAATCTTGAGTAAAAATCGAGTACTAAACACTTGAATTATGTATCATGTTTGATTTTTTTTTCAAATTTGCAAGTTATCATTTTAATACTTTTTATAGGAATACTTAAATATGTATTTAAAAATAATAACTTATTCACAATATTTAATATTATATAAAATTTATTAAACTGCTCAATTTTTTTAAAAAACACCTATTATAATTATGTTAGACTTTATACATTTTATGTGACAAGCATTTTTTAAATGAATGTGTAATACAAAAACAATGATTTGTATTATATCGTTTATTTTATATTTAAAAATAGATATAAAATAATGAGTATTATTATTGGTTATTAAACGCAACCAAAGGTTTTAATTTTAAGGTCATAAAAAACGAAAAACTTCATCCATTTGCTGTTCATAACTGATAAATCGGGTGACTTTGATTCCCTTCTTTACGACCTCTACAAGTTTCACGATAAAGCCAATGATTTATCATTTATTATTCTTCTGACCTTTCATATAGAAACATAAGTTTGCTCCGAAGCTCTAAGGTATTTTTGCTGTGTTTTTTATTATAAGTGATGCTAGTTAGTATATCAACAAGATTTTATTTCCTTTAAAATGGGTAAGATACAAATTTATTATACACTAAATTATATTTTATTAATTGAATTTAGACTTTTTGGTTGGTATTTTAAAATCGAAGTTTTTTGATAGTATATATAAGTACTATTAATATTTTTAAATTAAAAAACACCGTTATAAATTATATTATATTGTAGTATAAATATTATATAAACTATTAAAATATAATAAATAATACTACTTTAATTATATCTAATATAACATGATTTATTGTATTATAATTTTATAATTTTTAGTAATCATAGTATCAAATGCAACCAAATTAATCAGTTTTATGGTATTCCTTTATATAATTAAACAAAATTGTAATAAGATATTTATTTAAGTATTTATTTCAAAGAAATACCTTTGTAAATAGAAATTAAAAAATTCGATTTTATTTTGTAAAATTGATGTTTTTGCTTTTATTAATTCTCTTGATTATAAGTACAATTTTCTGAAGAATTGAACTTAATATGAATACAAACTATTTTAATAAAAAAAGAATAACTTTAAAGGTTTTTATTACGTTTTATATTTAAAGAAATACTACATTATAGTACTATTTAATTAACTTTATTACGTATATTTATGTATAAATATATAAAATACTACGAATACAATTTTTAGTTTTGATTTTGATTTTGATAAAATTATTATTCTACATTTATCAATATAAACGTTATACTATATAGTTATTATAAAATATGCGTAAGTAATTAAGTTTTAAAAAATACCTAGTTACTATTAGTCAATAATCTATACATTGAAATATTATTATTATTTTTCTCTGACCAAAATTTATTTTCATCGTTGTTCTTTATTTTGTATAGTGTATAGTGTTCCATATTAAACTATGTTTTTTTGTATACTACAATTTTATATATAATAATTTCTTGAATAAAAAATTGTGCATGTTTCATTGTACTGTATACTTAAATTATTCGTTTAAGCTTTTAATGGATAGGAATTAAGCAAATTACATTATTTAATAACTCGTATATAATTTATAATTTATGTGAAACGATAAATTTTGTTATTAAAATCCATTAACTAAAATAACAAATTAATTTTTGTAATGTGTACTTAGTGATAAATTTTGAACTTTGCTTTAACTATAAGTAAACTTGATAGTACACTGTTGATATTTTCGGAGATATAGATTATGTTTAACTCAATATCTAAAATTACTGCAAATGGTATTGAAGAAAGATTAACATATTAATATGTATTTAAATAAAACAATGTGTATTTGTATATACGATGCTTTCGTTTTACGTGTAATTTATTTTATATTAATTTAGAAGCATACTGTTACACACATATATATATATAACATATATATATATGTTATTTTAATAAGTAACAAAATATATCAATATGCTAAAATAAAAGCATTTTTCATATTGATTTTAATTTTGTATAAACTATTTCAATATTAAAATAAGAAGAAAATAGATAATCATTCTGTGATAACTCTTCATGGAGTAAGTGAATGTAATTTATATTTTAAATTTGTATACGAAAAACAATTCTGAGCGAAAACGATCTAGCAGTCTATATTACTAAGTATTTTATGATATTGTTTAAAGTAATTTATTTTATTATTATTAAAATAATAATAATCATATAATAAAATATATTTTTATAATTCATTGTTATTTCTAATTTTTGAGTCAATACCATTTGTTTTACTATAAAACAGTGTAGTTAGGGCCGTGGTATAAATACGCTTAAAATTAATTTATATGTTTTGAAAATGTCACTGTGTAAGTAAAATATAATAATATATACATAAAAGTTGTATGTCTTATGAAATATATTTTTGAATTACAACACAATGATTAAAATTAAATTAAATGCTTATTCGAAGAGATATCTAATTTCGTCCTATTTTGAGCTTCAAAACCTTTTAATATCTTAAAAACACGATTGTGTTTATACTAAAAAAATTTACTTGTGAAACACCTTGCATCAAGCTGTCAAACTTTTTGAACGAATAAAACATGTTTTATCAATAATTAAAGAAAAAACTAAAAAAAAACATCGAACATTTCAAATGTTTATTTAGATTTAATAGATCAAATAGAATCAACATAATATTTTGAAATTATGCCATGTGCAGAAAATGTTAATTTAAGCATTGGATAAAAATTATGTATGGTTATTCGTTTTTTGAATTTTAACAAAATAAAAAAATAAATTTATTGTTGAAATTTCCGTTTCTCTATTGTTTAAAATTGTTTTTCCGTTATTAAGAAAATAACTATATGTATTTGTTAAATTTCGATCTTCTTCCTTAAGTCTCAATTAGATTCACTATCATAACCACTATTGAAATTGAAATTTTAAGGATTTTTACTGCTCCAAAAAGTAATAATAATCTTAAAAATAAAAAATTGAAATTACACTCATTATTATAAAATCAATTTATTCATTTCTTCACTAAAAAAGTGAGAATCTAGAATATAAACTATTCACATTGTTTTAACATAATTTCAAATATCTATCTATAATGTTGTTATACTTATCTTGCTTTAAAATATTACGGTAATATCTAGTTTTATTTTAGTGCAATTTCGACGTATTAAGATTAATATTGTATTATAATATTGGTATATAATGATAATCAATACATGCATATTTTTTGGTAAAAATCTTTTTGAGTATTTTAAATGTGAAAAAAAAGAAATAATTTTGCCTTAGTTATAGACTATTGAATCAAACTTTCAAAGTATCTTATATTCATAAAAAAAAATTATTTGAGATTAATTAATAAATTAATTTTTTGATGAATTTTGAGAATATAATATTTAGGATAAAAAAAAAAGCAATAGATTACTACGTCACCACATTGTTTTAAGTTTTGAATGAAATGATAAAATTTTTGTTAAATTTTTAGTTGTTCTTTTAGTAAATTTGTATTTTATTTATTAAGACAAAAATTTTACTCCAAATTATAAGTAGTTTTTATTACATTGTGCTGTGTCATTTTTGAAATTTAAAGATTATGTACAATACTAAATTAATTAATACTAATTTTAATATTAAAACATAAATTATGGATGATGAAATTCGTGATGTGTCTAGTAACCATGTATCAAATTTATTTATTTGCATAGCCCTAGCTATTATATAGATAATATTTATTTATTTTTAAGTTACCTATATTTGAGTAAATTTGTTACTTTAATAAATTATAATTCAATCGAAATAAATAATGATATTGACATTCATGTAATGTAATGACTAATGACTAATGAGTAATAAGTAATAAACTAATAACCAATATAATTCTCTGCTATTTAAAAGGTACTTAAGAAATCTTTAATTTAATTAAATCTTAAATGTCATCAATTGTTGATAAATATATTTGTTTAAGAGTTCATTTTAACATAGAAATATTATAAATTTAGTTTTAATTTAATTAGTTCGAGTATATTATTTGAAGTTATTCAATTCTTGTATTATTTGTAATAATTTAATATGTGTAATAATATATATTATATATATTATATATATATGCATTTTAGATAAAAATCTTTTCAAATCTTCTAATGAATAATTTATTAATCTGTATCAACATTTTTAAAATTGATTTATGTATACGTATTGATTAATCTAAAGAAAATTTTAACAAAAATTGTCTTAACTATAATGCTAAATGATTGAATACAAATGCATGTTATTACTAGTGCTTATAATAGTATACCAAATTATTATATACATAACAAGTTTTTAGGTAGTAGGTTATAGTTTATCGTGATTTAAGATGAAAAAAATATACGTTACTTTAACATATAAAATCTATTTCTTACCTTAATTTTACGTAATAGTTATGGTTAATCAAAGTTTATCTATATTTCATATTGTTGAATAGTGAATAAATGACGTAGAATGTTTTGATTCTAATGTATTACTGAATATTAGCATTGAGTATATATATTACTATATATATCTATATCTATATCTATATATATATGTATATATACACTTAATGATATTAGTAATTTTAATATATTTTTATTGTTTAGCATTGTATGCCTACATGATTCAAGATAATATTAAATCTTTACTCTTTAAACTCTAAAATACATTATGAATACATAAATAAATAAAAATGTTTTATGTAAATTAAATTTATTCTTATATAAATTATTTATATTCGTTTTTTTCGACATTTTTTTTTTAAAGTTTAAACAATGAAGGAATGTATTAACAAAGCAATGTATTAAGAATTTATTTATATTTTATTTTATTGATTATAAAAGTTAATGATTTTATATTTTATTTGGATAAAACAAATTATTTCTTATATAGTTGAAATGTGACTTGATCTACTGAATTAGTCCAAAAAATAAATTTCAAAGAATCAAGATTTTATTTTATATTTAAAAATACATTTAGATATAAACGTATATTTTTAAAATTTTCTTTAATATTCAAAATTAATCCTTCAGAAAACTCTTAATTTAATCATATTTCTGTGTAAATATACTGTTTTTTTTATGCGAATACTTACGATTTATATAGTTGAAAGTTGTGTAATTTTTTTTTTATTTATTGTTACAACTGCTGTCTTATTTTTATCTTTATGTTTTTTAAATTATATAAATGATCAGGTTATATTTTTATATATTTTATAGAAACAAATATGTTTAATAAGACAAATTATGAGTAATAGATTTCGATTACCGGAGGTATATATAAATACATTATTTTCTTTCCTCGTATTATTTACTTATAATTCATTTTTTTTTTAATTTTGAATATCATTCGATAGAAAAACTGTTTAAGTTTAAATGGTTTACTGTAATTTTCATGTTTTAATATTTTACAAAAAATTCTTATTTTATGTCCATTTTTACAAAATTTTAATTTACCTACCATAAGTATAACCAAACCAATCAGTCAATGATTATATTTTATAAGAATGGGTAAAATTAAATATTATTTGTTTTGCTTTTAGTTTTAATTTTACCTATACAAAACAAAAGCGGTTGTGAAAAACGGTCTGTAAAACGAAACTGTTATTATGTACATGTAATATACGCGAAAAGGATATTTTTTCCACTTGAGGTATTAATAATTTTTTATTCACGTGATTTGAAATCATAAAAAATTATATATTTTTACTTTTTTGAAGCATTTACACTTTTTTAGTGTTTCGGATTAATTCAATGCATTAAAATTATATATTTTTAAAAGAATAGTTAATAAGTATGTAAACTTTCAATAAGGCGCGTGGTTTAGTAGTGGACCAATATTTTGAAGGGTAATCCTAGTCAGTTTACTCCAATTAATTTTATATACTTATAACTATAAAATTGTTAAATTGTAAGATCTAAAATAGCCATAATATAATATATAGATACAAAAATAGTCCAAACATTCAAACATAATTTCGAAATTCAGTATAAAAATATAAAATTATAAATGTATTAATTAATATTTGTTAAAACTTTTATATTATTATTTTATTATTTTATTGAGAATTCTATTATTAAAAAATAAAAATTTGATGTGTTGAATTTATTTAAATTTATTTGATTTTTAAATTAGTCATTGTGAAGGACGGATATATAACTTGATCAACTGCTATAAATCGAGAGCATATTGAAAAATATATAATTCTTTCAATTAATTAATTTATTTTAAATAAAGGTTTTTATAAATAGAAATATTATTCTTTAGAATGCTAATTTAAAAATGTATGCTGTCATGTAAAAAAATAAAAAATGATATTGATAAAAATAATAAAAAAAAATCATTTTTTAAAAACGTAATTTTTCATGTCAAGTTAAGCAAAAAACATTATTTTAAAAATGCTAATTATTTTCAAGATTATTAGCGTTTTATGTTATAAAATTCATCCTGTTCATATTAGTCGTTTTATTTACGACTTTCCTCAAAATCAAAACGAGCATAATTATACAATTTTAATAAAAAAAGATTATTTGTTTTTATTACCTAAAAATTATGTTAGAAATTGAAAAACAATTTTTAATATTTTATAAGTCTATTAGTGCATTAAATCGTTTTATTGAGTCATTTTTCTTGTTTCTTTCGAAGCATTATCTATTGGCTTATTTATATTTTTGTATCCATTAAAAATAAAAAATAACCTAAAGGACATTATTATAGACTATGAAAAGTTTAAAATATTCAATTACATACGAGTTATACGACATTAGTGGTTTCACTCCTTGGTTCAGTTATATAGTGGCATAATAATTGTGCGTAAGTGCAAAAGGTCAAATAAACGTTTATTGTGACTACCAACTTAAACCTACTACTGTTTAGTTTTACATGTGTTTCTTATAACTAAAGAGCTCTCCAATGAATTCGTCGGACCGTAAATTTAACATTGAGCTATAGGTAACGTATGTAATTCTAAAATTTAATTATTGTTAACGTGTAAAATATTCGTGAATTACTCTAACATTAAAAAATATAACAAATTAACTAAAAATTATAATACGTTTATGTTGTAGTGTTTATCTAGGAAATTAAAATTATAGTTTGTACTTATTAATTCATAAATGATCGTAGGTTTATGAATTTTTGTAAATTGAAGTAATACAATTTAATTAAAAAAAATAGTTTTGTGTACTTGAAACGTTAACTGTTGAAAAGTTATTTAAATAAAAATAATAACTGTATTTAATTTTCATCATCATAATAAGACTCACGAGTGATTTAATAATATTAAATAATAACTATAGTTAACTATAGCGTGATCGTGTGTGTTTGTACTCCACAAATTCGTCTTCCTGTTGCCTCATACCTCTCATATTAAACATATTAAATGTGTTGATAATATGTTATATTATATTATGTTTGCTGTGCATGTTTAAAGAAAGCATTACAACGTTCGAAATTTAAATCACAGGATGTATCATATTACATTGGTTTATCGGTAGTAATTATTATAATTTGTAGTTCTTACTTCTTGTATGACATTAATACTCAATAGTTTTATCAATATTATACATATATATGATAATTTCTCTACTATTTGTTCTTTCGCTGTCAATCTTATATGATCATCTAAAGTCAATTTTAGTTTTGCAATTTTTAGTATAGTATAAACGTATATGTATACATTTTTTTTCGTAATATTAGCATTTTTTAACAAGCGTGAAATCATATTTCGTAGAACTATTATCAACCATTCATTATTAATTTTTTATCATTTATTCATTGGGTTCTACAATGATTCTACGTTTGTTACTAAATTCTCAAGTTCACAGCATTATCATGATAATATTGATTTTTGATAAATATTTTACTAAAGTGTTTACATAGTAACTATATCGGTTTTATTGTACCTAATATATTATTTACTGTGACGTGTTTGTATTCGTATAGGTATTGGGTTGTAAACCCGAATTATTTTTTCAAGTCTTATGTGTTGAATATATTCGGCCATTTGGGTGTTCAAACTTCTGAATAAGAAATTTAAACAAATATTTGGATTAATATTGATTAATATGGTCGTACGGGTGTTAAAAGAACGTTATGCTTGCATGTGTTCTCACTGTTCGAGTGCGTACAATATGAAAATTTTGTGTTTAGTAGGGCCAGTTCTGTGTTATTAAATGAATAATGAAATTATTCAAAACTAAAAAAACAGAATATAATCTGTGTTTGTTTGATAATTATTTATAATATTCTAATTTTTAAGCAAAATTAGTATAAAATATTACAGTTAAAAAATGATTAAAATTCATTTAAAAATTAAAATATTGAAAAAACCAACATTTGCTTCAATATTAGAATGTGTGAGACAGAGACAAAACGCGTGGATGTTCTTAAGTAATCGATGAAAAACTTAATTTGTAAATCGCAAAATATTAATTTATTATTAATTTATAGGAATAATATGTTTGTAAAAAAAGTTATAAAAAGAACAAAAAAAGGTTTAAACCGAACTATAGATATTAAATTTATGTTTATTGATAATCCATTATTATTTTAGTGTGATAAAAAGTTTTATACTGCAAAACAAACTAATTTACATTACAATCAACGGAATCACGATAATTAATTTAAATGTTTTAAATACTTCTATGTTCAATATGTACCTAACATTAAATAGAAATAATATAATATTTAATTTATTAAGATAATATAATGCAATTTTTTTTTTAGCAATATAATATTTAAAATTATCTAAATTTCATCAATAATGCCTGTTTTACTATTTTCCGATATCATAAGTATCAAAAGTTTGGATTAACTAGTTTGATAAACTGGAAATCCTTTAGTTTAAAGTTAACCACCTCGAGTAGAACGAGTTAAACCTTTCCGTAGTGGACACCCACCAAGGTCAAATAGTATAGCAGGTTTTTTCCCCTTGATAAGAATTAACTTGAAATTGTATAGTTAAACTATATCGAGTCCTAGCAGTAGAACATTAAATGTAATAAGAGATCTAACCTCTTTGTCTCAGTAACTTACTTAAATTCACTAAATACTCATATTTAATTTACTCCTCATTTATAATAATAATAATTGTGAAAACAAATTGTTTTGTTTTGACCGTTGAACTTTTTTATTTTTTATTGTGCTTACTCATGTGAAAACGGTCAAACGCTTTCGATTGTACATCAATGTGCCAAGGGTGAATATATTTGATTAAATCATTAGTTTAATTTTCAAAATCAAAATACTTTATTAATGTTACAAATATTCACGAACATATATTAAATATATTTGGTTCATTGAATTTAAAATGTTATATTATGTTTTCTTTATTGCGCGTGAGTATTTATTAAAAATATATTATACTTTAAAAGTGTTGTTTACGGTTATTAATGTGCCAGAAGAACTTGTACTAGAAATTGCAGGTTAGTTAAGAACAGTATCGTATTTAATTAAAATATTATCGTATAAACTTCAGTCCGAATATTATATAATATATATTATACAATATATTATATCATAAAATGACGAATTATTTTTTTATTTCTATAAGAATAGAAATATTAGTATGTAATTAAAAGAAATTCCTACAGACGTAATACAACGATTGAGTTTAGAACTAGGTTTTGACTATATGGTGTGTTAGAACACTGCTTGATCGGCTCATTTTCATGTTAATAGTTATCATTTGTTTCAAGATTTTTATTTAATAAATCATTTCATCTTGAATTAAGAAAATTATTTTATGTGGGCTCCGATTAACAATAACAGAATATAAAATTAACAACAGGGTTAGTAGCCGATCAAATGTATTGTATCTATAATTAAGTAGTATTATGATATGTATATTATTTATTATGTATAATATAATTATATTCTTGATAATATGAAAATCCTAAAACATATTTTAAAATTTAAAATCATATATCTAATGTCCATAATGTAAGTATGAGGCAACATTTTTGAAATTTATTGAAAATTATATCATCAATTAGATATGAAATAGTTTCTATTACCTTTTACAATCTAAATACTCTAACAACGTAATTTAAAAGTCTGTAATCTAAAAAAAAATAGCATCTTCGAAATTTTAAAATTGTTACAGTAATTATAACGCATTTGAAAAATAAATTAATACATTTTTCAATTTATTACTATTAAATTTGTAAGTATTTTTAAAATATAAATAAAACACTCAAAATGTTAGGAACATAACATGATATTTATTTAA
The DNA here is from genome assembly GCF_002803265.2 of Melanaphis sacchari. NCBI lineage: Eukaryota > Metazoa > Arthropoda > Insecta > Hemiptera > Aphididae > Melanaphis > Melanaphis sacchari. The sequence goes on along the minus strand of NW_020271143.1, from coordinate 978,078 downwards.
TTGTTAAACAACTTATTTTAAGTATTTTTGATTATTATAGACTTATATAATGATGCAAATCAATTTTTTTTTTGATTTTGGAAATGAAACAGCGTTTTTTTTCTAATCTTTCAATTAAATTTTTTGTATTAATTTATTTGATTTGCAGTTTTTTAGTCATGCATTTTTTTTTTTTTTATCAGAACTGTTAATGAAAGTGTAATCTTAAACGATATTCTACACACAATTGTGTATTTTATAATTAAGTAATAATGATTATTCTTAAATCCTTATCAGCTAGTTAAATCTAATTAAATTAATAAGAAAATTATTATATTATACTGAATTTAAAATTTTAGTGTTTTATCGATATGTAAATGATACATTGATATTAATTATTAACTATTATGTAAGTATTACGTATAAGTTGTATTAATACAAAATAAAATACAACTAATATTGTATTTATATTCGTGAAAAATTTTTCTATTGGATATTTAAGAGTAAAGTAAGATAATCAAGATATAATTAGTTACCAATTTCTATCTATCGAGTTTATATTATCAACTATTGAATACGTAACAAAGTGTGTACAAAATGTTCAATATTATGTAATAAAATTTATATCAGTATTGTAATTAATTTTTTAATTATATAGTTCCTACTAATGTCAAAATCACGATTAAAATTTTTAAATACATTTTTTTTTTATTTCAGTAAAGTTGTATGACATTGACAAAACTTTCTTTTCACGCATATCCGCGATTAACTATTAAGTTGTTTGATTTAAATCTCTCCTTCCAAAATACTAATTAATTTCATAGTATTTTTTTGACCCTGACATGATTATTAGCCTAAAAAACCGATACGTTGAATAAGATGCTAATTTAAATTTAAGAATGAGTTATGTCATATTATACTTATATTATATAATCTAGATTTTAAAATTTCCAATAATTGAAATCAACTAAATATTATTAATGATATCAATAAAGTTTAAAAACAAATAATTTTATTTAGTTTAAAGATTAAAAAAAACGTTTTGAATTGTATAAATTAAAAAAAAAAAAAAAAAAAAAATGTATTTTAGAAAATTATGGAAATGGATTATTATTATTAAAATCAACATTTTGAAGTACATTTAAATTTTTTTGTGTAAAAATATGTTTAATATATTTTGTATGAAGTATTTGAAGTATTTAAAGATAGTTTTCATCATACTAATATGATTAAATTATGTTTTAAATTTTATCATTCTATTGAAATATTTATTTTAGTTATTATTTATTATTTAGTAAATGAGTACATAATTTAAATTGTGTAATATTATAATTATTGTATATATTAGTTTTTTAAATTTATGTATATAACTAATAACTATAAATATTTACATAATATATGAAAAATATATATTATATTAATTACTTTTTGGTTGATAAGAATGGTAAAATATTATATTTTTTTTTTTTGTAGCAAGGTTATTTTTTTTTTTAATACATACATTTAAAAAAGAAAAATTACTTATATTACCTTATGATGGTTGTAAAAAATAACTGAATTCGTTTTTTTTTGCAGAGAGCACAGATTGCAATAACTCTGAAGAAGCTGTTTTAATCGATGACAAGATGAGTTCCGAAACAAGTGGTGGTGTAAATTTTATTGTCGGTGATGAGGATGGCGTTGATCAAGCGCCTACTGAACTCGTCAATGGAGATTTAATGAAAGCTTTAGAAGAAGAGAAACATGAAAATACTGATTCTTTTCCTTTAGGAAAAGAAACACGTATGGGCGTAACATCAAATAGTAGTTCTTATAACAACATGTTTGGCTTAACGGAAAAGAGGAAACGATTAAGGTATCTAATTTATATTTTTATATTTACTTTTATTTATAATATGTTCATAATAGTTTATTGTTGACTTAAATTTCAAAACTTTAAAGAACTATTTGAGAACATGACATACTATTAACATATTATGTTTGGCATTCAATTTTTAAAATATTATAACTTTAATAATTTTAACACTAGCGTGATTAATTTATGAACACATTTTACTTAATAATCTCAAAAAGTGTTTGAAAAATAAAAATGCAATATTTTATATTCATTATTGTTACAGATGTGAATAGCATTTTTAAAGAATTTGAATATTAAAATTATATATTTCTAGCATATTAAACACGTGTCTTTAAATAATTAGAGTGTTATATAATTGGTTTTCATGATAACATAACACAATTTGTAAATTTATATATAAAAAAAAAAAATTAGTTAAAAAAAGTAATGTCGATTAATTTTATTATTACTTTTTTGAAACTGCATGAATTAATAATATGTATATTATAAATATATATATTATTACGAAATTTGAATCGAAAATCAATAAAGAGCTGAGAATTAACGAGTAACCTGATTTTTCTGGTAAATTATTCTAAGACGCAAAGCCTTTATTAAATTGATACATTTAACTAAATATTTGGTTAATTAAATTTAAATTTGAACTTGCAGTATTGTTGAGCTTATTTTATCGATAGTTTTTGAAACTTATAGCATATTCAAATTAATCAAATGTATTCATTGTTTTTAAAATTTAGATTGCATTTCTTATAACTTCTGTTAGAGTTGTAAATTTGTAAACAAATAGAAGAAAGTTATCGTTATTCGTTTTTATAATGTGAGATACATTTTTTTTTAAAACGTTATATGAGATTTGATTAGAAAATTGGTCGTAAAATGTAAATTATACTATACAATATTTAAAAGTAAGAACTATATTATAATTAAAATATCTATTATAAAGTATTTAATAAATAATAGTATTATAATATACTCGTATTTACCCATGTTTTATTATATTTTTATTGGTTTCAACTACGTGTAGTAATTTGATTTTAATTAACATTTTAATTACACATTATAGGTATTTTTAAATTAAAAGTTTGCCGTCTTGTGATTTATTTTATTATTTATCATAGGTTAATTATTTCAGCAAAAAATGTATGCGGATAACTTTGATATTTATTTTTTATATTGACTTATTTTAAATTAACATTTATTTAATCAACTATCCTTTGAATTGATTTACAGTTGGATTCAATAAAAATGTTTTTCGATTAACATTATAAATTCTAATATAATCGTTTAAAATTCAATTATTTCAAAATCAACTACTTAGTCAACGTGAAGAAATGTTATTATTTTTAATCATAGATATAAACTTATGATGAATTTTTCTTATTAATGAAGGAATTGTGTTTATCTAGAGTCAAATTTTATAAATTAATTGAAAAATTCAAATAATTTTCCCAAACTTTCCTTTGTAGAATCAATGTATTCGTAATTTTCCATTTATTGGGAAACCTACTTATTTAAGGTAATGTGATTGTTCAGCATACTTGAAAATCATTAAAATGTGATTTATTTTTTTTTTCACGTTAATTGAGGCGAAAATCTACTGACAGAACTCATCAGTAATAATACGTATTTAGACACTAGGTAATTTTTTTATTTTTTTGTTCATTCATTTATTAGTTCATAACGAAAGTATATACGTAACTGCATAAAAACTCTACGTTATTTGATCACAGTGTGGTGTTACGTATTAGGCAAAATAAATATTATTACCACTTAAAATAACGACACATGCGTGCATTGTCATCTTTAAAAAAACGTTCCTTGCTCAAATCTCTAATTGATATTATTCTATACCTATTCATATTCTGTGCCGTGTCGAATGCATGTAAATAATGTATTAAGATATGTGTTGTTTCTTATTGTAATTCTGAGCTGTGACCGTAAAATATGCGATAAACGAGTGAGCTATCACACGTCGGGTGAGCTATTGTCCAGCTATCTACCAAAGATAATCATATCATCTCATCACTTCTGTTCATAGTGCACTTTATAAATCACAACAGAGTATTAAAAAAAAAACTAAAAAATTTTGACTTCTTAAGAATAAAATAAAAATTATACAACAGTAATTTTTAAAATAAAAATGAATTATTTCCCTTATACAGGTGGTAAGGAATTAAATAACGTTCTTAGAATTTGTATTCCCCAATATTGCTAAATTAGAAACAGAAGTCTTGACTTAACAATTACGTTATAGGTTATAATCTTCGAAAATTCAGATCTTTATATACATTATTACTTATAAGTTAAAACGTATGTTGGATAACATAAGACAGGTTAAAATACGCCAAAATTGTATGTATAGTTTCCGTCTTAAATTATCAAAAATTTTCGTTCAACTGAACCAATTTTATGTTGTTGACTTGAATTAGCTTGTTATTAAATTATAGGTAAGAATATTCATCAGGGAATCTCATATTTTAATATGCGCATGTCTTACTTAAAAATTAAAATATAAATAATTGATATTTGTTATGTTGTACTCGTATGTTTATAAGGCGAAAACAACTGATCATCATTCTATTTTAGAATAAAATATGATTTTAATTTTTATAATATTGATATTATTAGAAAGTACCTGACATATTTTTGAATGAAAAACAAAAATAGCGAATAATATTTTAATATTATGTATTCATGTGAATGCGGCAAAAATCGAAATACATTAAATAGTATATTTTTATAACATATTGTTGTACGTTATCTTATGAAGCTATACCAATAAATTACATCATATAATATATTATTATTGTGTGTAATAAAAATTTCAACATACTTTTTACGTATAATAGATTACCTGTAGTAAAACTCCTGGTTTGTTTGGTCTTTTTAGTCTTTGTAGCGTACATAATTTCGATACTCATCACCAGTAGTCATCCATCATTGCCTTATTAATGCCTTATTTACCGTCGTCGAAAGTCGGCGGCAGTGCGGCGGTTTCGTTGTGCAGCTGTAAAACGGACCGTGTGTAATGCTCGCGGAGAAGGGTGGGGGGAGGGGTGGGTTAAATATGGTGCTGCGGATTCGAAATTTACATACATACTAGGTATTCGTCGTTTCCCTGTCGTATTTCGCCGATAACACCCGTCGAGTCGAGTATAGGAATATAAACGGTAATAATATAGTATACTATTACAATACCACGAGTTCCGACTGTGTGCCATAAATCATCGATACTGCACTTCAATGTCGTCGTGCAGCACCTATTGGCTACAGGTTGCATACATTGTTTTCCATACATTATTTTAACGTTATCGACTGTGCCTATAAACATAACTAAATATTTTCGCGGTTTGTACACTGCAGTCCTCTTCGCGTCCGACTGTTGTAATACGCGCGTGCGTCCGTTTGTTATCGAATTTTCAATTTTCATTCCACTCACTCAATTTCTCGTGTTTCCCGCGCCGCAGTTTGCATTAATTGTTTACTGTCCGTGAAGTGTGTGAGTACCTGTGGCCTGTGGGAACGCTACCGCAGCGTATGCGTAATTCGCAGGTATCCCACGTCGTCGTCGGCAACTTATTAGTCTCGTTAATTACTTTTATATCAAACACGTCGGAAACCGTATAAAACAATATTGTTAATTAACGTGTTCGCGCGCTGCACAACAATCGTAAATAATTTATTAACGTATTTCGAGTCCCACACATTATCCGACCCGTCCGCGCGTTTATTACAACTTAATTTTTCCAGTTTCTCACGTGCTACCATTACCCGAGTAATAATATTATTATTATAATATAGGTGATGCGCGTCGTTTCGGCGTCTCGCGAATAAGATGTACGGACACGCGTACTCGACACGTTTACCGCCAACGGTGCCGGTCGCCGCCGACCTTGGCGGCCGCGCGTAGCGGCGCGTTCTGTTCGCACGGTAACTGCGACGGGATCCCCTCGTGCCTCGTACAGCGATTGTCTCATTATGCGGTGTCCACGTAACTACCGCGCCGACGGTCAATCATAATTATTACGATCGTCGTAACGCCATTATAAACAACACCTAACGACGAGGTTATTAAATAATAATATGTTATTATAAAAACAATAATAACACACGGTGCGTTATTTATAAATAACAAAATTGTGCGTAAGCGCCTAATGATCGTATTATGAATTATTGTAGTCGTGTCGGGGTGGACGACGGTGCGTTGTTGTTGTGATATTCGTCTCTCGACAGTCCGACCGTGTCGTTCTTGTTTGGTCGTTGGCGCGTGACTCGTCCGTCGAAAATATCACCAAAAAAAAAAAAAAATAAATAAATAAATAATAATAAATAAATACTTAATAATAAAACCGATAATGATATTTTAGCTCGACTTCCGTGTCGTCCGCGACATCAAATCGTATCGGTATCGAAATATATCACGAAATATAAATCGCGCGTAAAAATACAACCGTCTTCAGACGAGTTTGGATACCAACGCTTACGCGACCACTATCGCCTCCGCCGCCGCCGCCGCCATACCACCACCACTGCTGCCGCGGCCTCCGCCAACTCGCAACGGACAAGGCGACCTGGCCGCAGACCGTTCTTCGGTCGCCGACTACAACCGTCGGCGCCGGGTGTCCGCGCATCAGAACCCCGCGAACGCGCGCCGTGCCCGCGCGAACCAGCCATCCGACCGCGCGCGCGCGCTATACTCACCCGC
>NW_020271143.1:707366-967028 GCF_002803265.2 Melanaphis sacchari | reverse complement strand
ACCACCACCATTGCTGCCGCGGCTCGCCAACTCGCAACGGACAAGGCGACCTGGCTGCAGACCGTTCTTCTGGTCGCCGACACAACGCCGGCGCCGTGGTCGCGACATCATCGCCGACGCGTGACACGCGAGTAAAAATACCGTCCCGGTGTCCGCGCACGAAACCCGCGAACGCGCATGTGCCCTGCGCGAACCAGTGTCCGACGCGCGCGCGCGCGTATACCACCTGCTCGGCCGAACGATGACCAGCAGCGCAGGAACTCCAGGCGGTTCGGTCGTCCGGCGTCGCGAAGATGTCGCGCCGCCGCCGCCGCCGCGTCCGCCGCCATGGCCGGCGAGGGAGCGGCGGACGTCGACGACGACCGTGTCCGCTGACCGCCGCCCGATTTGGACGACGCGACACGGCTTGCTACAGTTGGAAACTGATGGAGGTCGGCCGCCGCGGGCCAAACGGCGCTGGCCGACCTGTCACGCCGCGCGGACTTGCACGACGACGGGCCGCCGCCGTCCAACTACGAGATCGCCCAATGGAAATCGATTAAAAACCTCAAGTCCGGCATCACGTAAGTGTCCCGCTGCAAACACCCACCGCGGCTTAGCCCGCAACGCCGCCACCGCCGCCGTCGCCGACTAATGATATATTATAACAATCACGTCCGCCGTTGTTCAATTCTATCCGTTTCCGTTGATAACAATATTAATTATATTATTATTTCTATCGCGCACTGCAGATTGCAGCGGTGCACTGCATTTCGTTCGTTCGGCGGAAAGCCTGCAGTTTACGTGAAATATCGTGTGAGGTTTCGTTGTCTCGACATCACTACGTCGTTAATAGAGCTTTTTTATACGTCTTGTGTCCGACAATTTGACAAAATATAAACGTAGGCGCCCGCGGTGTTAAGAAGTCAAGAAAATTCGATCGCCTTCGATTACCGCTCGCCAAATCAAAAGTGTATGCGCTCTAATTCAAACTCTCGTTCAAAGCACGTCATTATTCTTAGTACGGCTTTTCGCTATCAAACGAAATGCAATGCAGTATTGGCATCTATTGTAAATAGTTATGAAAATAATACGTTACGTGATTTATATTTAATTTCGATTAACGTGCACATTTACTTACGTGTTATTGTTACGCGTAATATACTTGCACATCGCACTTGTGTTATTATATCGCCGGGTCTCAGGTCTAAATCACGCCTCCTTTACGCACCTTAATTACTTATTAATTATAATATTCGCCAATATATCAGAGCCGTCCCGAACAACATTTTATACGAGGGGGGGGGGTAGACTTATTAATTCGCCGACTCAAAAAAACTTTTTCTATTAGATATATTACATTATAATTTAAATTAGTATCTATTTTATGCGTAGGTACATTATATATAATATACAGAATGTTTCATAATGAACTGATAATTGTAATAACTTTTATTCTATTGAATATTTTCAACTTTTTTTTTAATTGTCAATCATCATTTGTGCTATATTTAAAATATTTTTCGAGTTTTTTAAATTTTGTATACAAAATTAAAAAAATGTATTTGTTATTTAAAATAATCTAATATCCATTTCGTAAATCTGATTTTTAGAAAAATTTTGGTGTTAAAAACTTTTACTAAGGTTGAGTCAATATTTTTTAAAGTTTTCATAAATTAAAATTTATTTTTATTTATCAGTGCTACAGCGATTATCGATTATCCAGAAAATCTATTTAAAATAATATAAAATTGTGAAAACTTAAAAAATTGTAAAAAAAAACGTTTGAACATTTTCAACAAAGACAGCATTTGGAATATAGGCTTATTTTTTTCAATACAACATTTCAAATTGTTTCTTGATAAATTGATTTATGTCGATACGAAAAAAATAACCACTTAATATTAAAATAATAGAGAAAAGTTCATGTCTAGAAGCTACAAACGATGTTACCGTTTATCTTAGACGAATAGTCGAATATACGACAACTATCAATTGAAAAGTGCAGATTGCAACAATAATAAATTAATATTGTATATTACTAAGAATAAGTCAACGAGTTTGATAGTAGATAAACTCGCCTGTTTTTAGAATTCGGCGTATTCTAATAAAGTTGTCGTCATCGTTTTAAACAAATAGATTTAATAATATATGCAAATATTTCTTGAAAATAATAAAAATATTATCAACATTCTGATGATACCGAATCGCTGACAACTTTTACTAGGTGTTAAATTTGCCGACTAAATATTGAAAAATCATGATTGGGGAGGGGGGTTAGACACCCTTCCCACGTTCCCCTTAAAGGAGGGCCCTGTTTATTATGCCTATGGCTGTAATTAACATGCGTAGTGTAAGAGATGTCGGTGATCAAAAGATTTTAATTTTTATTACTTTTTTTAATCGTTCGTTCACACCAATACACCATTTTTTACACACACACACCTCATGAATACATGATACATACAAAGTAATTAAATGAAGCAGTGATGTTCAAATCACTTAACACTTATTTTATAATTTTTTCTTTTTATCCGTCATATTATTATAACGTATTATTGCACTTTAATAAATCGTATTATCCATTGTTGTTTGCATTCTAATTTGAGCACTGTTTTTAGGTTGCATGCTTTGGCCAGCCGATTTGGTCTTTTCGTTATTATTATTGCCGTTAAAAAAATCGCATATGTTGCAAAAATGTTTAACTATTCATTTTGAAGTAGGTAGGTATTGTTACTTGTAAAGTATTTATTAGTAACTACTTTTTTACAGAAATAATATAATGTTTTACCAAAGTAGTTGTCTAAATTTGTATCAACTTAAAATGCTTATAAATAAGAATACTATTGCCATTCGATATTCTATACTTATACATCAACGTTTTTAGAAAAGTATTATTAAAAAAAGTGAAAAATTCTGTTTTTTTTTTTTTTGTAATGAATGTAGTACTTCATACATTTTGATAAACACCTTTAAAAAAAAAAAAAAAAAAAAAAATCAAAAATCATCTAAATAAGATTGTAGCCATGCAAAATGGATCTCATTTACTACTGATAACCAGGTTGCGATATTTCGTTGAGAAATATTTCTGTGCCACGGCCTATAATATTTGTTGCGTGAGACGTGTTTTAATGCCTAAAACGTATATAATACATGATTATTACGACATCATGAGCCTGTTTTTGTTATTCCGTCATCTAAAACTTGCCTATACATACGAGTGTGCTTTCCTGCAGGCTACAGTTGTATTCTGTAAAAGCCTAAACGAAATTCTAATATTTAAAAAATATTATATTCATAAATACCACTACATCACGATGGCCAACATGTAATAATTGAGATTTTCAAAAAATATTATTATTTATTACCATCACAAGAATATAATTATTTCATTTTTTTACGGTGCTTGTACAATATTCATCAAGTTTTTAACGCTTTTTTATGGCTTTGAAATATCAGTTTGTCTTTAATATGCTATTTATGTGTAGCGTGTAGGTACCTTTAGTTATGTATTTTGTTAAATAATAACATGTTGACTTATTGCGTTAAAATCGTATTCAATCGTTAGTTTAGCACGTTTTTAGCGCATAAAGTTGTTAACGTAAACAGCAAAACTACCCCTCTGCAATCCAAAGCACACCATAAGGATGACCTATAACATTATATAATAAGATTTTATTTATGTTTATTATAATTCAAAACAAAAACACAAATATTAATGTTAATCTAATTAAACCTTGCAGATACCTGTTTATGTAAAAATTTTGACATATATTTCTTATTTCAATAACTGTTTGGAATAAATTATTGTGGTTTGTAACATACGTATTTGTAGGCGACTGAGGTAAACCGGTTCTCGTTTAGCCATGGATATATTATGATTATCAGATATTTTTCGATCATTTCAAAAAAATAAAATTATTATTTATTAGGTACTTCATTAGTGTTGGTGTTTTTGCACGGTCGGTTGAAGTAATGTTAAGCAATACCCGCATCAAGAGTTTATAAAATAATTATAAAGAAAATATAATTTAAAAAATATACATATAATGATATATTATAAATTCAAGGGAAATAATAACTACTAATAATTTTATGTTGTTGGGAATAACATTACGTAAAATAAGTCAGTTTTTAACGTAGATATAAATTACAGTTATTGACAGTTGACCGATAAAGCACAACAAATTCGTAAAATTTGTTTGAAGTGTAAATCAATTATACTAACAATTCAGTTGGGTGTCTTTGCTGGGAATTAAATAAAAATGTTCGACTATTATTATTACAGTATCCTATATCTAAAAGTATGATGTTACTTAGTAATAGACAAGGTTTATGAGTTACGACTTACTAATACATTCTAATTTCTTTTATTCTGATTTTTCTTTTGTTTGGACTAGCTTACACGAATTGGTTCAAGGCAATTTCGTTGAATTAAATCTTTACTTTTAACTATTTACTATTATTTTTGGTTTATATGTGATGTGTTCAATGGGATCAGTATATTCTAAATTACGAAATAAATAATAATTCATAAAAATTAATCTTTATGCTTGAAATTGAATCATTAGTAAAGACTAAAAGTTAAAACTATTGTAAACAAAACTTAATTTGTAGATTTAAGATAATTTGCACTTGAACAATATTTATGAAATGCTAATGTGATGATTTGCAATTATTTATTAGCTATTTAAAAAAAGGTTTATAAGTGTTTATAATGGTTGTTCATAGAATAAAATATTTTCTTACATTTCATGTTGTACTCCCTATTAGACAAATTTGACATTATTTGAAAATATATTTAAGATGTTAGTTAATAATTAACATAACATAAATATATACTTATATATTTTATATTAAACATTGACTATATTCATTGAACTATTTAAAAATAATTTCATAATTAATTACTTGATTACAATATTATAATCATAATAAATCATTTTATTTAATTTTATTTTATAATAAATCTTCTTTTTATTTATTTTAATTTTATAATAAATCTTTCCTAAATCAATATTGTAATTTACCTTAATACTTATCTTGTATATATGTGTTTATTTCTTAGTTTATCATTGATAAATATTAAAATATGTGTAAAAATCAAATTTGTATTCGCATGTCTAAAGACATATCTTTAATATTTTCTTAGTTTAAAATTGTTTGATAAAATAAAAATTCTGATTTTTTTTTTTCATTTCATATAAGTTTGTGCTACAATTTTTTTTTTTTCAATGATTTCAAAATATTATCCCATCAATAGTCATATTTATTGTATTGAATTGTTTTTTTTAAAGAAATATTAGAAATTATATATCTGTTGTAATATTTTATTTAAACTTGCCCAGACATATAAGAAATTCAATTAGTAACTAATGGTATATAATATGTATTTTACTATTTCACATTTTTATATTTGTTTAACATAAGTCATTTATTTTATTTCCAAAATGAAAAACAGGTTGATGCATATAATAAGAAATGAATATGTGTTTTTGGTACCTTGCTTCAATGTAGTTAATTCCAGTATTTATATTTATTTAATTTGCCTACATGTTTTAAATTCAAGGACACCTGGTGATATATTTAGGTTATACTTTAAAATTAAGATTAAATTATTTTTTTTCTAATGTAGGACAACTTAAATGTTTCATAATTTCAAGTACTTTACACTTCTTAAAAATTAAGTTAAATTGTGTTATAGACTTATAGTTGTATAAAATATTTTTTTGGTTATCATTTTAAAGCTGAACTGTAAAATGTATAAAAGTTAAAAATTGTTCTAAAAATAATTTCTTTATAGTTGATTTTCATTTATTTATTTACATTTTATGTAAAAATAAAAATGTCACACCAGTATTTCTTATTTTTGTTTTTGTTATTCTATAAAATCAAATGTTTCAATATATTACTAATAATATTTAGTTTTTTTTTGTATCATCTGTTATATTATTTGTAATATTTTTTACTAGTGAAGTACTCTAAACATCTCAATTACTAGAAAACATAAGGAAATTAATTTCAAGAACCATCATGTATCTTATTTATATCTTATAAATTTCTACTTGTATTAATAATAGTTTTAGGATTAATTCCAATATCCCATCTAAGTTGATCTTATAAATTTATTACTGAATATAATAACTCATTAATAAGTGTTTTATAGTGTTTGTTTTACTTTGTTAACTTTATTTTTATTTGATTAAAATTGTTTCTATAATATATAGATGATTTATTATTTTTCACATTTATAATTTTCTTTGTGTGTGCACTTAAACAAAAAACAAAAAATATGAATTTTTTGTGCTCTTGATAGATAATTTTTTTATTTATTTAAGTTCTATTATTTATTTTAATAAGATACTTAAAATTATAAAAAAGACTGTACATTGTATATAACATTATGGGCATTATTAATTTAACCTATAATTTTTTATGATGCTATTACCTTGAAATTTATAAATAACATATAAAAAAAAAAAATTGTATGAAGATTTAACTAGATGAGAAAATCTAGTTAGTAGCAAATATTTTTTATAACCAGCAAAGAATTTTATATTTTGTTTAATTTAATAAAAAAATGTTATTTAAAAATTAAGCACCTATTTAATTTCTTCATAAATGACATCATAACTAATTATTGGTTCAAAATTCCTTTGTCCAAAGTCTTATACCATAATTATGTGCATTGAATTATTATGTGGTGAACTGTTAGTTAAATTTTATTATCAAAACTGTTTAGCAAAGTAAATGTTGACATGAATTATTATTAGATAAATATGATTAAGTAAAATTAGGTTGATGCATTAATCACTATTCATTATTTCAATCATCTCTGTCCACAGGTTTAATGCTATTGTTCTTTTAAAGAATTGCTGCACTAAGCACACAAAGCCGATATAAAAATAATATTTTATGTTGTCACTACTTTTGGTTTATTATTTTATTGTGTTACTATATTATAACATGGTTATTAATCATACCATTTATTTAATAAATGTTAGACCATAATTTTTTTGTAGACCGCATAATATGACACAAATGCCTAATTTGTTGTTATCCTCTAAAGTTTATATGCAAAGTTATATTTTATATCTTGATGGGTTTTTTTGTGTACTATCCTGAAGCATTATGGTTAGGTTAGAGTTGTTTCAAAAACTATAAGAACAGTTAGATATAAATAAACAACTATTATGAATATTCACTTTTTTTATTTTTAAGAAAACATAGTAATACTCTATCATTAGAAAGCCAGTATTTTTTTTTTTAAACAAAGAAAAATGTATAGTTGTAATCATATGCTAGGTGCCATATCTTGTAAAATATTATTGAAAATTTAAATATCATCTAAAAATATTTTAAATATTTAGTGAAAGTTTGAAAAATGTGTTAATATGTGTTAATAAATAAGATTAAAATCATCTTATATTAAATACATTATTTATATTACCTGACTATTTTAAATTTTACTTTATTATAGAGTGGTCTTAAATTATTTTTTTCAGAGATTTATAACTTTCATATTGTGCTTTTATCAATTGAAAAATGTATTTTCAATATTCTTATTTGCCAATTTCCAGTTTTGAGAAAAAATATTATAAAGTTATTAGGTATAAAATTATTTTGAGATTCCAATACTTTATTCTGAAGTGATCAGTGATTTAAAATGTTTAATTACAATTTGGCAGTTATATGCAGAAACATACTCTTTAATAATGTAGAAAAATATATAATTTCCCAATTTTAAACTCATTTGTAAATATTACTTTTAATTTTACCATGTAAAATTTAAATTTAAAATTATTTATATAATAGACGTATTAAAGGAAATACTTTATGGATCATTTTTTTTTCTTTATCAAGGCCATTATGGACTTGGAACTATGCAGTAAGTCAGTGTATAATTATAATAATTGGAAAACTCAGGTTTATTACACATTTTTCTATGATAAATTTTTTTTCTTAAAATTGTAAGTATTTAATTTATCTTAGTTTTGTATTTCTAAAATTATTTGTTTATTTAATCATTGAGTTATTAGTATTTAATAAAAGTATAAAAATGTGTTTCCAAAATAAAATTATAAATATCTAGTTCTAATTAATAAGTTTTTCAACAACTTTATTTTTGATGTATAATTTATTTTATGATTCAATTAAACAATTTTTTGTGAAAAGAAATTCATAAATAAATTTTGTTTGTAATGTTCAATTAAATAATACATTTTAATAAGATTTTATGATATTGTAATAGCTACAAAAAAATAGTTATAAATTATAATAGTAGAGAATATATGATTTATTTATAAAATAGTAAGCAATTAAATGAAAGCAAACTAATAACTACCATTATGCAAAAATATTTATAGTATAAGCAAACAAAAAGTAAGCAAAATTATAGATGAAAATAGAACATTAGCATTAATATTGTTTTTGACATAAAAGAACAATGATATTGCTGTGAAGTAAAATTATATGAAAATTTATATACTAGTTCCTCTCTGCAGAAGTGAAATATTGGACAAATTACCATATAAAATTGTTTAATAGATTGAAGAACATTTTTTAAAATATTTCTACCTAAAAAATAAAATAATAATTTGATTACTTAGTTAATTTTACAATTTAAAAAAATAATTAACTATAGTATTTGAAATCTTTATTGATTTTCTCAGCTCTAACTCTCATTTGAAGGCGATTTGATTTATTTCCAAAAATGAAAAGTTTTCAGTAACTGAATTTATTTATTTATCACACATCTCTGCAAATATGTTGATACTTGAAACTGTTACCAATTGCATGACCAAAAATATAGTATTTTAACTTAATTATTTTGTTGAAAATAGAATAAATATTATATATTAAAAAATGAATGCCTTTTTGCCCCCTCCTTGCAGATACAACTCTTGTCTTACTTACTACACCTAACACATTTATTTTAGATATTATTAACAAAATTGCAAATAATAAATTATTTCTTAAATGCTATTCACACTTTAATTCATAAATATTTTATCATACTTAAAATTAAAAAAAAATATTACATGTTTAATTCAATATTTATATATAATATTTATAATAATACAATGAATATTTTAATAAAATATGTTATTAAACTAATTACAGGCCTAGTATGTCACAAGGTAATGTCATCCATCAAAGACTTACTGAAAAAGACTTCAATGTTAGCACTCCTGAAGAATTTGTGAAACGTTTTAAAGGAACAAAAGTTATAAACAAGGTTAGTGTTCATGAATTTGACAGTAGTTGTAACTTTCAACAACACATTTACAATGAATAAATAATATTCTTAAAATTCAAATTTAAATATTGCTACATTTTATTTGGTAATTATATAGTATGAGATAATTTTATTTTTTTATTACAGGTTTTGATTGCTAACAATGGTATTGCTGCAGTCAAATGTATGAGATCTGTTCGCCGATGGTCTTATGAAATGTTTAGAAATGAAAGAGCTGTACGATTTGTAGTTATGGTTACACCAGAAGATCTTAAAGGTATTATTTTGCATGTAAAATTAATGAAAATTAATGCCAAAATTAGTTGATAACAATTACTTTATATGTAAAGAAAAGATAACTATTTATTTATTAATGTTTGGTATTATGTATGAATAAAATAGTGTCATTTATGTATTATTATTATTTTAGCAAATGCTGAATATATTAAAATGGCTGATCATTATGTACCTGTACCTGGAGGTACAAATAACAACAATTATGCTAATGTAGAGCTCATTGTCAATATAGCTATACGTTCTCAAGTTCAGGTATATTTGTATTTACAAAATTATTGTGAAATATATGATCAATTATATTTATATTAATGTCTGATTATATGTATTTATAATAGGCTGTATGGGCTGGTTGGGGACATGCTTCTGAGAATCCAGAACTACCTAAACTGTTGGACAAAAATAAAATTGCTTTTATTGGACCACCTGAAAAAGCTATGTTTGCTCTTGGTGATAAAATCGCATCGAGTATAGTTGCACAAACAGCTGAAATTCCAACATTGCCCTGGTCTGGTTCAGGTAGAATATTAATAAATGCTTATATTAGTACATATACTAGTAAGAATCCCACATCCATTTATAGAACTTAATGTTGTATTGTGTGGAATTTTTAATTGTTGCAGAACAAAAAAAATGTGAACTTCTATAAAAGGATATATTATTATAACACATGTTTTTCTTCATTTCAGACGACCCACTTTTTATGTCAATTTCTAATTTTTATATTACTAAATAACTATTACAATTTAAACATGTTCAAAGCAAATTTTTTATAAGTGGTCTATTAGTTCATTATTTTATACAACTTACATAAATAATTCATTTAGCTAATATGTTCATAAATATTTTTTTCAAAAATTAAATTTAATATTACTTTTAAACCAAAATTGAGGCTCAACATTTTTTAACCAAAGAAATGTGTTTTTCATTTCATAAAATTTAATAATTCTGTTTTGAAACACATAAAGTCTTGTAGTATAATATATCTTGTAAACTGAAATAACATATATACTTAATTATCTTTTAAATTTGTATATTTTAAATTTAGGTGTAGTTGGGCATTATTCTGGTAAAAAAATTGAAATTGGACCTGATTTGTATAAAAAGGGTTGTGTTGCAACAATTGAAGAAGGCTTAGTATCTGCTGAAAAAGTTGGTTACCCAATTATGATAAAAGCTAGTGAAGGTGGTGGAGGTAAAGGTATAAGAAAAGTTGAAAATACTGAAGAATTCCCAAATGCTTTTAAACAGGTATTTGAAAGTTATATGCTTTACAACTGTTTGATTCATGAACAATTGAATACTTTTTATTGTAAATTGATTAATTTGTAGGTTCAATCTGAAGTTCCTGGATCACCAATATTTATTATGAAATTGGCTAAATGTGCTAGACATTTAGAAGTACAACTTTTAGCTGATCAATATGGTAATGCTATATCATTGTTTGGACGTGATTGTTCAATTCAAAGAAGACATCAAAAAATTATTGAAGAGGCACCAGCAGTGATTGCGGAACCTAGCGTTTTTGAAGAAATGGAGAAAGTAATGAGTTTTATTTTTTATTATAATTTTTAATTTTGACCCTATTTTGTTTTTAATATTTTATTATAGGCTGCTGTTCGTATTGCTAAAATGGTTGGTTATGTTAGTGCTGGTACAGTTGAATATCTATACGATACCGATGGAAATTATTACTTTTTGGAGTTAAATCCTAGACTGCAAGTTGAACATCCATGCACAGAAATGGTATCTGATGTGAATTTACCTGCTGCACAATTGCAAATTTCAATGGGATTACCTCTTAACTGTATTAAAGACATACGATTACTATACGGCGAATCTGCTTGGGGAGAAAGTTATATTGATTTTGATGCACCAAGACATAAACCTCATCCATGGGGTCATGTTATTGCTGCTCGAATAACTAGTGAAAACCCTGATGAAGGTATAATAAAAAATTAATAATTATTTTTATTGTTTTTAATATATGAAGTTATTAATTCGTGATAGTATAGTTTATGACTGTATTGAATTGCTATATAAATTATGAAATTATGTTTTATACGAATGTATGTTGAATTACATATTTTATTTTAGGTTTTAAGCCTAGTTCTGGAACAGTTCAAGAATTAAATTTCCGCTCTTCAAAAAATGTATGGGGATATTTCAGTGTAGCTGCCTCAGGAGGATTACACGAATTTGCTGATTCTCAGTTTGGACATTGTTTTTCATGGGGAGAAAATCGAGAACAAGCTAGAGAGTAAGATTTTAAGAATTAAAATATATGTTTTATAATATGTATATAAACGTATTTTGTTCTCAATTAGAAATTTAGTTATTGCACTTAAAGAATTGTCAATTCGAGGAGATTTCAGAACTACAGTTGAATATTTAATTACACTTCTTGAAACTGAATCATTCCAGGTACGCAATTCTTTGATATTTTATATAAATGCATAACATTTTATTTAATATTGTTTTTCTGTAATTTTCAGTCTAATACAATTGATACAGCTTGGTTAGATTTATTAATATCAGAGCGAGTACAATCTGAAAAGCCAGATATATTTCTGGGAGTAATTTGTGGAGGACTTCATATTGCTGATCGTACTATATCCGAATCTTTCCAAAACTTTCAGACATCTTTAGAACGGTAATAACTAATAATATATGTTTCAATACTTACTTTTTAAGAGGGGTAATTTATGTAATAGTTTGCAGTTACATCTTTAAAAAATGACTTACTGTTTAAGATTTTTATTTAATTCTAAATTTTATAGTTCTGTTTACTTTTTGAACTTAGGTATTTTTTATTTACAAGATAAAGCATAGAACAATTTATATTATTGTATAAACTGATCTAGATTTCTTTAAATTAAATGTATTTATTTAAAAATTTAAGTATCTAGATAGTTGTTTGTTTTAAAATTTAATTTTGAATAACTAAATTAAATTTTAAAATAATATTGATGTTTCAATGTTAATAGTGTTTATTGTTATTGACCATATGCAATAGTTCTTATACTATTTATCTTTTTTTAGGGGACAAGTATTGAGTGCCAGTACTCTAGATCACCACGTATCTGTTGAACTAATAAATGGTGGATACAAATATAAAGTTCAAGTCACTAAATCTGGACTTAATTCATACTTTCTTATTATGAATGGCTCATTCAAGGAAATTGAAGTCCATCGTCTGTCTGATGGTGGTATGTAAATTATTATTTAGTTTTTGTTTTATTTGTTAATAAGTTATTTAAAATGTATTCATTTTCAAATCAAATTCAGGAATTTTGTTATCTTTGGATGGATCGAGTTTTACTACTTATATGCGAGAAGAAGTAGATCGATATAGAATTGTAATTGGTAATCAAACATGTGTTTTTGAAAAAGAGAATGATCCATCTTTATTACGCTCGCCATCTGCTGGTAAATTGATAAGTTTTCTTATAGAGGATGGTGGTCAAGTTAAAAAAGGTCAACCATATGCTGAAATAGAGGTAAATGTTCATAAAGAATTTATAAAAACATTTCAAATGGTAATGATTAATTGGTATTTTGTTTTAATCAGGTAATGAAAATGGTAATGACATTAACAGCAACAGAAAACGGCCGTGTATATTACAGCAAAAGACCAGGTGCTGTTCTTGATGCTGGTTCATTAATTGCAACACTTGAATTAGATGACCCATCTTTGGTTACAAAAGCTGTTGAATATAAAGGACAGTTCCTTGAACTCGATGGAACTTCACATATTTATGGAGAAAGTCTTAACAATATACATACATGTTATAGAGCTATGCTAGATAATATTCTGGCAGGGTATTGTTTACCAGAACCATATCATCATGTACGTTTGAGAGAAGTCATTGAAAAGTTTATGAATTCTTTACGAGATCCAAGTTTACCTTTACTGGAGTTACAGGTATAGTAGTTTTATTTTTTTTTTATCTAGAAAAATGAATTATAAACCAATTTTTATTTACATTTATTAGGAAGTGATATCATCAATATCAGGCAGAATACCAAAAGCTGTCGATAAAAAAATCAAATCATTAATGAAGCTATATGAAAGAAATATCACATCTGTTCTTGCTCAATTCCCTAGCCAACAAATAGCTGCAATTATTGACGGGTAAGTTACTATTAAAACATTATCGAATTTAGTTGATATTAATTATATATTTTTATAATTCATTTTAACTAAAAGCCATGCTGCAACTTTACAAAAAAGAGCAGACCGTGATAGCTTCTTTCAAACAACACAAGGCATTGTTCAACTAGTACAGAGATATAGAAATGGAATTCGTGGTCGAATGAAGTCTGCTGTTCATGAATTGTTGAAACAGTATTATGAAGTGGAAAGTCAATTTCAACATGGTAAGGAAATATCTACATATTATATTATGTTAAAAATTAATAAATTTATTTTATATTTTTTGTTTCATTTACTAATTTTAACTACATTTTTAATTATATTTAGTATATTTAATCAGCTGTTATCTTAATATTTTACAGGAAGTTATGATAAATGTGCTACTGCATTGAGAGATAGATACAAAGATGATATGGCTGCTGTTACATCAACAATATTTTCACACACACAAGTAGCAAAGAAGAATATGTTAGTTACTATGTTAATTGATCATTTATGGTCCAATGAACCTGGTTTAACAGATGAGTTGGCAGCTACATTAAACGAGTTAACTTCACTTAATCGTAGTGAACATTCTAGAGTTGCTCTCCGGGCTCGACAAGTTAGTATTATTATTATTATTATAAATATTTATAGTTCTTACTTTCTATTTATTAGTATTGATTCATATAGAATCCATATTTTAAGTTTTCAATAAAAATCTATTAAGAAAAATTTGTTATAAAACGTGTTTTATAGGTGCTCATTGCTGCACATCAACCAGCTTATGAATTAAGACATAACCAAATGGAATCAATATTTTTATCTGCAGTTGATATGTATGGACATGATTTTCATCCTGAAAACTTACAAAAACTTATCCAGTCTGAAACTTCTATATTTGATATACTTCATGACTTCTTTTATCATTCAAACCGTGCAGTCTGCAATGCCGCATTAGAGGTAATATAAGTTACTGAAATCAACTATTATAGATACTTGGTAATATTCAATAAACTAATACATTAATATCTTAATGTTTGATTAGGTTTATGTTAGACGTGTTTACATATCATATGATCTTACATGTTTGCAACATTTAGAACTGTCGGGAGAAATACCATTAGTACATTTCCAATTTCTTTTGCCAACTTCTCATCCAAATCGGTAAGCTTATTGAATTTTACTAAAATTTCTACTAGAAATATAATTTTAATTCCATTCTTATTGTGTACAGTCAACAAAATAAAATCAACTCTGGAGCCAATGGATCTGAAAATCTTGAATCACCAACCAAAACGCCATTGCCGTATATTCCCACTTATCAAAGAACTGGTTGTATGGCAGCATTTGAATCATTTGCTCAATTTGAACAATATTTTGATGAAATTCTGGATATTATGGAAGATCTATCATCTCCTGTTTATGTTTCCCCCAAAATCATTGATGCTCTTGAAAGTGGAAGTGAATCTAGATTAAGCTCATCTCTCAATGTGAGCTTGTCTCTTGGTGACCAACGACCACCAGACCAAGAAAACGTTGAGGTAATTAGATTTGTAACTGCATATAAAGCAAAATATAGCAAGACTTGTTTAAGATGCTTTCCTACATTAAATGTTGTTTTCCGTCAATTCTTAGACAATCATCCCTATATTATTCAATGTTAAAACCAGCTCATTCGAGTTATGACTGCGGTTTTCTTTAGACGTATACTTATGAGTTGCATCCATGAGTTTTTCAGCAACTGAGAATAATGTTAAGTAATAATTTCGTAGATAATCTGAAATATCGATATCTTATCTGTAAATACTAAATACCACCTAACCATTTATTGTTGGAAATTAATTTTGTTCATGTCAGCATTAGTCACATTTTGACATTTCATTTTTTTTGTCAAATCATCATATTATTTAATTCTGTTTTGTAAAATCTTGAAATAATTCAAAAGTTAAATGAAAAAAATAAAATAAATTATTATATTGTATCATGAATACAAATTTACTTTTCAAAAATGTTTGAATGATAATGTTCGGAAGTGGTTGTGTTCAAAACACTTATGGAAGTATTATTTTAAAATTAACTAAAATAGTGAAATAATTTAGAAAAGAAAAATATGTATATTATTAACCAATTAATTAATCATAACTAGGGTGTAACTAGTATATTTTTGTATTTTAGGACGGAATTCGTATACAGCTATAAAAACCACCTGTTTAGATGTTTGATTTTTTTCTATCTATTAAAATAAGACACTTTTTTCAACAGATAACGATAAATTTAGTATTTAAGAGAGAGTAAAAATAAGATTAATAATAAATGTTGAGTTATGTTATTTAAGTAGAAAACTTCCTTGTTAAAAGCGCATTCTCACAATCCTATTTTTCTTTTAATTCTTTTGTAAGACGCTCTAGAGTCTAGAGAGTTTTATTGCATAATTTTCATGACAATTCTTTTTATTAATTTCAGATTGAACCATGTCATATATTATGTATAGCTATGAAAGACACTGGAAATATGGAAGATGACAAACTTGGTAAGATGTATGAAGAATTTTGTCAACAACGTAGAGAAGAGTTGAAAAAAAGATCAATCCGGAGAATTACTTTCTTGGCTTTGAATAAGTAATTTAATCTATATTCTATATCATAAGTCATAACCATCACATTTGAATAATATATATTTTATATATATTATTCAAATGTATTTTGAGAAATTCAAATTGAATTTTAATAATGTTGGTGTAAAGAATTAATCAAAGATATTACTCTTAATTTGCATAATAAAAAGTAAATAAATATTAAAATTATTGTGAAATTGATTAACAACGCCAATCATTATTTAAAATAATTAAAATTACCTAAAAGTATACCTTATACTTAAAACAATAGTTATTTGAACAGTGTTAAATAATATTTTGTAGGATATTTAAAATAATTAATAACTTAAATAGTCAAATGGTTTTAATAATCAATAGATCATTTATCATTTGACTAATTAAGTTTTTAATAACTAGTAATAAATAAATATGCCTAAAATTTGTACTTATTTGTATTTCATATTTATTAAATGTATTTATTTATATTGATTTGTAGAAGACAATTCCCTAAATTATTCACCTATAGAAACTATGAAGATTTTGCTGAGGATAGAATTTATCGGCATTTAGAGCCAGGTATGGCTTTCCAATTGGAATTGAACAGAATGAGAACTTATGAATTAGAAGCTTTGCCTACATCAAATAGAAAAATGTACTTGTATTTAGGAAAAGCTAAAGTAAGTTATATTATATTAAATATTATTAAAAATCTAATGTTTTATTATTTTTATTTTTTTTTTTTAGGTTCCAAGAGGTCAAGTTGTAACTGATTATCGTTTCTTTATACGTTCCATTATAAGACATCAAGATTTAATAACTAAAGAAGCATCTTTTGAATACCTTCAAAATGAAGGAGAACGTGTATTATTGGAAGCAATGGATGAATTAGAGGTTGCTTTTAGCCACCCACATGCTCGCAGAACTGACTGTAATCATATATTCTTGAATTTTGTCCCCACTGTTATTATGGATCCTGCTAAAGTAAAATTTAAAAAAATAAGCTATTTTTTTTTTTACTCATCAAAAAATATATTATTTTATGCTTAGATTAAAGAAAGTGTGACTAATATGGTAATGAGGTATGGCCCACGTCTTTGGAAACTGCGGGTTCTTCAAGCTGAGCTTAGAATGACAATACGACCTTCACCTACCAGTAAAACTTCAAATGTCCGCTTGAGTCTTGCAAATGGTAGCGGTTATCATTTGGATATTTGTCTTTATAAAGAAATTACAGATTCTAAATTAGGAATGGTTAGTACATTAAAAACATTTGATAATTTTAAAATTGTAATATTAAGACTGTAGTTTAATTAAGGACAGTCTTGCCAAACATGGGTAGGCAATTTAACTTAAATTACATAATAAAAATCCAAAATAATTTTATCTCTTGACTAAATATTTAATTACTTAATCTTACTTTCCTGGCTAATATATATATTTAAAAAAAAAAAAAAAAAAAAAAAAAAAAAAAAAAAAAAAAAAAAAAAAGATATTAAATAAAGAAAGTCCAATTTTTTAATAATTATCATTAATTTACAGATTAAATTTGAATCATATGAATCAAAGCAAGGACCATTACACGGACTTCCAGTTTCTACTCCATATGTAACTAAAGACTTTCTACAACAAAAAAGATTCCAAGCTCAAAGTGCTGGAACTACTTACGTTTATGATATTCCAGATATGTTTAGACAAATGATAGAAACTTTATGGCAGGAATACATTTCAGAACATCCAAATGGTAGGTTATTAGTTTACTGAATAAAGTTTGCTAACAACATTCTTTATATAAAAAATATTTTTTAGATGGTGTTTTAAAAAGTAATTTAGTGTTTGACTATGTTGAGCTTGTTGTTGAAGACAATCATTTAATTGAACAGAAACGTTTTTCCGGTGAAAATACTGTACGTATTAATATGTTTGTCAATGTTTATGCAAAATGTATTAAAATTTGTTTCTATTTTATAGGCTGGTATGGTTGCTTGGAGATTTACAATGCATACTCCTGAATATCCTTCTGGCCGAGATATTATTGTGATTGCTAATGATCTAACCGTGAACATTGGTTCATTTGGCCCACAAGAAGACATTGTTTTCGATTTAGCTTCTAAAGAAGCACGAAGAAGAAAAATTCCACGTATTTATATATCAGCTAATAGTGGAGCTCGTATTGGTCTTGCAGAAGAAATAAAAAGTTTGTTCAATGTAGCTTGGGAAGACCCATCAGATCCAGAAAAAGTAAATAACATTATTTTTAAATGATTCTTATTTTGATATATTTTTATAATTTTAAATATATCAGTTATTACTGTTGTTATTAATTTTAACTATTTTCATCTTAGGGATTCAAATATTTATACTTAACACCAGATGACTTTGGAAAATTAGCCGGTCAAAATTCTGTAGAAGCAGAATTAATCGAAGATGAAGGGGAACCACGATATAAATTAACTGACATTATTGGTAACTACAGCACATTATTATTATTTGTTACAATATAGGAACAATTTTAATGTATTGGTGTTTGGAAACAGGAAAAGATTTTGGTTATGGTGTTGAAAATCTAAAATTCGCCGGTATGATAGCTGGTGAAACTTCTCGTGCATATCAAGATATTGTTACAATTTCAATGGTAACTTGTCGTGCTATTGGTATTGGGGCTTATCTTGTGCGACTTGGTCAACGAGTTATTCAAATTGAGAATTCTCATATTATTCTGACAGGATATAGTGCTCTAAATAAGGTTTGGTTTTTTTTTTTTTTTAAATTTATTTAGA
Organism: Melanaphis sacchari; assembly: GCF_002803265.2. Lineage (NCBI taxonomy): Eukaryota > Metazoa > Arthropoda > Insecta > Hemiptera > Aphididae > Melanaphis > Melanaphis sacchari. The sequence continues at coordinate 948,009 of NW_020271143.1, read as the reverse complement.
TTTTTAAAAAAAAACTTCAGTTAAAATTTAATCTTATTTTTTTAGCTTCTTGGTCGTGAAGTGTATGCATCTAACAATCAATTAGGTGGTATTCAAATTATGTATAATAATGGTGTGTCACACAAAACTGAGGCTAGAGACTTAGATGGTGTGTACAGAATTCTGAAGTGGCTTTCTTACATTCCAAAAACTAAAGAATCTCCATTGCCTGTGATTAAAAGTGTGGATCCTGTAGAAAGAGATATAGACTATGTGCCAACTAAAGTTCCATATGATCCTCGTTGGATGATTGCTGGAAAAGAAAATACAAGTTAGTCCTATATACACAATTAATATATCCAGAATTTACTTATTTAAAAACCCATTGACTAAATTTATTCATTTTAGATGGCCATTGGGAGTCAGGATTTTTTGATAAAGGATCATGGGATGAAATAATGCAACCCTGGGCACAGACTGTTGTTTGCGGAAGAGCTAGGCTGGGAGGAATCCCAGTCGGTGTTATTGCTGTTGAAACAAGAACAGTAGAAGTTACTTTACCGGCAGATCCTGCCAATTTAGATTCCGAATCTAAGGTAATCATCATCATATTTATTTTATGTTTTTTTTTTATTACTATATGTATTAATGTTACTAGACTGTATCTCAAGCTGGACAAGTATGGTTCCCCGATTCTGCATATAAAACATCTCAAGCTATTAAAGATTTTGCTCATGAAGACTTACCACTTTTCATCTTTGCTAACTGGAGAGGTTTTTCTGGTGGAATGAAAGGTATTCCACATTTAATTATGAAATCATATCATTATTCGGTTACAATTTATTTAATTTATGCTCTGAATTAATTGAGAATTCAATTTGTAAACATATTTTCAAAATTTGAATTTAATTTATAATTTTTCTCTATTTATTAGACATGTACGAACAAATAATGAAATTTGGTGCGTATATTGTTGATGAACTAAGACAATACAACCAGCCAATTATCACATATATCCCACCATTTGGTGAGTTGCGAGGAGGTGCATGGGCTGTTGTAGATACTACTATTAATCCAAGACATATTGAAATGTATGCAGATCCAGACAGCCGGTAATACTTTCAATTTCAACAACTTATTTATTTATGTAATTTATAGAATAAGAAAAACCTAAACAAAATTGATTTAATGATGCAAAAATCCCTGTTTCATTATAATTATCAAATCATACTTACTATTTATATTTTTAAAATGGTTATGTAATGATTTATCTTATAAATCAGTATTTGTTTCGAGTCCTTTTTGTCTTATGATATATTCTATATGTTTTGATATATACAATGTGTTAATATATATGGCTAAATGTATTAATTTAATACATTTTCTTGTAAAAGATGAATGTAATAAATTACAAAACAAAATTATTTTAAAGCACAAGTAAATAATAACTAATGTATTTATATTGTAAATGTTTGTTCACAGGGGAGGTGTTCTTGAACCTGAAGGAATTGTTGAAATTAAATTCCGTGAAAAAGATATCTTGAAATCTATTAACAGAATTGATACAAATATTTTGAGTCTCAAAGCTAATGGTACTCCAACTCCCGAAGAAGCAGTCGAAATAGAAAAGAATGTTGCAGATAGAGTATCAGTGTTGAAACCTATTTACCATCAAGTAGCAATTCATTTTGCAGACTTACATGACACACCTAAATGCATGCTTAGTAAAGGTGTTATTAAAGATATTGTACAATGGAAAAAATCTCGTAATACATTATATTGGCGCCTTAAACGGCGTTTATTACAAAACCAAATCCAAAAAGCAATAACAAAATCCAATGATACCATCCAAGATGATGTTGCTTATGAAATGCTGAGAAGATGGTTTGTTGAAGACAAAGGCACCACTGCTGTAAGTGTTATTTTGCTATACATTTAATTATTTTTTATTTTTTAATAGTAAAACAAAAAAATTCCTTTATAATGTTAAACAAATAATTCAAATGTCTTTAATTATTTCCCTATTTAACATATTATTAATTATTAATATTATCTTTTTTTTTTTTTGTCTTTTTACAGTCTTATTTGTGGGATAACAACCAAGCTGTAGTACAATGGTTGACAAGTCAATTAGATGAATCTGATGGCACAATTATAGCTGATTCATTGATTGGTAGCAATATTAAGAGCGTTAGGAAAGATGCAGTTATAAATCAAGTTACATCTACAATAAATGTAAGTATTATTTAAATTAACATAAATATTAATTTTATTTTAAAACTTCAAAGTTTATTAGTTCTAACATTAATGTATGTAATTTCTTGTTATTAACAGGACACACCTGAAGTTACATCAGATGTTATAATGGGTATGTTCCAAAGTCTATCAGAAATGCAACAACTCGACTTGATTCATAATTTAACTCAGGCAACAAGCATTGGAAATGTGAAATTAAATAGTTGATTACCCTTTACTATAAGCAGTTATTGTTGTTTAATATAAAACAAAATTATAAATAAATGTACGCTTATACATGCATACACACATAAATATGTATACTATATATAATAAATGTGTGTGTGCGTGTGTGTTACTTTAAAATAATTATTTTAGTTATTTCTGTACTGTGCGATTGATGAAAAAAAAAATTAATACTGTTAATTTGATTTCACACAATTGCTTATAATTTTAATTTTATTATGAACAAATAATTACTATCAACGGTTATATTATATAGTGTGTAGTTTATATCTACAATATATTGTATAGTGTTTACCAATCTTTTTTTCCTTTTTGACAAAATATCAATGACTGTTTTCATTAATTTAATTATAATTTATAGCTAAAGAAAATTATGCAAATTTATTATATGGGTTCATGATATTTTGATTTATTATTACATGCAGCTATTATAGAAGTGTAATGTAAATATTTATTGTTTAATGTTGAACCGTTTATAGGCAATTTTTAAAAAAATAAAATATTATACATATGCTATTTATATATAGTTTTAAAATAATTATACTTGAAATTGAGTTCTATAAAAAACAAATAACTATCATATTTCAATGAAAAATATACTCGTTTTTTGTATGCTTATATATGTTTAATATCTGAATAAAATCTATCCTAGAAATTTCATTATAGGTATAGTATTTTTCTGACTAAGTAAAATGTATTTCATATTTCAAACATGCTACCATTTTATATTTTAAAAATGGCATTGGTATCTATGATATAGAAAATTTATGGAAACTACTTAAATAATTAATATATTTGTATCTAATTTAAATAATAAATTAGAACATATAATTAACATACAAATAAATTAGCGTTAAACTGAAAAACAAATACAAATTAATTAAATACATGTTGTAATGAATTCAATTAATATCTTGTATAAATGTTTTTTGACTTGAAAAAATAATTCATTTTTTATTATTAATGAACTTAAACTAAACTTAAAAATTTTATTTTTACACTTTATTATCTACATTTGTGTTTAAAGAGCATTAGGGTATTATAAGCATCACAATAAAAATAATGATGCATTTTTTTGTTTTTAAATTTTTGGAACAATTACATCATAAGCTTAACTGAATGTATTTGAAAATTGATTATGACTCAATAAAATAATTTATAATTTCATAAAATTTAGTGGTAGTAGAATTAATACTTAAATCATTGAATGAATAATCAAAATCAATGATCGACTAGCATTTAAGAAAAATTATAAAAAGTTAATTATTACTTCATTTATGTTAGAGTGATTGAGGTTAATAATAAAGTCTAATGGAGGATGATCATCATCGACTAAAGGAACTAAAGAGTGTCTTTAAGAGAACGCCATTCTCGCATAAGTTGTCTTCATCGTAGGTACAAATGTGGAACATATTAAATGTACTATCAGCAGTTTAAGGTCAGCTATGTTAGTTTCAAAATTAGATTTGATATGTTCCATTGACTATTATGAAACTGAATGGTACAAACATTAAAGCTATTTGTAAGTCGATTTTATTGCCATATTCAATTATTTAGCAAGTTTTGCATATCTATAGCACAACTTAAAAATTAATTTTATTTGCTTAAAAACTGAATAATCGTAAAAACCAACATATGAACACACCACAATATTACATTGATATGTTACATATTGAAAAATGATTAATCGGCGTTTCGGATAGGCATTTACGATGCATGAATGTGAGTTTTATGTTGATAAGTTGTTTATATTTTATACTGTTCCGCGTTCAGTGCGATATTAAAATGCCATTACAATATTTCCATGGCCAAGTTTGGTCAATAATTTACTTATTACAATACAGTAGGATACTGTGAATAAATTAATTTTTTTAATGTTAGCATTAGCTGTTACTTAATAGGTGATCGTGTATACACCTATAAACGTATATTATATACAGTACATACTAGATACGTTCAAGATCAGCTAAAAATATGGCTTATACATTTTTTTTATTTTCCACTAAACATCTCTGTCGTTTTTTTGGTTCTCTGTCCAGGATTAATTCTCTATTTCTAACCTGCTTGACCATTTCTTAAGAAGTGAGGAAAAATATCTAACAAATTATCAAAAAGTTTATTATAATCAACATTTAAATATATAATCGTATAACGAATATAAAATATACAAGGACATGAAAAAATACGTCTGCAATGCATTTTTTGGTTGCAGTGGTCTTACGTTTATATTAATATGAAAAAACTTTGGTATAACATATGTTGTATGAAATCGTATGTTTACGTTTTATTAATTATGTTATTAATCTATAAGCCAAAATAAAAAAATAATGAAAAAACATAAAAATATACCTAATTACTAATAGTAGTAATTACTGTTACAATAGTCCTCATCGACTGATATTTTTTTTATACTGGTATGATTTGTTTAATATATATACATATTTTATACTTATTGTACTATCTGTGTACACTAAACACAATTTATTTGAAATGTACTTTATGTTCTTATCTCGCTCCACAAAAATCGCATACACGGCCAGCCATCCTGCGCAATAATATATTAATATATAATAATATAATATCATATATTATGTATCTACAGTGAATTTCGATTTACCTACATTTTCTTGTACGACTCATCATTTATAAACTTTCAATGTTTTGTAACGTTTTACTTTGATAATTGGAAACCATTGGGAATACAATTTACGAAAATAAAATACGATATAATTTATACTTATGTTCACATACTAACACAGTCATTTAGTCTTCCCGGTATGGTATTTCAGACTTGTCCAACGTCAGCATTAATACGTTATTATGCCTATAGGCTACATTGTTTTATCATTATCAATTAATTAACTTACTTGGGCGTGCCACTCGCAACAGTGATACAGTGTCAGTTGTCACAGTAATGCATAAACCCCATGGTCCACGATGAACAAAGGCAACGCCCTGCCAATAAAAAGCCATAGCCCGCATATAATATAAAAAATTATACATCATACTTACACACGACTATATTTTACACACACATATATAAATATATATATATACTTATGTAATATATATATACTTATGTAATATATATATATATATATATATATATATATGAATACCGAATAGCTTCAATTAAAATCCGTAATCATAACACCTCCACGTTTTTATATTGTCACTTTTATTTTAGATCTTGCGATACCTACTGCGTTAGATATGTACATAAGTTTATTGACTATTATTTAGATATATTCAAATACCATGCGACGTATAGCTTCATTTTTTGTGGGATCATTATTGGTATTCAACTACGTACTCATATATGCGATAGATAATAATATATCATGATCATTATGCGCAATGCCTCACTAATCATAATATGGTTGCATCGAATTTATAGGTACATTAATGGTAAAATAGATATGTATAATGTAAAATATACACATTCATAAAATATTAAATGACTACGTATAACTGTATAACTATATTTTTATATTTCTTTTAACACATATAAACATAAAATAAATAAAAACGCTAATCTTCGTTTAAAAATTCCATCTAAAGTTTAAATTAAAATAATAAAATCCATATAAAAAATAAATGTATATATACTTTTTAGATTTTTAAGTTTCAGCACGTTTGAAAAACATTGTATTACATTTTTAAACCTTAACTGTAAAAATTATATATTTTATTAATTTTTAACTTCAAATGATTGTTTTAATAACCTAGAGGAACTTATAATTAAATTATAAAGCTTTTGACTTAGAAAAAATGTTATATCAAAATCCAAATTAAAAACACTGTTTTAATTTCAAATCTATTAAATAGCTTAAAAAGAATCAAAGTATTTTTAAAATTTTATCATGAATAGAATATTTTAATTTAAACATTTGAAGACAATTTTAAGTATATATTATTATTCAAATACTGTATAGATATAACTATATATTTTAGATTCTAAGTGGAGCAATGAGTGAGAGTAGATCCTAAGTATATTCATTTTACAACAATGATGCATTTTTTATGTGTAGGTACCTATATGTACTATATGTGTCACAATAATAAGAAGACGAAAAATGCTTCAATTTTCAACCTTAAAGGTGGTTTTAGATAGCAAATTCAATTTAGTTTGCACTTTCAAATGATCAAAAATAAAAATTCCCAAACCATTCAAGAAAAATAAAAATAAAATTAAGGAAAATCAGGAATTTTTACAAAAAATACAGTTCCTAACAAAATCGATTTTGTTTTTTTGGTGTAATTCGAAAACCAATAATCTAGATTCTATATAACTTGAAATTTTAACCACATTTTTATAAAATAATTTTAAATACGTAATAAAATTTTCAAAACATTTTGACTCTTATTAAGCTATTTAAAAACATTTAAAAATTTCCTTTTTTTTTACGTGCCGATAAAAATTATCCACAAGGTAAAATTATTTAAAAATTTAACACAAGTTCCCAAATAATAAGTTATCTTTATATAGATACTATGTATATGAAAATATAGAAATTAGGCAACATTTATTTTTTTAAACATTTGAAGTTAAAATTTTAACAAATTTTGTCAAAATCACGAAAACTTACAAATTGTTTTGTAATTAAAAATTTTTAAAAGTGCAATATTTTTACTACTAAGAAAATTTAATTCAAAGTTTATCATAAATATTTTATACTGAAATCAAAAACTCTAAAGAATATAATAGTATTTACATATTTGTATTTTTATACAGATAATTTAACATAAAAATTTCAAATTTGAATGAAATTACATATTATTTAAACTAATGATATTCAATATTTTGTTATAGTTTAAAAACATTATTTGTGGGGATATAAAACTTTTATGTATATTATTATTTAATATTTATTATACTTTATACGCACAAATACACAATGTACCTACTTACTACCTACATATTTCCAAATGTAATGTTTCTGCGAAAAATAATTCAACCTACTGTTTATAAAATAAATTGCCTAATACAAAAAAAAACATAAGTATCACGTACATAGAGTATTGTATATATTAATTTTCTTCACTCAAAAAAAAGTAATCTATTGGCGTCAGTGCGTCACTGTCTATAACAATAACCATAACGTGCAGAATATTAAATTAAATTGATTTTTTTTTTTTGTGAAGCGAATATGCATAAAACGTTATAAATATCTAGTTATGAATCATGTTTTATAGTCTACGTATAAATATAAATGTATAATAGTTCAAACTTTTGGAAATTCTGGGTAATACACGTATATATTTTGTAAACTCGTCGCGTGATGTCACCATTCTAATTATTCATTTATTTTTTTTTTCTTTACAGTCAAAATATCGCTACAAATAACGAATTAAAATTATGTAAAATAATAAATTCACTTTTTATTTATAAAAATATATGGACAGTAGTCAGTATTTAGTGTTTCAACCGACGGTTAGTCGACAAATTTTATCATGAAAATTATCGTGAGTCATTGTAAATGAATTATTGATATTAAATATTAATAATATGTTATTATCAAAATCTATATATAGGCAATATATGGTAGGCAGACGAACAGATCAACAATAGTAATTTACGTATTTTTCATATAAAATATATGCACATAAAGTGACGAATAACGGTTTACGACGCACTTTACATAAACTGTCTATGTGGAAGAACTCAGAGATAAAATATATTTTATATTGCATTCTCAACAAATAAAAGCAGAAATTTCATCATTTTAATATAATATTTACTTGTCTGCGTACTTCTTTAAATTATTTATTGACCGTCTTTTGAATAATAATTGTTTGCATTCAGTTTTCATTTAAAAATATTTAAATGACATACGAAGTTGGAATACTTCGCTAAAATAATAATGCACCATCTATATTTACTATAAATTATTATACCATATTTCACATATTTGTATTTGTATAACATACATAATAGTATATATATATAAACATAATATGGGGTAGGTATTAGTTACTTACTACTCGGCACTCGCATAAATGAAATGAAATGTCATGTAATGGTTATCCTAAACTATTAAATATTGTTATTCGTTAATCATCTGTCGATTATAAAATATTAATTGTATCACCTATATATATTTCATATTTGTAATTAACTAATAAACAATATATTACTATATGTATGTGTGTGTGTGTGTATTGTATATATCGTATGGTTATATATATACAAAAGTTATTAATTTATATTGTATTAGTCTATCAAACATTTTTTTTTTATACACCTATAGACTATAGTATTTGTAAGAACACTCTCAAAATTAATTTAAAAAAAATGATTAACAAAATGCACCCTTTTCAATATTTTCAAAATGATTTCACCTTATTTAGTGCTAGGCTATGTCCCGTGGGAAGGTACTCTATATTTTATTATTTAATTATAATAATAAATGTATATTAGCCATTATTTTTAGCTAATAAGTATAAAATAATACATTATTAATTATTTTTGATTAATATAGTTAATTTAAGTAAAGTTACTAGGTAATTAGGAAATTCAGTCTTTTTATATATTCATGGTAATAAATATGCGGTATAAAATATTATAAATATAGACTCGTAGAAATGTAAATCGTAATACGTAGATTGTCACTCAAATAAACAACTTTTCATTATGTCATCGTGAGTTTTTTCAGTTTGTTTATATATTTTCATTTCATATTGAAAATGTATACTTTATTGATAAGTAATAACAATTATTTATGTTTAAAACTGATTTTCATCTTGTAAATATTATTATGATAAAAATATCTGTAATATCGTAGGAAATAACATCAGCTGTTGAAGTCTGCAAATTCATCATAAAAAAACTGGAAAGAAATGGATAAAATAAATACGTATACTATTTCACAGTTAATTCGTCCATGTTTCATTGTAGATAAAGAGAATGAAAAAAATATAAAATAATAATAATAATAAGAAGAAGAAGAAGAAAAAATAAATATTTTAATATAAATTCCCAGTTGTCGTTTTTCTGTTTGTATATCCAATCGATACACAAAAATACGAACAATAAATAATTAACATCAATATCTATAGTAATTAAAAAATACTTTATAAAAGTATTAGTATTGATACAAATACTTAAAAATATATTTATAGATACTTACAAGTATTTAAATATTTTTAAATGAAATTTAAATGTACGCAATTATTTATTTATATTTTTTTATAATGTTAATATTTCCTATTTAATAATTTTAAATAAATAAAAAAATAAACAATTGCCTATAGTAAATAAATTAGTCAAATAATTAATCAAGATTAAAAATAATTTATGTCAAAATGTATAGAAGCATATTTATTTAAAATTTAAAATAACTTATAATGAGTTATTAAACTTGAATATATGTATATTTATTTCTAGCTTAAAGTTTTTAAATTTTAGTAACTTGTCTTATCCGATTTATATCATAGTTTTCTATACTTCCACATTTTATAAAGTACAGATCAGCATAAGGAATTTTAACCAACTGTCAATCAAAACTGATGACCATCGTGATTATTTAAAAAAGTTAAAACATTTTTTTTTTCAACAAATTACATCTAAAATGAATTAAAATGTTCATATTTGTATTACAAAGAGTGGGTTAGGACACGCTTACTGTATTAAACACAATAATCGATTTAAATTTCAAACGTCAAAGGATCAAACCTCGAAACTCATTGAATCGTTATTTACCTATAGTTATTTTTTAAAAGGATATATATTATTATTATAATAATTTATTTGGCAGTTCCGCAGCGATATTTTATATCGATTCGCGCAACGACTGCAACACTATTGTACAACGCAAAATCGTAAAACAAAGTGTCATTTAATGTTGTCGTAAGTGTGCATTATAATTTATAATAATATATTTATGGCCGCAGCCCGCAACCTGTGGCGTTACGCGTCTCTCCGTACTTCCGCAGCCGTCGGCGGCACGATTATTATACCTACATATATGTATTCTTATTTTTTTATCGTCGCCTCCAAGCGGCTTTTCGCAATCGCAATCCGCGGCCGCGGCCTTTTGCACGCGATCGTTTTCGCCGGCCGGTCACGATCAACGGCGCATCAAATAGTTCTTGATGAAACCTTGCAAAGGCGTGGGTGGCAACAGACGTCTCTCGCCGCCCGTCACGCTGACGAAATCGAGCCGGGTGATCCTGCGCAGCGCGGTCAAGACCGCGGTACGGTAACCGCGGTGCTCGGCCACCGGGTTGTTCTGCAGCGTCAGAGACCTGAGCCGCGGCAGCCGGTCGATCCGGGCCACGACGCACAGGCTGGCCAACCGGTTGTGGTGCAGGTACAGCGTGCTCAGGTTCGGGAACCCGAGCAGCGCGTCCGACACGTCGGTCAGCCGGTTGTGAGACAGGTCCAGCCAGCAGAGGGCGTCCGGCTGCCGGAACAGCCTGTCGACCAGCTGCCGGATGTCGTCCAGGCCGCCGGTCAGCCGGTTGTGGCCCAGCAACAGCGACGCCGTCTTGTACCGGCCGTCGCGCCCGGCCGGCACGCCGAGCATCCGGTACGAGCTGACGAAGCCCGTGGAGAACACGCGCAGCGAGCTGGACTCCAGCGACTCCAGGTCTTCGAACGATAGGTCCAGCGGTTTGGCCCGTATGTACGAAAACGGCACTTTCGTCGACTTCATCGCTACGTCGGAGCTATATGTTTTGTACGAGTATAGGTACTGTAAACGTTATAATATATCGTTTCGCGTGTGAATTACATTTTTTTTTTTTTTTTTTTTTAATAAAAATTTGTTTAAAATAGTTAACCGTTCTCATATCAACGGTTCATCCTATATGGCATGTTATCGTAATAAACAAAATATTTTAAAATCCATGATAAATTTATATATATATATATATTATATGTGTATGTGTGTGTGTGTGTGTGTTTTATCGTTTAACGGTTGACCCTGCACTGCGTTGCCCGTGACAAATCGAATACGTAATATGTATATTTATATTTTAAGGAATCATATTTTTTAATAATTTTATGAAACGTTCTGTAACTAGAATATATACTTAGGTATAATATAATTAATTCAAAACATTCAATTTTTATGATATACATTTTTTTTCTGTAATCTTTAATTTTAATTTTTAGCCATTCTATGGAAACGATAATGTATTCTTTATTAATGTATGTGCAGGATTGTTTTTCTCTCAATTGAAATACTGTTTTCCTCCTCATAAAAAAAAAGATTACTTTCCATTTTCGTCTAGATTTTTTTGGATTTAAATTACATAATTTTCCGTCCAAATAATATCTAAATTAAAATAAATGATATATTTTATAGTCGGCACCAGTGTGGTAGAAGTGTTAATATGTACCTACCATAATATATAACAAGCGTAAGATACTACAGTCAATAACTACGTTGTATGTCGTAACTCTAATTAAGCCTAATTATGATTAGTATGATAAGTACACATGGGCATATATTTAGGTACATCAGTACATGCGATTTGACATATTATGTATCGGTTGACAGTTGAACAACATGACTAAAAAATGATGTTATTCAGGTTTTCGGTAACTACTTCTTATTCAAAACTATAATTATCGTTTCTATGGATCCATTGGATCCATATGTGACATAGCTATTGCTTATTAATTTATAATTTTCAAGTGGCGATGGCGTTGTATATCTTACACATGGCAATTATCTTTACCTTACAAATAATAATTAGTATAGTGTTCCTCTTTCTAAAACCTTGGAAACTCACAACTTGTATTTGATTGGGTTAGATAACGGTATATTTAAAATAGAAAACGTATTCATTTTAATAGATTTAAAATAGAATTGTCAACCTAATTCTCTCAACGAAAAGAATAATTATGTTTATTTTTTTCTTCAATTAAATATTCTTCAGATAACTCTAATAAAAATAAAATTATTCTTTTTAATATGTATATGAATGAGTACCTAAGCTGATAATACGAATAGGTAATACGATATAAATAACAATTTACATTATTTTAGGATTTTCTTTTCTTTTAATTATGCGTTTATTGAATAAATATTTAAGGTGTTTTATTTTTACTTATATTGATAGTTACAGTTTTCTGTAATGTTACATTTTCGTCTCAATGCAATGTTACCATGTTTAATTAGTTATTTAAATATCTATAAAATTCAAATTATTTTATAGTATACATATATAACAGATTATTTTGTTTAATAATTACGTACTGTCACAATTTAATTAAAATTAAATAAAAATATCTATAAACTTTTATATTTTAATAGAAAAAAACTAAAAATTATAAATAGCTCATAATTTATTATTCTAAATATTTTAAAAATTAAATTGTGTATAGAAATTAGTTGAACAATTTAAGTTTCTAGTCTTTTACGATTAATATTTTTCAAATTATGTATAAAAAATAAAAATTTCAAAAATCAATCGAGGAAATCGTAACTTTTTGTGTTTTTTTTATGCATTTATCTGCTAATGTTGTTGAAAGCCGTGTAATTATTAATGTCTTTTTTGACGCTCATGATACAACTTATTGTGTATTTATGTAATAAGAATTTTCTTATTTAATCGTATTTTAAAATTATTTTGGTAATACAATAATTACATTAAATGTTCCTACTCTTATGTATAAATAATGTGAAATATAAATAGGTATCTTAGCGATTTGGAGTTTTGCTAGCTGTTTACACAATTAAAAGAGGATTCGACTTATACTATGCGTTTTTAAAATCAATTTTTTTTTTATTTAAACATTTAATTTTTTAATAAAAATTATTAGTATTTTTTAATATTATGTTTATGTATACTCTATAAATAATGTATACATATTATATTATGATGTATAGATTGTATAGGGAACGAAAGTCACTATTTAATCTCGTGTAGCTAGAGTGTCAAGCCACTTATTATATTATAATATGTAAGTAGGCAAGTACTAGAGATAGAGAATAAAGAAACTTAATAACCTGCAAAAGCATTTTTACAATTAGTATAAAGTTTAATTTTCTATTATATCACTATTCCACTTTTAAATACTAAAATATTACTTTTATTTATTTCAGCTGTAGTTTTTTTTAATCATTTTATTCCATTCGTTTTTATAATTAAAAATTTAAGTTTATTAGTGCACTCGTTTAAAATGTTCTCTGAATCTTGCAGTACGTTTAAAACGTCTGCTCGTACTCATAAATGTGTTTTGATTCATAATATTACAATGAAAACCAGTCTTTGTAGACGGATAGAAAAAGCTTTTCGTCAGAGTTATCGTAGTAGGTATTATGTACGTATGTGTCTGTGGGTCTACGATAACGTTGGGTCAACTTTTTCTGTACATGCACTATTTCGCGGCCAATGTCTTTTAGGGCTTTAAAAAATATCGCCCCCCCTCTTAACCCCTCTAACACGCAAAACGGTGCTGCAGAGATCGTCGTGTAACATACCTCTTCACGATGTGAAATTATTATTATTATTATTATTACTGTTATACGTATTGGCAGGTACCTCGCCCGGGTAGGCACGAACGAATAAACACAAAATTCGTGGATAATAATATTATTCTCGGAGAAAGTCCGCGACGCCATCTAGCGGTCGTTTTGCGTTCAGATTGTTTATTAGCGGTCTCTTCGGCCGAGCGTCGCCGCCGTTCACCGCTCAAGCGAGCTCTTGGCGCCGCCCGACCGCTTGTCGCAACTCTCCGGCGGACCGAGTCGTCAGTCGTAGACGGCGTCCAGTCCATAGATGGTGTCGTCGGACGGGCATTTGCGGCGCGGCGTACGGCAGCGAGACGACGACGACAACAATAATAATAATAATATCTCCCGCGCGGATCGATAAAAGTTTTCGGTTTCTTTTCGTCGACGGCGTAAACGATATATTGTCTCCACACACCGCCGGCATTATAATCATCATCGCATCGTAACGAACACCTGAACACCCGTAGTTGCGATACGCTCATAATATTTAGAAATAGCGCAGAAGTGAGTTGAAAAGCTTTTTACAATATATTGTACCTCTTCCTTTTTTTTTTTTTTTTTATTATTGTTGTTATTATTCTTTTTATTGTTGTACGTGCGGTCGAAGTGGCGTAGTCAGAGTTCTTGAACGGGGAGGTTTAAGGGGTTTAGGTATATGTTAGAAAGGGTTAAGCAATGTGAAAACAGTTCGGCCCTCATGTAGTGATTTTCAATGAAAAAAAAAGGTATATATCAGAGATGGACAATTCAAAATTGTGGCGGGCCAGAACATAGAAAGCAAAAAAAAAAAGGTTATTCAAAATATTATGCATTTTAATTAGAATTATGATGTTTATAATGTAAAAATTAACCATAGTCTTCTTGTTTTGATCGCTAATTTATTGAATAATCAAAAATATTATAGGTGTAGGGGTTACAACACCCAAACCCCCCCCACCACGGCTACGTAACTGGTGCGACGTCTTAAATACGCTTTCGTCGTTATTCCCATCCGATTACGAGATAATGTCAAATACGACGACTAACGAGTGCGTTTTTATTTTATTTTTTTTCCCAATAATACGGATATTAGGTAGGCAGTGCGCCAAGTATGGTCAATGAATTCGGCGCCCCCGTGTCTTATGACTAAGACATGATTTTTGCACATCCCACGTCACCGATACGTGTTATATAAGTGCTGTGTACGACCACGTCTATCTTCAATAAAAAGTATATCGTAAATTATGATTTTGACTAGACAAATATTTTAAAGGTACTTTTAATCGACACTTAGAAATAGTCACTATATACTTATATTTATCACGATTTACAGTGGAGTTTAAATTCAATAAAATCAAAGTAAAACATATCAGGTTACCGATCTATGATGAGAAAAATTATTACGTAAATACATAATACGAGTATGTGTGATAGAAAAGTTAAATGTTTATTTTCAATTTTATTAAATAGAATATCGAGTACGTATACAGGGTTGTAGTTCGTAAGATACGATGTGCTTTTGTATGTTTTATAATAATACACGATGTGTTACAAATACGGAATAATATAATGTTTTTAGTAGGTATTAATTATTGATTCGATGATTTCTAAATAAACACAATTAACAAGTACATTTATTTTTAAAGTTATTCGTATTTAAAAAATAAATTATATGATGAAAAATTATTTATCTAATATCTAACACTTTATTTTTTTAATTGATGCTGTATATACTTTTAGAAAGTAGTTATTTTGGTTTAGAAAGTACTTACCACTGCAGTAGGCACCCATGTACAATTATTAGTGCGTGACACAATAAAGTCTTGGTAATTGATATGAAAATCTTGCAGGTGAAGGCCCAAGGGCACATTGTATTATTATATTTAATTTTTATTTATATATCTAACGTAATTAACGTTCTAAAATAAATGTTCTAGTTGAATATTTGATTGTAAAAAATATTGTTTAGGTACTTTTTAATATATGTATAATATGTAATTATACAAATGTAAAACATATATATTTTTAAATGGTATTTATAATATATAAATTATAAATAAAATTAATAAGAAGTAACTTGTATTTTAAGAAAGTTAAATATTGAAAATTGAAGATACCTATAATTATCTAATTCCTTTTACTCAGTTGAACTTTTTAATGTGTGTCTACTGTAAAATAATATATAATAAATTGACTCATAATTTATTTGCATTAATTGACCATATAATATATCTGAAACTGTAATATATACATTATCATAACATTGTATATTTATAGACTATAGACCAGTTGTATAGTAATTTTTGTTATAAGTAGACGAAAAAATAAAACAAAACAGTAAATCAATATCAGATTACAATCACTTTTGTTTTATTTTTGGCAAGCCAAAAAATGTGTTTTACGAAGAAATATGCGTGAATGCTTAGTGGGCTCTTCATTGCCCACAAATGACGTAATCTGCACTATTAATATTACGTTAAAGTTGTTAAACAATGTTGCATTTATTTTATCGTATATCTTGTTAAATCATCTACTAAATATTTTTAAATTGGTTTGATAGAAAAAATAAAATAGAGATATAGGAAATCTATATACTAAGCAAATATTGATACCTTATATTATATGTATTAATAATCATTGTATTCAGTAAGAGGTACCTGAATATTGTTTCAGACTTTCAGTGAATTGTAAATCCTTTTTTGTTTTCTTAACATTTTTCATTAATTAAAATTTATTTTACTTTCAATAAAATAAATTGTACATCTTAAAGTTACCTTCACAAATTATTAAATTTTTATTCAGTATTAAGTTTTAATTTCTGTGATCTTTGCCTAACTAAATTTTACATGGTTTTTTTGAATGATTTGTACATGCTATAAACGTTCGTTTTCATATTTGTATATATTTAATAATTAATTACTTATATGTTAGGCTGTGAATTTTTAAATAATTACATTACTTTAAGCATATTATAAAAAAAAAACATTACAATTACTTAACAAAAAGTTTGAATTAGATGCTAATAAATTCAAATTTTACACTTTAATTTTTTTTTTTTAAGCCATTTTTAGCTTTTTAAAATAAATTTTCATTTTTGTTGGTATTTTTGATAATTTCTATCAATTACAAATTTTTAAAAGCGCTTCATTAATTATTATATAATTTTCGTATTATAAATATATGCTAGATTTTTATACTCACTTAAATAATAAAATCTTTTATTTCAAATATTTTACACTTGAAGAGTATTATATGAGTGGCATATTCACACCCTTCAACCCTTAATTCCCACAAATAACACCCCTTATATTTCTCGCTAGATCGGTTTAGATATTCGATGTATTTTTTTTTACTGGATAACAAATATTTAAAAAAATCTGTTCTGTTATTATATATACATTAGAAGAAATGGGTGTAGTCATGGGGTAAATAATAATGAGGGGGATATAAATGTCAAAATATGACTGGTGACTGCAGGGTAGTAAATGCCCTTGTCGCACTTACAATAAGTATATTTATGAATAGACCAGTTGTTGTTGAGGCTTTTTTATTTAGAACTTTACACTCAAAGGGCACAATATCGATTTATGTAAACCCAATTTAAGTGTTACGGATTAGTTCCTAGGCCGATGATAGGCATATAAAAAATTAGATTTTGTCATTTTTTTAAATATTAAATTTATCGTGATTAACATAAGCACCCAATGAAGATATTACTATAACTTTTTTAAAATTAATTTTAATAAAATAATCATATTTTTTTAAGAAATATTTTTTACCATAATTATTAGTTAAATTATAATTTTATTTATACTTTTTATTAGTCTATTATGTTAGAGTTACAGATAAAAAAAAAAAAAAACAGAGTTGTAATAATTTAATTTAATTTTTAGTTATTCTACTTTGCTAAGCTTCCATATTTATACATAGTGCAAATGCATATAATTTACAAAAATTAAAATTGATTTCTATTATTTGTTAGTATGTATTGCAATTTGCAATTTACATCACACTTATCAATAAGTAATACAGGTATAACTACTATTAATAATAATAATCAAGATTATTTACTTAATAGAGAGGTTCATCAACTTTATAGGAATCGAGAAGAATAATTTTATAAAACTTGAGTACATTAAAAAAATCTAACATTACCAATATAAAATGAAAATAAGTAAAATATTAAAATATTATCTAACGTAGTTTAGGTAGGTGGTATATAGTACTTTATGAAATCAAATGTCAATAGTAGCATTAAGTACCTATATCTACTTTTACAGTTTTACATTCGAAAACCATCTCAGATATTTACACAATGACATAACTTTTTACTGAAAAACAATTGTATAAGTACATTGTTTAACCCAAGGACCAATCCGTATTAATCTACCCAAAAAAAATTAAGTCATTAAAATAACTACTGTGTTCAATTATGAATATATTTAATTCACATTTTATCGTTTCATACAGTTAGATATTTTATTCATCACAAAACAACATCGAGTGATGACTATCTATATAATAGTATTAGGTTTTAAGCACCTATTCTTATCTATAAGTGTGAAAATATATATTTATTGAGTAGGTACCGCCCGATACCTGTATTTATTATGATTTTTAATATTGCTAAAGTAAATCATACAAAATTATACAAGAAATTATTACGGCGTATTTTCATTTTCTGTACTATACTTTTGTTATCTTAACTTAATTTTATGTAAGCACTTTCTTCCTTCAACGAATTTAACATAGGCTTTGCTTAAAAAAGATAGACTCATTTCCAATAAAATATTATATACTAAAAATGTTTTTTGTGATTTGAAAAAAAAATAAGTTCAAAATAATATCAACTTAATACAAATATATATATATATATAATATGTAATACTATTATTGTTACAGGAAAAATTATAAGGGGTTAGTACCATACCGTGTAAAAGAGGATATTTCAAGTTATTATCAATAATCGTATTCTTCATTTAACCTTCAGATTTTTTTTTATAAAATGTAAGTATATCATGAATATTAAATATCTTTATTCGAATAAAAATGTATTAATATTACATTACTATTTTTTTTCAGTATTTCTACCATGCAAGAACCTCCTCAAACTGATTGGCTTATGATCATCGCAATATGTTTCATAACTAGTTGTGTATTAATTGGAATACTCTGTGTTGTTTGTTGTTTTTGGTCTAAATGCTTACTATTCAACTGTTGTCGACCAAAATATAACAATACTTTAATAATATCCTATGGTAAATAAATATACTTGATAATATTCGTATCTCAATTTTTTTCTTACTTCTTAAAGTATTAATAAGTTGTATTTGAGGGATTATCTTGAAATATTTTTTAATTTGAGTTTATTTTTATTCCTCTTTGAAATTTGAGTTTTGCAATATTTTAAAATATAAATAAATATATTCTTAGTTAGAATATATTATTTTAAGAGTAGATTATGATGAATATTTCTATTATTTAGGTGAAAAATAACAATAATAATAATAATAATAATAATAATAGGTACGTGTTATGTCGTAAATCGAGGTCAAAATTAAACAATTATACTGATTTTTAATTCAAGCTATTTATTATACAGGGACTTACTGTAGAATTCAATATTTAAAGTTATATGTTTTTTAATATTTATTATTTAAATGAATTAGTCTAGTCTAAAATCTATTTTCACTAACCTGAATTAATCTTGATTGATGTATTATCATGTACATTTTTACTTATATTTAACGCGACCAGATTTTTTAATATTAGGAGGAATAATTGTACTGCTTTTAAATATCAAAACAGCTACTAATAAAAATAATCTTTTTAACATTATACTGCAAATACCTGCGGTTCTATATCTAAGGCTTATAATACATGCCAATAAAAATAATTCATCATAATTCATATGCCATCAATAGAATACCCACTTCTATGGCAATTTGTTTTATAGTTTGTTTTTTTTTTTTTTTTTATTTGATATGAATTGTTACAAATATTTTTATCATATAAAAATAAAAAGTTTTTTTTTTTAATCTGATTATATTACTCCACAAAAAGAGTGTCCGCTGTATGTTTCAAAATGTATAATTTTAATAATAATAAATTTAAAGAATACAAAATATCACTAAAAAACATCCTCGTAAAATAAAAAATTTACAGTAATAAAGATAGCTGCACACAATAATAAAAAATATATAAGAATAAAATGTATTTATTGTCTTCTTTTTAATCTTAAGAAATTCACTTAAAATTTATTACATTCGGCGTTTACATTGTTTGCTCAAAAAAAATTTGTGATTGATTCATAACTTCTTTATACTCTTAATTAAATAACAAAACTTTTGCCAAAATATAGAGATTGTAACTGTACGAGTGCCGTGCAATAAATGATGTTCTGAACGCCTGAGTTCATACTTTTACGAAGTATCAAAATATAATTATTGAAAATCATAAATTAGATAATATAGCCATAAAGATATTGTGTAAACTAAAGAAAATAAATTAAATCATATCTATTAAAGATAATCATAAGCCCTTGTCAAAATCAGCCAGTCGCAGACAACAGCCAGTATAATGCGTTTATCGGTAGACATGCATACTATTTTATGACTGTTTTATTGCCTTTGAATAAGACTTATAATGATTGAGTCTTAGTTAAAAAATTATTTTCTTATTTAGTTCGAGCAAGCTATTGAACAAGTTTTTATTTACCAATCCTAAACTTTTTTTGATACATTCATTTATCATTAACTTAATATATAATAATTGTTTATAGATAAGCCGGAAGAAGCATTGAATTTACCACCAGAAGACACAAATAACAGTACTTGTTACTCGCCCGTCCGAATGAAAAAAATAAAAACATTCGATTATTAAATTTTTTGAATATTAAGGTAAATAATATAGTTTTTATTCTAGTATTCTAAATAGTTTGTTGCTTTAGTATAATACCTACGTATACCTATCTATAATTTAAATGTTGTGATAACTTATTACCCGATTTATTGTATAATACCTAATAAATTATTAGATATTATTAGTGATCATAAATTTTATACATTTTTTTTTTTTAAATTTACATTTACAGCAGCAAGATAAATGCTTGCGTTATTTACTTGTGACTGCAAATAATTTATCAAAATGCAGCGAATGTTCCTGATCTCAGTATTACCCACATAAACAAATAATAATAAAAAAAGTGAGTTATTTTTTAAAAATATAGATACATTTTTACCCAAACTTTTTGATATAAAAATTTATAATATTCTAAAAGTAAATAATGTACTGATGAGTTAACCATAATAAGACTAATGTGTAGTTTTTATAAAATTCGATAGTTTGAGCATTGGATGTGTTAAATGTTATTACACCGGCTCTGTTCTCCTATTATTCAAGCTAAGGGTTCATTTTAAATTCTCATCGAGGTTGTTTTTAGAATTATTCTTTTCTATTTTTTGTCCTTATTATGTTCCACGAATTATTTTTGGAAGGTCGTATCTATTCAATTCCTTTATAAATACCTACTTTCCTTTGTAGTATCTTTTGTTTAATTATTTTTCGTTACCAATTGAATAGTATTGTGTTATTATTAATAATAATAATAATAATAATTATTATTATTATTATAATTGTACTGTTTGATTTTTATGTTTAAAAAAGATTTGCTGTATCCTGTGATGTAACTATACCTAATTAATGAGCTCTTACTGCAGTATTTCTGCATAAATTAATTATAGTATAATACCATTGTATAAATATATATACATATGTAATACTATAATACCATTATAGTTAAAAATTAAAATATTAAGTACAAATTTTATTTTAATTAACATAATGATTACGTGGATATAGTTGGCACCTATAAAATTGGTTGTTTTGTAAAAGCTCTATTTTCATATCCCTAATCCCTATAGTAAATAATATTTATAAAATAGGATGATAGAGCGAACATTATTATTATATCTAGATGGTTTGATATTTTTTTTCAGGATTCAGAAGTCAACTAGAATATTTCATTTATTCAGAAACAAACAATATTATAACAATTGATTCATAATTAATGCTTTGATCGACTTTGAAGATCTCAATAATTTATAATATTATGTTTGGTTTGTACCTGTATGTTGTATTATACTAAGTACCTACTACCTATACCTACTTATCAGTATTATAATGTTAAATGTAAAACGGCCAATGGTTACATTATAAAGGTATATTATAATAAAATGCGCCAGTGCATGATAGAAAGCTTTGAAGGTTAAGAGGTAGAAATTATTAGAAAAAGTTGAAGAGTAATATTTTTAATCATATAATATGATGTTTTAATATTATTCAATTACTTATAGCTACCATTATAAAACAGAATCGTTTGTTATGCCTGTATAGTGTATACCTACTAATTTAAAATGTCTTTGTAATCAATTAAATTAATATTTGTCTAATTTTGTTTTGATATATATTTATTAACATTCGTTAGTTAGTGCCAGATTTACTTTAATTACATAAATTAACTATTCAATTTTTTATTTTTAAATAATTATGTTAAGAACAAAATTAATTTGTGATTATTTAATTATTATTTACTTATTAATGTAATAATAATAATAAAAAAAAAATATGTTACCATATAAAATTTTGTATTCGTCAACATTAACCAATTACATTATTCTATGCTATTTTTTTAAATATATAATATCATTTATTTTATATACCTACCAAAATAATTATAATCAAATTTATACTAAATAAGTGGCACACACAATTAATAAATATAAATGTAAAATATCTCAGAAATTTTCCCAAAAGGTATCTACATACTACTTTTTTTTATGTATAACCGTGCTTTATTTTTCACTATTAATGATTTTGCTTGTATTCAAAAAAAAATTATCTCTTAAAAAATAAATTCTTTATACAAACTGGATGTTTTATAATAAATGCGTGATAAACTAAGATTCTTGTTTATCAGTTATTTGTAATATGTTAAGATTTTAGACTTATATAGTTGTGTAATAAATACAACATAATATATAACTAACTATAATTTAAAACTTATGTAGATTATAGACATAGACTACTCGTATATTAATAGAGATTCGAATATTTTATGTTATTAAATACAAATCTTAAATAATGAAATACTATGAATTGTGATCTAACCAAACAATTATTGTCCGGCGATCGCCAACCGGCATATGCATATCTGCACATACGTCATATCTGCAGTAACTGAAATAACAAAATTACATTATTTTTACAAAAACTACTTATAATATGTATACTTATAATAAGATAAATATATACCTACTTCAATCTAAAATTACGTCAATCTACATTTATCATATATACAGCCAAAGTCGAACCGCTTTAACTACAAATTGAGCACCCAAGTATAGCTTGGGTATTGTTATGAATGTCATAATTTATAAGCACTCGGCTCGTTTTAGTGAAAACTATTATACCTAGTAGTGTTGTGTATAATTAAAATGTTTATAGATTTGAAAGCGAAGTTAAATCGCTTCGTTTCAAAATATACCCGACAATGAGTGGATCAGTTAACCGGAAAACATAAACATGAAATACGAACCTTGGTTTCCGAAAGGAAGTTTTTTTAAGTTACATACCTATCGGTATATATACCGGTTTCAAATTTCCAATCTATGCAAGTCAATCTAATATACCTATTATAGTATTACCTGTACAAAATATGCTACAGCTATAAACACAATTTTGAAGCGCTTTAATTTGGAAAAATCATATTAATGATGAAATGAAGACTAAACGTAAAACACACATAATCTTCAAAAACATTTTGCCTTAAAAAAATAATATAGCTATAAATATGTATCTAGCAAGATAATTTTGTTTAAATTAATTAAGGAAATATTTTTTAAGTCCTAAAAAGTAGAAAATTGTATAACCAGCAGTATTGGTATTTAATTGTAGTTCAATAATTTTACTAAAGGTTCCTACATAATTATATCCATATTTTGTAAAAGAACGCTATAACCCGGGCTGTGAATTTATAGGAAAGTGCATTTTTTTTTTTTTTTTTTTGGTGATTGTAAAACATAGCTTTGTAAGTACATAATTTTAATTATGTAATTACGAATTCATCTATGAAACACTTTTATTTTGCATTTTTGACATTTTTAATTTTTTAGGTCATTTTTTTGTATTTTTAGGTCATATTTTGCTTTTTTAGTTCATTTTCTAGTATTTTTAACCAAATTCTGTCAATTGACTTGTTTGAAAACTTTTTTTTATTTAACACAAGCTGTATATATTATGTCAAATTTATATTTTATTAAATAATATTTTACATAAGTCACAAGTTATATACGGGTTAGGTAAAGATAACGATTCGATAAAATAAGGCGATTGCTAGACAACTAGATAAGTTATTGTGGCATATCGTATATCAGTCACGAATTTCTAGATTAGGTTATTAGTAGGTATTTCAGTATTTATCGTTTAGTACCTGTTCGGCTGTTCTGACCTCAGATTTGATGACATGGCTTTTATGCAATATGCTCCTATTACGTCTGTAGATGTTGAAAGGAGTTTTTCGGCATTTAAAAATTTATTGACAGACAATCGACAGTCATTTTTATTTGAGAACATCAAACGAGCACTTGTTGTCCAATGCAACAGTAAATACTAAAGATGAATAAGGTACCTGGAAATAAATATCTTTAAGTTTGTTTTATTATTTTAACAAAATAAATACAAAAAAGTTTTTTTTTTAATGTTTCAGGTGAATAGCATTAATTTAATTCAGATTCAATCAACTTTTTTATTAAATAAACATTTTTTTGTACTAATATTTAATATCCTGTACCTAATATTAATATAAATATAAAAATTAAATTAAAAACCATTTTAAATGAATTTTATACTATAATTTTTGGCATTTTATATTCCTTTTTTTGCATTTTGAGTACATATTTTATTGCATTTTTTTGGCATTTTTAATGCATTTTTTAAGGTTTTTTAGTGCATTAAATTCACAGCCCTAGCTATAACATAGATATAGATATTTAGCAGATAATTAAAGTTCAACAATATTATATTGGTTATAATTTAAAATTGATAAATCTAAATACAATGAACATTAATTTAGTTATTACATGGATGATACGTACATATGCCCACATTTTAATATTAGAATATCAGATATCTAATCCTAGAATTTTTTTTTTAGTAACAGTAGGCCTATGCCACGTAAAAACAAAATAATACTTCTCCAGTAGCGGAGTTAGGTCTTTTTTCCAGCGCGAGTCAAAGGGAAGCCAACATATATTAGAGTAGGCACAGCCACACGATAGTGACACAAATGGTAGGAAGAGGAGCAACAGTAGCACCCATGGTCTGAACTCCTTCAACTTTGAACCCTCTAATCTAAGTACGGTACCTTTGTAATAAAATATTATTCAAACCTGGAATTTAAACTCTCAAGGTCTTTAATCCTGGATGCGTCATTAAAACTCAATGGACATTGGGAGTTTTGGAGCGCTGGTCAGATTGGTAATATAATATTAAAAATTAAACACATACTTATTTTAAAATTATATAATTCAAAAAAACCATAGCTGAGTAAAAGTATATAATATATAAATAGTTCCATAATGCATATTACACTATTATGTAACTGAATCATCAAAATTCAGCAATTATTTTAAAATGATTCTACGATTAATAGGTACGGGATATTGTAAAAGTATCAATAATTTCGTCTATATTTAGAAATTAAGCTTCACTTTTTCTATTGATATAACACTCTAACTTGGTAAATAATTATTGTATAGTAAAGAATTTCTTATATAATTATGTTTTCGTTTCGTACACGAAAAAGTACGTTTACAAACAAATGGAGATATAGGTATAATTATTGCGATGAAACATTTTTTAAATATTTCATTAAAGACTATTTGCTTCTCACATTAAAAAAATAAAAAGTATAAAAAAAAATCTCTTAATTTTAATTTTAACTTTTCAACATATTTATTGGTTTTTGGTTATTTTTAACTCTGTTTTTAAAGAATATAAACCATTTGTTGAAATAATGATTTGCTAAAGGCACAATTAAATAATAATCTAAAAAATAGATAGGTATCTTTTTGATTAAAGGCACTTTTCCATATATAATATTAAAAGTATCAGTAAATCGCTTATCTACTTCACTTATATTATACAAAATACTGTAATATAAATCAGCTTGAAATTATTTTTCTAATACAATTGATTTTTTTCTAAAATACTATTTTCATAATATAAATATACATATTAAAAATAAATAAATAAATATAAATATTTTTATAAATATTTCCAATTATTTAGGTATTTTTTTTTAGTATTTTTAATTCCTGTAGCTTCATCGTATATTTTTTTTACGAGAGTCCTAATTTCTCATATCCGAAAAATACCTTTTTATATACTCAGTTAATGATATTCCATTTATTATATCAGCACTAATATCTTGAAAGTATTTACTAATGATATTTATTTGCAATAATAAATCATAATGAATAAATACATTTATCTTGGTTTATACAGTCCTTTAGCATTGACGTCATTTAATAGCAATAAAATAATGTCAAAAGTATTTTTAATAGCTTTGCAATAGTGAATTTGTGAAAACCATTTTGAAAGACAAAGGCGTTTTGATTCCATAAGTTTATTAGTTTTTAGTACCTTTTTTTTTTTTTTTGTAAATCTATAAATGTATTATGTAAAACTGAACTAGACATGAAAACATAATTCCTGTAAAAAATTACTGAAGATTTCAACTTCTTCAATATTTTTACTTTTTAGTTACATCAACTAAAATTCAATTTAGTCTATGATTAGCACAGTGTATATACATAGAGCCAAATATTTTTAAAACTATTTACGTAATCATAATTGAATATTGAAATTCAAACTTTTGTATTAAATTAAAATTTCAAAGTGAGCCAACGAGCAGGCCGTAAGTTTACGAGGCGGGCTACGGCCCTCCCGGGTCCGCCTTTGGCTCCGCCATTGTACTTCTCAGTCATAAATATACACGATATCTGATAATAAACTACTGCAATGCGACGGTCATAAAAATTGTACTTATACAATGCGTATCTTGTAGTAAACCAAAGCAATGAACATACTGTAGTATTATATATAAGTATATAAATTGTGGAGTATTGAGTATTGACATATTACACTACGATAGATAAGTTGCAGCCGTTGTAAGTATATATGTATTACGCGTATAGATATACTGTTACAACTTACAAATCAATTAGAAACTTAATTTAATCTATCTGCTCTATCTAGAATCTAGTTTATTTTATTTTTAAAATTGATTAAAACATTGGATATATTTCTAGTACTAGTGATAACTTTGCTCATATTGACCAAGAAACGTAGGCCGTAAACAAGAAAACAATTCAATAAATATGTGTATGTTTATTATTAATGCGTATAAAACATATGTTTAAAATGTACACCAACTTTGGTCGCAGGGTATGCAGCCGATTAAATGTGCTTCCCAAAAATATAAATGTCCCAAGTTAAATACTCATACTATTTTAATAAAAAAAATAACTCATTTTATTATCATTGATTTCTATTACCTAGAAAGCATAGGCGCACATTGAGTGTGAATTTAGGGGGGTGCTGGAATAACCTCGCATACTCTATTATGTATACAGTAGGATAATTAAGAATAAAGTTATAATACTTGAATTACAACTTGAAAGTATTAAAGTACAAAATAGTTATAATAGTTTATAACCAGTTTAATTTCTACTTACTTTGATAGCAGAGTTGGCTTTAAAACGGTTTCTGTCCTAAGCCTTTTTAAATACGCTACCTCTTCAAAAAAAAAAAAACTATAGTATTTATTAAAAACTTGGAGTCTTGACAAATTAAAACTACATAAATTTATCAAAAAATTAATTTTGATATATAAATCTTTATATTAGCCTGTATACGTTTTATAAGTTCGGCTATCAATTACAATTTATTTACTATAACGAGGAAATAAGAATACATTTATTTTGAAATTGTTCTGGTTAAAATTACTCCATTACTTGTTTCGCCAAATTGACATTTTTTATTGATAGTTCTCCTATATTTTTTGTATCGTATTTTTTAGCATATTTGTATAGCTTTTCTTTCATACTCTTTATAATACCTCTTATCTCTAATTTTAGATATATTTATTCTAAAAAATAATAATCCATATAATTCAATGATTATTTTTAATTTAATATCGACTATCTGATCGTAATTTTTTTTTATTACTTTCTAACATGCCGTTTTAAAAAATAATCATAAAGCACATTATATAACTGACATTATATTTATATGTTATTTTATATGATATAAACCTTTAAGAACAACACATAATACAGTGTACTTAATATTTATAGCTTATCTTTATAATCTATATTACGAGAAAACTGATTTTGTAAATCGACATAACGATAATAGCGACGATAACATTTCAGTCTTATTTTTCCCTATATTTTGTACTATGTAAGTTTAGTAAGGCACATTTTATCAATAAGTCAAATTAATGGTTTATATTGCAACTATTATGGCTAATGTTTTTTAATATATGTTATTATTTATTTATGCATTTAAATAAAAAATTATTGCCCCTTAAAATTTGTAATCTTAGAAGGGCTCTGTTTAATAGTTATGTCTAGCAGTGCGATTAGAGTTTTTAAAACAAATTCAAGTTACCTACAATGTTAAACTACATATAACTCATAATTATATCACTTTTAATTGATATTTTTCATTAAAAAATAAAATATGAATAAGTATGGAAAAATAGTAGATTACAGCTCTGCTGTAGGTATAGTAGATGTCAACTGCCAAGCATATGCTTTATCATTAAGTATGTTACTGTAATATATGTATTAAATTCGAATTCAGTGAAAAATTATTGCATACGAAAAATAATTCTAAGGGAAGATGGAATTTATTATATAATATATATTTATAGTAAAGTAATTTATTTTACTATAAGTAAAACATTACGCATTTGAAAATATCATTTTAAGTACAAAATATAATGATATACATTAAAAGTTTCATGTACCCAAGAATAATATTTGTTAAATACAAAAAAAATAACTGAAATCTTAATTCTTTTTGTCAAATATCTATGTACTTAATTTCGTCCAAATTTTAATTTCAAATGTCTAAAACACGAGTTAATTCAGATATTTGATTTTTTGGTAGTTTTAATATGAGATAGTTATGAGGAGTTTTTTATTCTAGGTAAGGCTAGAAAATTGTACATTTTATAAATATTCAACTACATAAAAATGTATTTACTTTTATGAACTTAACGAATTTTTCCGAAATTTGAAGTTTTTTTTGCAAAAATTATGCATGTGTATACTTAATATTTTTAAATCACTATAATAACAACTTATAAGGCACCTTGTATATATTTTTATTGATATTTATAGAAAAAACTTAGCTTTTACGCAAAACCAGTTTTTGGGGAAACTGTATGTAACTTTTGTGTAACTTTAAAACGATTAAACGAACAAATATAAATGGTTAAAAATAGTAATACCTAACTTTTTTTTTCTGCTAACTACTTAAGTAAATATTTAGGTATTTTTGAGCAAACCATCAAATTTAAAACTAGAAATTACCATAGATAATTATACTAATAGTGTAATATATACTTTAATATTTTTTACTAATTTAATACAAGGTTTCTCATAAGTTTTTTTACTTATATATTAAAAATTTAATTAATTGGAAAGTCGCATTAATATTTTAAACGCTAATAACAATTTTAATAATATTAGATATTTACGTGTAAAATAACGTTTTATCATAAAATAATCCATTGCATTATAATGATCCATTAGACATCTATACAGCAAAGTGGTACCCACTTGCCCACTCTTTTCTTTTTTAATCTTACGTATATTTTTGTGAGTATGATTTTAAATTTAACATATTGTTATAATATACAAGTATACCCAACACATAAAATAAATTGAATAGATATACAGATCACAGATACAAGTCAAAATATTAAGATATTCATTCTAATAGTTTTAAATACTATGAAAAACTGGAAAGCTTATAAAATTAAAATTACAAACACACCAGCGTCGTAAATACATAAAAAAAAACTTAAGACATTGGCACTATAATATTTTCAAACAAATATACATATCATTAGACATTGAGTAATTTAAGTGTGAAACCCACACGGCCTCGCATCGTATTTCTTAAATTGTTACGTACTTTTAATATAATTAAACTTGTTTCGTGTTGTGATGTCCTTTAAGAGGATACTCGTATTTGTTATACTTGTATTTATCTTATAAATGCGTGACATACAATTTATATTCTGCAGTAATTCACGTTTACCTTGGTGCTTGGTTAGTTTAAATATATGTGTAAATTGATCATGTTTTACGATATTTCAATATTAAAGCAAGTTAAGAGTATTTTTAAATTTCAATACTTTACATACTAACAAAAAACACAACATACACTTAAAAATAAAAATATCGTAACAAGTCAACGTACACAAATATTAAAAATAATTAGATCTTCAAAGTTAAAGTGGTTAGATAAATTCATACTAATTAATAATAACGAAGCTAAACGTGATCTGCTGAACGTAAATGTATATGTTAGTCATTTGTAAATTATAAACAAAATGGAAATTAATTTTCGATTTATTGATAGGTACCTACTTATTTTACTGACTATGTATTAGTGTAATATAAAAATATGATCAAGAAACAAAAATATAATACGATAACGACCTAAATACCTACAACGAAAGAATTATTAAGTTTGCATCAATATAATAGAGTTGTCCTTCTTAGCTAATTTTGATATACGAAGCTGTTTGTAAATTTGTAATAGAAACTTTGGCCTTGCTCCTAAATTAGTTCAGGAAATTTAATTTAAAAAAAAATTAAAGTCGAAAATTGCTATGAAACAAGTAAAATTCGGACTGATAATACATGTTCAAAAAAATCTTGTCCAGAAATTTAATTGAAAACCACTTAAA
This sequence comes from Melanaphis sacchari, assembly GCF_002803265.2. Classification (NCBI taxonomy): domain Eukaryota; kingdom Metazoa; phylum Arthropoda; class Insecta; order Hemiptera; family Aphididae; genus Melanaphis; species Melanaphis sacchari. Next base: position 917,052 of record NW_020271143.1, on the reverse strand, counting down.
AAATAAACATATCCCTAAAAATTAAAAATAATTAATTTAGTATACCAAATAGATATTTGGCATTTGTTCAAACCTATATACAATCTATAATGGATGACAAACATCCAACCTAATTAACTTATAAACCTCTTATTATTATATTTTAATATTCCATGCATTTTTCGGTACTCGTCTAATATGCTACCTACCCTAAAATGGTATCTACCAAAAAAACTGTAAGCGTGTAGTATGCTACATACCGTAGTTATTTTTATTTTATTTCATTTTATTGCGGGAAAGTACATTTGAGTCATTACGATAAATAACAGTCGTACAAAATTATAGCTTAATAGTCATTATGATATCTGATCCACTAAGACCCATGATAACTTACTTTTAGATATATTATTATAGTCTATGTTGTGTCTGTGTTGTGTTCCCGTATGTGTTCTAATCGTTGCAAGTTTTACTTTTTATTTCTTTATTTTAAAATAAACAAAAATGAACAAATCAATGCGCTATTTGTACAAGCATATAATATGTAATGGGGAAACATATGTTAATTATTTTCAAGAAAGAAATTTGTTCCAAGAACTTGGTAGTTGTTCCAAATTAAAATATGGTATTATTTATGGAGGTACGTTGAAAGAATATCAAAAAAAAGTTGCCAAACTTATCATTCTTTAAAAAAAAAAATCCTTTTTTACATATTAATAAATTATTTAGTAATAAGTTATTATTAAACAATAGTAAATGTTTTTTGTAGGTATTATTTTACAGTAAGTAGCATACTACACCAATGAAGTAGCGGTAAGTAGCATATTAGACGAGTATTCATTTTTTACAAAATTTTTATTTTTTTTAAATTTAACCTAACGATTTATTCAATGTGTTATATAGCTAGTGCTTGGTAGATTACATATTAATAAATTATTTTAAATTGTACGGTAGATCGCATATTGCATGAAAGTCATATTTTTTTGTTTGGAGTACCTAAGTCTCAAAATTTAAAACAATGCTATTTAACTATTTTTTAATTTTTACACATTTTCTTTAATTTTTTTTTATTGTATTACTAACATGCACTTATACCGTATATAATGTATTTACTTAGTGTTTTTTATTTTAAAAATGTTTTCATGCATTTATATGAAATAAAACACTATTATTGATATTATAAAATGTAGACAGCAGTTAATACCTACCTATAGGTATCATAAAATAATATTGGTTTAGAATGTTATTGATTCATTTTTGATTTGTACACATTTATTAATATACATCCGACCATTCACGGCTTCGCGTGTAATTGGTTTTTTATTTTGCCTTTGGACGGTGATATGTAGAATTTTTTATTCAAATTTTATCGTTTAATGTGATCAGCAAGTAAATATAAAAAACAGTTAATGAAAACGTATTGCAATGTTTCTAGCGGTATTAATGATAAATATATTTTTATTAAAAATGAATACAGATACAAAAGAAATGCTAATTAATCTGTCGTTGATAAGGAATTTTTTTAAAAGTTTTGAGTCTATATCGTTTTTTGTTTTATCTTCTGTTGAAATCATTAAATAATTCTAGTCCCCAATTCGAGAAAATCCTATGTATAATTTGTCTATGTGAAAAGCACTCTGAACAAAGATCTACGCCACCCCTTCGACAAAAAAAAAAAAAAAAAATCAAAAATTGGGCAATGCGATGACATTCAAGAAAATTTTTAGTACAACTATGTGAAAAAAAATTCAATAGCGTCTAACAATTTTATAAAGTATCTAGAAGAGATTATACAATAATAATTCACTTGATAATATTAGGTAAGCATTTATGCATATCGCTGCTCAACTTACTTCTATTAGGTACTTATCTACTAAATACAAATATTGTTGTACATAGTGTATTTACCTATTTCCGGGGCTTGTCTCTCCTTTTTTCAGTACAGGTATCACACACACGAAAAGAAATACATGACGTGTAAGCGATAGCTTTTAAACATAATAGCTGATATCGTCTATTTTAATTATGTAGGAACTTATTATAGTCTAAACAATTACAAGTTATAATAAAATTATAGTCTAAACAATTACAAGTTATAATAAAAACAGTAATAATTGGTAGTTACTAGTTATGGTCTTGGAAAATAGAAGATAGCAAAGCCGAGTTCACAGAAAGCCATGTCTTCTATCGTGTATAGTATTGTTTTTTTTTTTTTTTTTTTTTTTTTTTTTATTGTGTTTCGTGTTTGTCTTTGTAAGTTGAGCTCGACCTCAATCGTGTTCGGTAAAATTATACCATAGATTATGTGAAAATATAATATTATATGTTTACCATGGTCAGTCACCAGAATACGACGAAATCCACACGGCACGACGAACACGAAACCGTAAAACCTGGGCCGTTGCCCCGATAGTTAACAGGCAATATGGATCCACCTTGTTAACCGGTAACCGACGGTTGATATCAAATAACTGTGATAAGAGAAACGCCGTTAAGAAGTATCGTTGCGCTATAGCCCATAGATAATAGATAATATTATTATGCATTGTCCGTTTTGTAATTTTCGAATGATTATGATTATGAATTATAAATTATAATACATAATAGTATCACATATTATTATTTATTGTCTTGTTGATACGATTATAGGTGTAATAATAATTAATATTAAAATGTAATAGGTTTATTTCGGATTCCAGTAGCTGAGTTTTAAATGAGAGTTTCGTTTTACAAAACTATTAAATTTTATTCTATTGTAGTTTAGTTTTCTTTTCATTTTTGCGGTTCATAGAACGCTCGGATTTCAACAATCTAAATGTTGCTCTTTTACTGTTACCCAACAAATCTAGATTTTTAAAATTATAATATATGTACTTATAGTTCTTAAGATTTAAAAATTATTAGTTATGGACCACAGTGTGTGTTATATTTCTGACCCTCAGTTGATCAAAGAATGCTGCAAAATTCCAAACGTCTCAAAAAGAGTAAGATCTGACTAGTAAAAATATGAATAATTATTTTAATTTAAATAGTATACCATTTTTCTATATTGTTTATTTAAAATAAATATTTACTGTTCTGTTTCTATGCTTATCAAAATAATTTAATTATTTCTGAGGCACATAACAATTATTATAGATAGGAATCTGACATGAACATTTTTTAAATTGTATTTTCTTATTGTCAGGGTTGAGCAAAGTACATCATTTTATGTATTTAAAATAATAAATCAATTAAATTTTTTTTTCTTAATTTTAGGCTTATTTAGTTGATAGTCTTATTAAGGCATATCACCTTTCTGATCATATGGATGTATTTAAGGTGAATCCTTCATCATATGAAGATCTCATAGGATTTCACTCTAGTGCATATGTTGATTTCCTCAAGAAATTAAATGACAACAGTTCTATCTTGGATACTGAAGATGAATATGGAATAGGTTATTATTATTATTGAGTTATATCGAAAAAACAATAAAAATGACTAATATTAAGTAATACTAATATTATTAGTCTTGTAATAAATACTACTAATATATTATGATAACAAATACATTTTTAATTGTTTTATACTAAACTTTTTTCAAACAAGACTATACATAATAGATCAATTCTTAACTATTCAAATATTCAAATTATAAACTAGTTATATGCATAATAGTTAATTGTATGAAATAAAATATTAACAGTTTTTATACTATCAGCTATACTAACCAAATTATTAGATCTAAATTATAATTTAAATACATATATATATATTTAGGTTATGATTGTCCAGTAGTAAAAGATATATGGCAATTTATTACATATATCTCGGGTGCTTCATTAACTGCTGCAAAAGCATTAACAACCATGAAATACAAATTTTCTATCAATTGGTGTGGAGGTTGGCATCATGCATTAAGGTTATACATTATATTATTAATTATTTATTATAATTAAAAATTTACTTAATTATATTATAACTTTATTTAATGCCATTCAATTCATATTTTTCTATTTTTAATAGAGATTCAGCTCAAGGTTTTTGTTATGTAAATGATATAGTTCTAGCTATTGAGATATTAAGAACAACATTTGGAAAGGTGTTATATATTGATATTGATGTTCATCATGGTAATATTAATTATATTTTATTTTATTTTTATGAATTTATCTTTTTTTTTTTTCATGAATAAATTTTATGTTAATAAAGATTTCTTATTTATTTAGGCAATGGTGTTGAGTATGCATATATGGCTACAGATAAAGTTCTTACACTTTCATTTCATCAATATGAACCGGGTTTTTATCCTACCAGTGGATCGTTGGATGATATTGGAATAGATAAAGGAAAATATTTTACTGTAAATGTACCATTTAAAGAAGGAATAAATGATGATAAATACATAACTATGTTTCAAACGTAATTATGAATAACTAATATTTCAATACATAGTAATGTTTTAACTAAAAATAAATCATATTTATTTATTTTATTTAGAATTAGTAATATGGTATATAGTTCCTATAATCCAAAATGTATTGTTCTACAATGTGGAGCGGATAGTTTAGCCGGAGATCCAATTGGAGGATTTAACTTAACACCAAAAGCATTAGCTGAATGTGTGAAAATCATAATGAAATGGGGAAAACCTACATTATTTCTTGGTGGAGGTAATAAATGTTTTAAAAATTTATCATGAAGACAAGGTACATAATATGGGTGTCCAAAATATAAATAAGCTATTCCATTATTCCAGTTAAATTTAAACTATCTTTCAGTTTATTAATTTTGTACTGAATATCTGATTAGGTCAAATTAGTTTTGACTACCTATTTATTATATTGCGACTTTAAATTTGTGGAAATAATATATATATATATATTTTTTTTTTTTTTTGCAAATAGTATTCTAGAAATGTTGAATACTACAATTTAAAATATTTTTTGTAAATTAATTTTTTTTAACAACACTTTTTTATTAAAATGTTAAACTAGGTGGATATAATGAAGCAAATGTTGCACGTTGTTGGACATATTTAACTGCAATTATTACTGGACAAGATGATTCATTGTCTAGTGATATTCCAGATAATGAGGTAAATGTAAAAAAAAAAAAAATACATAACCATAATATGTACAAATAATAGATTGAAAAATTTTAACTAAAATATGTTTAATCAGTTATTTAAAATTATTTTTATCTAAAAGCATTAATTTTGTTTCAGCATTTTTCGGCTTATGGTCCAGACTTTATTTTGGATATTAATCCAGGAAATCGAAAAGATTTTAATTCATTTTGTGATTTAAATAACATTTTCAGTGTTATTGCAAGTAATAATATTTTTTGTAATAATTTTGATTTGTTAATAATTTATAATAATTATAATTAATCATAATTTTTTTTTTTATTTCAATTCTTTTTAAGAAAACATGAAAATAGTAAAAGAATTAGTACGCAAGCAGGAACAATAATTCAACAATAAAGCTGTTTATTCCTGAAAAAATTGTATTAAATATTATTTAAAAATAAAAATGTTTATAGTTATGAATATGTCTTTGGTACATAATTATTTTTAAAAACTGATATGATTTTAAAATTTGGTCAAAAGCCTGAAAAAAGTTGGCTATCCATATTAGACAATATTTTTTAAATATTTTATTTTTCATAGAAAGATTTTATATCTGTAACTTTGTTTATTATAAATTTAAATAAGTACAATTAAGTTTTTAATGAATATTTATACAGTAATGGACTGACATTTTAGCAGGAATTTTCATACTACTTCACTCCACTCAACTGAACTTTAAATACTTTAAACTCCTAAACTATTTATCCAATTTTTAATTTTTATGTTTTAATATACTCCAGAAAATAATCTTTATATTATTGATGCAAAAAAAGTGTAGGTTATTAGTATAGAAATTTGTTTTAATTGACTCCCAAAACCTTTTAAAATATTATAATAAAATATAAATTTACTTGATTATAGATATTATGTATAAAAAATGTTTGTATTAAATATTTTTTTTTTTTTTATCATGAATATTTATATGATAGAAAAGCTGTAACATAAATATTGAATCATTCTGTATATTTTAGATCCATGAAAAAAGCAATGCAACAGAATATAAAAAAAAAGTTAAGATATATTTTACTATTAATTTTTTTTTACAGGCACATATAATTTGACTAAAAATGAATATTTTAAAATATTTTGTAATTATAATAGTGTTATAAAATAGTAATATATCATCAGACATGTATAACAGTTTATTCACTAAACAAATGTTATATTTATAAATTATTTTGTAATTAATGTTTTAAATATTTATGATTTATGACAAAAAAAATGAGATTATTATTTTCAAAATTAAATTGATTTTCAACAAAGCATGAAATGTTTTTAGCTGGTTTTAATCATTTCAATGTATTGAAGTTAATATCAAAATTTTAGTTGTTGTTTATTGGTTTTATTTTTCACTCTATAATTTTTAAAATAATTAAAATTTTGAGTATAAATCATTCATGTAGATGTTTAGTTAAAATATCTTAAATTAATATTATTTTGTCACAATTTCAAACAGTAATTCCTTTAAATGTGAATTAATCATGGCTGTTCAAATAATTTAAAGCTACAATTAATTAATTTATACTTAAATTATTTTTTAAAATTTGATATTAAAATTATAATAATTATTTTGTAATAACAGTGATTATTTCATTATCATAGGCATTATTTTAAAATTTGATTGAAATACAAGTCAAGTATTCATGTTAAATAATTCAACTATAGCTAATGATATTTCAATTGCTACTGATTGTAACTTTAAAATATATTTTATAATTATATAGAAGTATTATTTAACTGTATTTTTTAATTTTTTTGGTATGAAAAAAAACAAGAAAATATGGCAAATAAAAATTTTTAGCTATTATAACTATTTAATTTTTGACTATTGTAGAATGTACCAGTATACCAGTATTATGTCTACCAGCTTAATATTGAAAACTTTTTATTTGATAAATTAATTACATTCAATTAACAATAGATTAATTTTACGACATTATATGTTACGGTTTAACTGAAATTGTATTTATAGAGGACAATTAATATTTTAATTTTTCAAGATTTAAAAAATAGCTTCTAAAATTTTGGAGATGAATTTAGAAGTAATAATTTCGTAAGCCAGTTCAATAAATATCATATTAAATTTGTAAAACAATATCCATCATTGGTATCAAAACTTGTGATTTTTATTAATTACTTAAAAATCAAAACTATACTTTAACAATATGAATTTAGATGAAATATCAGAAGAAGAATCTATTATTTAATAATTTTTAGCTAAGAGTAATAACTAAAACATGATAATTAATCAATTACATAATTAAAAATGTATTGGTAAGTATTAAGTAATGGATAATAATTAAAATATAGACAATATATGATATAAAATAATAAACAAACAGATGAGATGTATATTAATTAAATATTACAAATTTTAATTAATACTTATATACTAAACAAAATTTTCAAATAAAACCAAGAAATATCTAGAACTTAAACAGTGTAGTACAATTTAAATCTCAAAAATATATGAAATCAAGTTTTTATAATTAAATATACCTACTATTCAATTTTCTGGTGTCAGAAATGGGGAAACATTTCTATAAAATTTTATATTTCAGTTGCCACATTAATTATAATATTTTTCCATTAATCTACTGCCCGTTACATAATTGACATTGATACAGTGTATTAAATAAACAAGAAAACTCAAGTTTTAAAGAATTTTAGAGTTTGAAATCTGTTTTTTTATTTAAAAGAAGACATTTTACAACCAGCATTGAACTTTGAATTTTATTTTTTATTAAGTAATTGTATAAAACAATTTGTAAATAAACATAGCATTATTAGATATATTATTTTTGAGTCAATATTGAAAAACAAAATTCAATGTAGTCTATAGAATGTTTTTCATTATTAATTAAATAAAAATAATCAAACTTGGTTGATTCTACAGGTCAGGATCATATGGTATATTTTTGAGAACAACAGAGCATTAGCGCATCATTGTAAAATACCTTTAAGATACATCATCAAACATGTAAAAGGTAACGCAAACATTAAAATTAAGTTTACAACGCACTAAACGAGTAATATCTCACTTATTTTGATATATAAATAATTAATCATTAATATTTATAGCTCAATCAATCGTAGGTTTAAATCACATGGCACTTGGTATAATTAATACATTGAATACCTGAGCAATTGGGATTAAAACATTTGGAACTTAAGTTGTGAACTAGTTGTTATCAGTCAAAAATAAAAATATTGATTAAATAAAACAAACTTAATTCTTATTTAAGTTATTCAGAAAATACAGAACAAGTGATTTATTCAGTTAGCTATCACCATGGTAATTTTTATAAAACATCCGAGTCAGTGTTATGTATTATGCTTTAATTTAGTAATCATTTTAAAAAATCTAAAAAATAATAACACGCGTAAGTTATTGTTATTAAAACGAATTATTATTTATTTTATTTACCAATTTCAATACACAATTAATTAAAAAACAAATCAATAAGCTCTTCGAAAAACTAGTAGACAATCGACATTAAAATTTGGGAACAATTTTAACTTCGTAAATCGTAAAAGAAAAAGAATTTAGATGTCGTCTGTCGGTTGTTACTCAATTCATATCTAACAGTGGTAAAGACTAAAGAGTAAAGACTAATTTTTAACTATCATATGATATTATTTAACGATAAGAAAAAATTACTATCAAATGAAGAAAGAAAACACCAAAAAAACCCTACTCCGATTGTGTTAAGGTCTATGACCAAAACAAAAGCAGCCTGTGATAGCTAATCGTAGCCAATAAGAATATTATATTTTTTTTTCATCGAGACAAATTAGATATGTTAGTAGACCGTGATCGTTCATAATGTTTTGAAATCCGTTGCCTTATATAGTAGTAGAATCGTATAGAATGAAGGAATTATTATGTAGTGTATTGCGTGTATAATGTGTAACAATTTTATTTCTCGATCGTTAACTACAATAAATGAATAAAAAAACACAAATAAACTGTTTAGATGTAAGAAAAAAAATGAATTTGAACAACTTTTAAAATTGGGCAAGTTCATTTTAAACAGAAAATAGACAATGTTCCTTTTTAAAATAGCCAACAAATAATTAGCAAACAGTTAATCAATCCATGTATAAATCTTCATTTTAAATTATTCAATTGATTTGTTCAATATGATTCCGGGAGCTGTGTGCAAAGCATTAACGTAAGTCAATTTTCTAAAAATTAATTATTATTAGTAAATTTTTTTTTTTATATACATGAATAATTTATATCATAAAAATATTATCATTGATACTTATAGACTTTTATTTGGTGTAATGTATCCAGCTTATGCATCGTACAAGACAGTGAAAAACAAAAATGTGAAAAATTATGTGAGTAATGTTTAATGTACAGATAATTTAAAAGTAGGGCTCGATACATTTGTTTAGACAGGCTTAAACTCTGAATCTATATTTTTTTTTTAATCTTTGTTATTTAAATGAATAAAAATTGACTTATATTAGTTATATTATGAAAATAATAATTAATAGAAGGATTAAGTAGGTATCATATATTTACTAGGTGTGAATCTAAGTGTTCTCACTGTTCACTTTCATTTTTTCCTTTAATACATATTTTTATTTAAATATTAAAAATTTCAGTATACTTACTGATGGAGTAAAAACCATTTTTCAAATTTAAACTTCTTTTGTTTAAATGTTAACTATTCTTTATTATTTATAAATAAATTATTTAACTATTAAAGAGGTGATATTTTTAATTTATAAAAATTCAAATGCATTCTTTTTTTAATGTTATTTAACTTTGTAATTTTGCATACCTAATAATAAATATGGAAAATATTTTCTAAATCTATATAGCACCATTATTAAGGACTTTAGATTACCTAGGATATGTCAGATGTGTTTTCAAAATATCACCTGATTAACAATTAGCAGTAAAAAGTATAATCTTTTAAAAAAAATACTTATACATCACCATAGAATACTCCTTAAATTAAATGACAATTTTCTAAGTATTTAAAAATATGGTGTTTATGTTTATTTAAAATTATTATTTGTATTTTAAAAATCAGATTTTAAAAATATGCAATATTAAGAGGATAAAGAGGAGGATTTGTAATATGAATTAGATTTGATCAAAATTAATATATTTAAAAACAAATTATTTATGTATTAACATATTTATGATAAGTAGTTAGTAGTGTGTAAGTTTTCAATGGTCTAAATTTTAGAAATGTTTAGCACCTCTTAGATTTGCCAATAAATTTTGTTCTTGTAAAATATATATGATTGTACTTAATTATTATTAGCTATTAAAATTTCATAGTTTTATTAATGTGTAGTCTAATTTGACTAAAACATCCTAGTATCACATTCATCAATAAATCAGTATGCACTAAACTATAACAAAATAAACAAACTAAAGTTATGAAATTAAGATAGGATAATTATAATTTGATTAACAAATAAAATGTATATTCTTATTTGACCTATTTAAATAAATCTTATTATTTTGAAATATTATAAATCACATTTCAAAGTTTTACTAAGTTATTTATAATACTCCAATCTTTATTTATTATAATAATAGTTTAAAGTTTAAGTTGCTTAAAAAAAATAAATACTATTGTATGTTAGTATCATTTTATTTTAGAATTGTTTAAAATAATAAAAAATTATATATTTTTGCTTACAGGTTAAGTGGATGATGTATTGGATAGTTTTTGCAGCATTTATTTGTATCGAAAGCTTAACTGATATATTCCTCGAATTTTGGTAAAATATTTACACTATCACTATTTGAATTAAAACTAAAAAAAATCTTACATTATATGATTATAGGTTTCCATTTTATTATGACATTAAATTACTTGTGCTATTATGGATTTCATGCCCATTTACAAAAGGTTCAACAATTTTATACAAGCAACTAGTACATCCAACTTTATTGAAAAAAGAAACTGTAAAAACAATAATCAACATTATAAAATTATAACAAATTTGGCTATTATATATAACTGTTATTTATTGTTTACAGGATATTGATGAATTTTTAGTCAATGTTAAATCACGTACCTACAATGCTCTAACTTCAACCGCCAAACAAACTTTTCAAATGACAGCTGCAATTGTAGCTCAGCACACAGTAGTAAGTATTCAATATACATTATTAGAAATAAGATATTAAAGATCTGAAAAATACCTAAAACTGACCAAAAAAATCTGATACACTTATATTATATAGCATAAGTGGATAAATTTAGCCCTGTCTTATAGGCCAAACGCCTAACTTTAATTAACATGCTTAAAACTCTTAATACCCCTTTTAATATATTCTTCATAATCATTGCAAAATCTACATAGCTATTAAAACTTTAATTTCTTAAATATTGGATGCTAGCTTCATTATATGATAAAATGTAATTTAAATTCTTTGTTAAAAATGTAATTGTTGAGCTACCATAAATTATTACTAGCAGCTAAATAAAAAATAAAAAAAGTGGATAAATTTGTATTATTAAAAACTTTTATTTGTGGGACATTAATATTTATAAACATTGTCTAGATAAATAAAATTATAGAAAATTAAATTAAATTATTTCAAGTTCACTCCATAATCAATCATTTTATTTTAGGATTAATAGATTGTATTAGTCAAATACAATATGCTGTGATTTTGTATACTTATTTAATTTAGTTAGAAAGTGATTTCTTTAATACTAATATTTAAGTTATATGTTCCTCATTTATGCTATTAGTAGAAAAGACTTAGAAATTACATATTTTTTGTTTATTCTAAAAAATGTTCAAGAAATATATAAATTTTTTTCACACTTTTCTAATGTCTTGTATGCAATTTTTATTTTTTATTTTTTAATATTTTAAGCTTGATAAAAATGTATAAAAAGAGCTATTTAAAAATTTTGTTGACATTTTTATCATCTAGGTTGTTTAGAATTAGATTTAAAGTTTTTAGAAATCTAGAGATTGAAGCGACCCTAATATTTAAGTGATTTTAAGTTATTAATAATTTTATCAATTGCCAAATAGGTATCAACAAACAGAAAATTCCAAAATAAAATTGATTAAAATAAAGAATATATATTAATATCTTTTTGACAATTTTATTTTGCCTATTTTAATTTTTTCAATACGGTTTGATATTTATTTTAAGCATTTTTAATCTTGTTTTTCTTTCCTATTTGAATAAACCATTCAACTAAATGGACTTTCTGGCATTACATAAATTGTTGTTTTATACAAAAGTATAATCACTAGTTCCATTAAATTATAAACAAATCATCTATAAATGTATTAATATTATATTTACTATAGGTTGGGCGTATGCCAATGGTTCTTCAACAAATGGTGAAATTGGATGATGAATGTTTATCTCAACAGCCAGCAGCTGTCATAAGAAAAGTGAAAAAAAAGAAACCTACAACCATTATTATAGAAGATTCTATATCAGATTCTTCCTCTGATTCATTGCCAATAGAATCTACTATTGTCGTTGAAGAGGTACCCGTTCAAAGACCAAAACGTAGTAAAGTGCAATATCAACAAAAATCTAGTAATATCAATAAATTCAAGACAGTATTTTAAAATAACCATATCATGTTCCATTATAAAATCATCTTATTATTTCTCATTATAATAAAAGCTTTATTATGTATAAAATGACATCATAATCGATGACAATATTGCACTGTTTTTTTTTTCATTTCCACTTTCACAAGTTTAAAGTTTGTAATCACTGAAGGTTTTTAATTTTTTTTTTTTATTATTATTAGTTTAATTTAACACATTCACATTTTTAATGATGAACAAAATAATGTTTTGATATAGTAGAAACTTATCCTTTTATAAAATACTATATTCTTGTTAGTTGTTATACATATACTAATTTAGTTATAAGATATAATTTTTGACGTAAATAATTAATAATATAGAAAGACAAATATAAAAGACTAACAAAAAAAGGGTAATAAACAATAATCATATTATATTGCTCACATTACAGTTGTTTCCTTATGTAACGGTGCTACTTATAAGTTAATTTATGTTTAAAAATAGTCGTTATTTTAGGTAATCTCATCTCATTTGTGAATATTTAAAAAATACTTAACTAATTAAATTGTTTTTCTATCAAATATTATTTGAAATCTCCTTTATACCTAGTATTATTTTGAAAATTTAATAAATATTGTTTAAGAAAACATTTTGTAAAAAATATTTTTATTTTTTAAAAGTATTATCCTATAAATATTATATTTTTTTTTTTCTAGTCACATACACAATCACAAAACAAATATATATAATTTGTATTGAGACTTTAATTATGTCATTTACATTAGATATTTAGAAATTTTAGACAAAACCAAGTGTTATTGTTATTGTTACTGATTTGTATATTTTATTAATATATTCATATTTATTATGGTAATAAAATATTTTGTTGATACTTTATTTGGTTTTACCTATTAAAATCACAAATTATTACTTGTTTATCTAATTCTACATTTAAACATATTTATTTATGTTTTCAATCCGAAGATTGATTAAATGATTATTAATGTCTCTCTTCACTTATCATCCTCTTCAACTCGTAGTAATTTAAATATTTAATGCAAAACTGAAAGTGAAATTTTCAATAATTTTGTAAAATAATGAGAATTTCTTCGAAAGATTAAAATGATCTTCGTAATGAGTTAAATAAATAAAATATAATTAAATACATTTTATTAAGAGGGAGAGATTTAAAGATTTTTAGCATACTGTAAGTTGTTATTATTCTAGACTATTTCATATTTTTCGAAAAAACATTTTTTAATATTTGTTATCATGAATTTCTCTGTAATCACTTGAATTGAAGAATTGTATTTTAGTACATTACTCTGTGGTTTGCAAGAGAATGATTTGTACCCCTTACACGTTATTAACATTTAGCAATTTTTTATCGAAATTGATAAACATGTTTCTAATATAGTTAAAAACAATTTGATGAGGTCTTAGACATTTTTAATGATAAAGTGAAATTTTCAATTCTACTAACCTAATAGCTTAAAATATATTTACTGAAGAATTTAAGTAGTTAGATACTTAAATATTAATTATCTTATTATACCTTTTGTATTATCTTATGTTTAATTCAAAAAATATAAATAATCTTTTAGCATTAATTATTATCAATTTATTTTCATTAGAGTTAAAGAAAAAATGATCAAATATTAAAGCTCTACAATGTTAAATAATAATTTATAAATCTAAAAATATCTATTTTGATAGTGATTCTGATTACAATTGAATATTAATTAAATTATTTTTGCATTCTATTACAATCTTTTAAATGACGCCTCTGAGTATAGTACTTTATAAATGGTCGTTACAATTAACGAGCGTTAATGAGTGTTATTGAGTGTTAATAGTACTTTGAACTTTGAACAAGTCAACTATTAAAACTATTAATGTCTACATTTCTTGTTTAAAAAACAAAAGTAAGTGCAGTTTTGTAAAAAAAATAATGTATTGCTTTCAAATAAAACGTAACGACTCACTATATAGCAATAAAGTGAAAAAACCCATTAATTACTAATGCAAGTTCATCGGACATCACAAAAAATGCTTGATAATAATATTATATTTATTAATATTATGAAATAAATTTGATATACCTACCTTTCTAGTAGGTATCAAAGGAATATTTTTTCTAAATTATTCATTTATTAAACTATCCGATAAAATTATTTGGGAATTATAAAAACTATAAATACTAGAGATGGTTTTGTGTTAATTTTCCGCATCATTAAAAAATAAAATTTATTGGAAGGCGCGAGCACGGATTAATATTGTAATCTGAGAACGCTAATATTCAGTATACACTATACAGAATAATCAATAGGTACCTACATATTATATTATAGAGAAATAAAAAAGTTAAAACCTAAATCAAGTTTCAAAGAAAAATATTAGATGTGTATTATTGTAACAGTTTTTTTTTTTAACGTGTTTGGTGCTCAGTATAAATGAGTTGTGTAACATCAAAGAATGTTTTAACTTTTAATTAACTGGTATAAAAAATCCAATGCGATTTATGCGAGTACTGAGTATTCGAGTTTATCATCAAACGACACAAGCTATTCAATGTCTTGTTATCAATTAAAAAAAATATCATGACAACATTTTTTTTCTTCTAATGATAACGAAACAACACAATAGTTGTTGTCATATTATTACGAGTATCTATTAATTTATTCATTATTCAATTATTTTATACAAAACAAGTGTCCTTATATAATTTTGTCATGTTTATGGCAGACGTTTTACTAGGTCTTAACATCCTCAACTGCTCAATACTCGATTGAATTTAACTTAAGACTTTGTGAATACATTATTACGTTTAAGTAACAGTTTGTTTGTCTTGTTTCGTTTACGAACAATATAATTAAAGAAAATGCTTTCGAAGTACAAGCCATCGATTAACTCCCATGTGGTTGAAAAAGTGAGTGTCTTTGTCTTTATTCAATCATTTAGTTATTAAAAAAGAACGATATTAAATACACATTTGAGATTTGAGTACCTATATTTTTAAGAACTATAAATAATTTGATTTAATGAAATGACAAATTATGTGTGTTAAATTATAACTTAAAAAAATTGCTACTGAATACTTATAATATTAATTTGTTATTGAACAATAGATATTACATGGTTTTTAGAATAACAGGTAAACATAACGTTTAAGACCTTGGTACTGAATCACATTCAATATAAATAATAGTCTATACAATTAATTAATTACAAATCAATTAATTTATTTAACAAAATGCAAAGTTATGTAAAATATTATGACAACAAAACAAATTTAATTAAAAGGTTGATATTACTTAATTAATGATTTTAAATTTTACTTAATAATTTAAATTATTTTTAAAAACCCTGAAAAGTAAAAAGTAGGCAATTCAAAATAAAATTAGAAAATGGTTCATCAATTTATTAATTTATTAGTAATTACTTATAGAATCTATTATGAAAATGAATATCTATATAAGACTGGTATGTTTAGGTTTGGAATTTGGTTCATGATTTTACCTATAATAATGAAATTGTCAACTTGATAATACATCAACTAAAAAATTATTATATAAAAAAAGAATTTTTTTGATTAATGTGGAGCACAGAGAAAATTTGATCAATAATGCTTAGAATTTGCAAATGTTAGCTAACCTAATTAAATTATTTCTAATAACATAAATAACCTATTGTCTATGACTAATAATGATAATTTATTTAAAAAAGTGCAGTAATTGCCTATATTATTTTAAAAATGTTATACATTTTTTTTCTAAAAATCTGTCCAAACATTTAAATTAATTAAAATTTAATTTAATGTATAACAATAAATAAAATTCTCGACACAGAATTCTAAAAGTTTTGTTGTAAAATACTTAAGACTTAATGCTGTATCTAGGGCCATATATAGAATTTATTGGCCCCTAGGTTAGCCTATAGTGCAGGCCCTACTATGAGTACAGGAATATAATTAATATACATAGACATTATTTAAAATAAATAATCATTGAAGTAAATGTTACTAGCACTTTTAAATACCTCTTTCATTTTATGATGATCAGTGTTTAAAAAATTAAAAATATTGTCAAGTTTCAATAAATATTTAACACATTTATTTCAATATTATTCACATTAAATTGATAGAATCAATGTCATTAGATGTTGGTGGTTACTTATCAACTATCATAGAAGTATGAATTTTATAATTGCTGTCTACTTACAACAGAAATTTTATTTTAATTTTGAAATTCTTGATAACAAAAAAAATAATAGTTAATTTCAATACTTCATCATCTAGCTATTGACAACAAAAATGATGACACTGTGATGTGTTGGTTAGCAATAATCTGTTGTTGATGGTCGTGGTTATTTTATAGTTCCTATCTAAATACTAATAACAATAAAAACTACACAACATTAATGGTATTATTATTGTAAAATATTTTAATATACACAAAAATATTTTTTTTTCTTGGACTTTTCTATAGTTTAGGCTTCTAAGCTGCCTATGAAATTTAAATACGGCTCTAATTATGCCTAATAAAAGTATTATATAAAAAAAAAAAAAACATATTGGGGATTGCTATAAAATACATATTTTTTAAAACAGGTTTTATCATAACGTGAAATTAAATATTTATGTTTATGGATAAAGCAACTCAAGTCAATGGGAGGTATATTGCTAACATTATAATAATAAAAAAATTATTTTTAGATACTCAGATGTCTTCTAAAAATTTTCATTAATAAAAAGCTAATTTATTCACTATTACAAAACTTTTATTACATCACTTTTTGTTATGGCATAAACCTTTAGGTATACAACACAAAGACAAATAATCAATTATATTCTAACTGTTTTTACAACTAGCCACTAAGTATTTAAAAAAAATATTTACTAATATATTAATATCTCATTAATAATTTATAAATTATATATATTTGAATTTAAAAAAATGTTTTTACATACATAAATTTATTTTTTTATACATTTTTGTTCGCATATTTTATAGGTTTTAATTTCTATAACTTACAAACTTAACTGATCAGCAATAATGTCAAAATGGTTGTGTATAAGAAAAACATATTAATTTTAATTATGTAATTTATATAATTTGAATAAGTTTTGTATTTAAAGACCTAAATATTCTAAAAGGCAATACAATAATAATTATATATTTTTATGTTTGTATTACATTGATATTAATTTATTTTATTTTTGTAGGTAATATTACAAAATACAGATTCAGCAATTAAAATGTTGACACAAATAAGGTAAATAGTATACATTTGATGGCTTATTAAATTAATTCATATTTTAAAATATAACACTATTTATTTAAATAATAAATGTATAAATATAATATTTGTTATGATTTATTTAGTAACTTCTAAAAATTTCTATGATATGATGTTAAAAGTCTATATAAATTGCTTATATAAAAACAAATAATGAAAAGCATTAATCCATAATTAATAGATTGTTAAAAAAATATTATCGTATTATTAATTCTTAAAAAACAAAGAAGTACCTAGGTTATTATGATTTTGAATTCTATGTTTTTACAATGTTTAAATTTAAATATCTCAATAAAAAATTTAGACTTTCAATGTAAATGTATTTCAATTATTTATTCATAACTTTATATAAATATTCTTTATTTAAACCTTTATGTATGTTATGTATATAAAATGTGATGGGTGTTTTTATGATAATTAATCTTACTGAAATAATTAATTATTTAAAAAAAAAAAAAGTTATATCAAACATTTCTACATTAATCAAACAAAATTATATTTATCAATTAATTAATTGAAAATAATTGTAGGTAATTGTATGTATTTAATTGTTCATATTTAATTTTTTCAGACATCGATCTAATGACTATCAATTTATTCAGAACAGTATTATACCTACAATGCATTTTCAACGATCTTTACCTAGACTTCCAGTTCCAGAATTAAAATTAACTTGTCAACGTTACCTTAAAGCACAACAACCTTTGCTATCAAAAAATGATTATTTGAAAACTAAAGATATTGTGGAAAACTTTGAACAAAATGATGGGCAACTATTACAAGATATGTTAAAAAAAAAAAATGATGCAAACAAAAATACCAGTTATATTACTAAGGATTGGTTTAATATGTATTTGACAGAAAGAACACCTTTACCAATTAACTATAATCCATTGTTGGTGTTTAAACAATTTGATAGTGCATATAATAACCAATTACTAAGATCTACTAATTTGTTGATATCATCACTAAGGTCAGCATTACCTAATTAATATAAATTATATTTAAAGTAGATAAATAATTATAATATAATGCTTTTTAAAATTGAAATCTTAATAATGAATATAAATAAATTATATAAATTATATTAATACAAATACTTCCTGAAAAAAAAATGTTTATAATTTTTCATGGTAATAGATAGCAAAATTAAAACTAGGTATATACCATTTCTTATTTAATTTCAATATTATGAATCTTATTTACAAATTTTGTGTAATATGGACAGAAATTAAATTTATTTTTGAGAATATATTATCATATGCAATATATATTGCTAAAAACATAGGAATTTCCATTCTTCAAAAAAGAAAAAAAGGAGGAAAGTGGGCTTTACTGTATAGTAGATGTCGAGTGAAGTTTGCTATAAATTAAGCTTAATTGTTATTTTTTGTTTATTTTCATCAAAATTTGGAAATAAAATGTTTAAAAAAAATTGTGGTTACTTATATAAATTGGATTTAGCAAGCACTACATAAGAATAACTTTGTTCAATTTTTAAGATTTTTAAAATATCTATAAATAGCTCAAAGAGAATTCAATCTCTTTTTAAAATGTATTATAGTATACTCTTAAAAAAAGTATATTATACTTTTAATAATATTTGCCTTGAAACCTGTAATATGGTTATGACATAAGAAACAAGTAATATTATTTGTATGTTTATGAAAGAATAATATACATTTTCAATTCTAAATAAATTAAAAAAGTTATTTATAAGTTACAAGGTAATTAGGATCCTTCCTTTTCTTTTTTTTTTTAAATATTAGTTCGCTTTCCATCTAATTATCAATTATAATATGTGTTAACTTATCTCAACTTAAATGTCATAACTTGTTGTAAGTTTATAAAAGCTGTATGATGTTTATTATAATTAAATTAATTGATTAATAGCTGAGTAAATAAACTTATTATTTGCAAATTAAGTATTATAAAAAAAAAATTGAATTATATGTTAACATGTTTTTAAAAGATGAAACATGAAAATCATTTAAATGAATGAATGTTTTTTTTTTTTTTTTTAATCTGAGTTGAATATTATTGTTTATATATTTGGGTTTAATTTTGTTTAATACTTCTAGGGTATTAACAAAATAATCTTTAGTATATTTAATAACATTATTAGTTGATATATGATGAATCTATAAGCCAATCATAAATTAAAATAATCATACTATCTGCTGTGTAACATATTATTTCCATATTAATACCAAAATTGAGCTAACATTTTTTACATACATATAGTAAACCAAAAAGGTTCTAGAACAGTAATCTGAAGAACATCTTGTGTAATTTAAAGTGGAGTATTTAAAGAATTATTTATTTTAACTATTTGCATTCTATTAAAAAAGTTAGATTTTATTATAATGTATATTTTGTTTTTTATTTTAGCTTTTTATATTATGTAATAAAATGCTTTTATATTTATATATTTAAATATAACCCTAGAATTTTAGAACACTTGCTAAGTCATCATAGATGAATTGATTAAATATAAATAATATATCATTAGCAATGTTAATATTTAAAAAAACCAATTTGATAAAACTTGCAGTTTAAAAATATTGATATATTATATTTTATAAAAACATTTTAAATTTTGGATATTAAGAAGGAGAGTATAATTATGTATATTAGTAGAATTACTTGGCTTTTATAACTGATTATCTAATTACATATATTTATTAAATTTTAAAGATTTGTATTTAAATATAATTAATTTAACCCAAATTTAAAAAGGGAATAATCTTTAATGTTATTAACATGAAATTCAATTTCTAATCTATTTATTGGCTTTACAAATATTGAAACTATTATTTCACAACTGCTATTGAAATAATTAAAAACAGCTAATTTCATATTATTTTCAATAAAAGGACCTTTATTAATAAGATATTTATTACATTTATTTCAAATGACTTCATTGTTTTTTAGTTAGATTATCAGAATTACCATGTTACTTATGGCATATGTTTTACTTTTTTTTTACAATAACTTCATAAATTAATTTTCACAGAAATTTTTATCTTTACCAGTTTTAATTATTTTACACTGATAAAGTAATAGTTTGGAAATTTTTTTATTTAATCATTTCTATAATTGTACAATGTATAATGATAAATTATCATTATCAAAAAAGTTGTAAATTAATTAAAAATAAATTTTGGATAAGAAATACAATTTTAAAATGACATGTTTAATTTTTTATGGGCATAGTTTGATATTTATTGTGCATATTTGCATGTATTTTTTAGTGTTTTTAATGTCATAAACATCCTAACTCTAATGATAATATTGTCTTTTTAAATCTTTATCAAAAAGTGTTTTTCTTAACTTACAATCCAATTTATTTTCATTTCTAATAAAAACAATTAAACCCAGTATAATCCAATTTTTATTCTTAAAATATTTTAAAACATGATTTTTTTTAAATTATTTACAAATTTGTTAATTATTCAGTTTACTAATAATTCACTAAAATACAATGGATCAATCACGAGCAACTAAATTATGCTTAAGGAAACAATTAATTCAATGATTAGTAATGTTTATGTAATTTGGCATTAAAGTTATATAATTTTCAAATATATTTTTTAATGCAAGATTTAAATACATTTAATTTCAAAATATTAAGGTATTAATTTAATTAATAAAATTAAAAAATAAAATAAAATATTAAATGTATTTAAAAATTAAAATTAAAATGTTTATTATCCTTTTCTTGAGCCTTATTTATTTTAAATTGTTTTTCAATTCAATTATAAGTTATTAATTTTAAGTGAAATATGTTTATTACTTAACCATTTATATTATTATTATACTTTATCAAATAAATAATAATAATAATAAATATAATTAAAAAAATGATATATAAATATAAATACAATATAAATGTATATTTACATATATTATACTTAAATCATATGGTATTCAATTTTTTTATTTAGTTTGAATTAAAACCATTAAATACTATAAAATTATTAATATTTTTATTCATAATATAGTTATAAATAATAATTTATTGTTGAAATATTCTTTAATTGATAGATATAATTTATATAATTCAATGGTCATTCAATTGTTGACTATATTTATTTAAAAAATAAATCAATTTAAATAACATTTACCTATATTTTTTTTATTAAACTTAACATCAATTTATTAAAATTCTAATAAATATGTCTATGTTTTCATTTAAAATTTAGATTTTACAAATCACTTAAAGCAAATATATTAGAGCCAGAAATTTATCATATTAATCCAAAGAAGAGTGATACCATCCAATTTAGAAAATTAATGAAATATCTTCCAGAATCAATTAGTTGGTATGGAGCTTACATGTATAATGTAAGTATAGTATTTAAATATAAGTATAAGTATTTAAGGATAAATGAGTTTAATACAGGCAATTTTCTAAGTTTATAATTAATAATGCGTGTTACTGCACTGTAAAAGAAAATAAATAATGGAAATTCCCACTTATCCACTCTGAAATCATATTATATATTTATAAAATTGTTGTTTAAAAGTTTCAGTTTTTGTCAATTGTATTTAAATATTTTAAAACAGAATTTTAATTTACTATTAAGTTTATTTGCAAATAGCTTTTTATATTTTTGTTTAAATTTTTTGAGTAAAATTTTTAAGAATTTTTAAGTTTTAAAATTAATTAAAAATTAGTTTTTAATTGAATTTAATAAAAATTCAATTAGAGCTTCAGAAGTTGTATTAAGATATTAGGATAATTGCTATACACAATATAAAATATACACATTTTAGTACCTAGACATACTGTTATAAAATTCCTTTAAATGAAATAATTAAGCCTATTGAATTAAATTATAATTCTAAGACAACAAAATTAATTTAATAATGGTTGTTAATAAAAGTTATTGGAATTATTTAGACGTTTTTTAGTTTTAATTTTGTTATTAGAGTTGTATATTTAGAATACCATAAAAATTTAAAACATTAAAATGGTTAATGAAGTTTACATTTACTACATAAGGTTTATAAAATATATACCTTTTTATACATATTATTTATTTTATTCTATTAATTAAATATCTATGATGAATAATTTATTTATTATACCTGTATAATATATAGAGCACTTATTTATTTTTAAAATTTTTCAGGCGTATCCTTTAGATATGTCTCAGTATAGTTCTTTATTTAATAATACTCGAATTCCAATGGCTAATCAAGATGTTTTACACAATAATACATCTGGTAAACATATTGTAGTTATGAGGCGAGGACATTTTTATAAATTTGATGTTCTGGATAATCAAGGTACTTGTTCATAAATTCATAATTAATTATTTAATTTGAATTTGTTATTAATAACTTATAATTAATACTTATATTTTGTATAATATGTACTTAAAGGTAATATATTAGACCCTCAGTTATTATTATCCAAAATACAATATGTGTTGAATGATAATATTGCCCCATCTAATCATCCAATTGGCGTTTTGACAACCAGTGAACGTAATAATTGGGCAAATTTAAGAAATCATCTTATCAAGTTAGGAAATGAAGAGTCATTGCGAATAATAGACGACAGTCTTATGATGATTGCTCTTGACGATGAAAAACCAGGTTCTGATCCAATACCTTGTGTTAAGCAATATTTACATTCTGACGGAATCAACAGGTTGCAGCAATAAACGATTTAATAATAATATGTGCACAAAAGTTCACATATATCTATTGAAAATATTTATGTAAAGGTGGTTTGACAAGTCATTCACATTGATAGTATGTGCTGATGGAACATCAGGATTAAATTTTGAGCATTCGTGGGGCGACGGAGTTGCTGTGTTGAGATATTTTCAAGATATTTCTAAGGATACTGCAGACTTTCCAAGATGTCATCCAGAAAATGTAAATCAAGTATCATTATCAGCAGATGCATTAGACATACAGAAATTGGGTAATTAGTATATTCAGCATCTACTTTTATAAAATTGGTGATCGTTAACTTAAAAACACTCAATAAAAATTATCAGTTTGAAAAATGAATCAGTTATCAGGTCGTAGGCACATTAAACTATTATCATAAATTGTGTATACAAATACAATATTAATAATATAATTTTATGTTATGAATATTACTGGATAAAAAGTAGTTCTGTTGTATAAACACATAGTTCTATGTTCTGTTATTACTAATTTTTGCTATGAAATTTGGAAATTATTATAAAGCCGAAATACCTAAATTAAACATTTAACATTTCATATTTAACTAAACATTTAAAAAATGAATAATGATTGTCTATTAACTATGACCTTGCTTGGAAGCTTTTAAAGTACTTTATCATGGTTAGTTGATAATTTTTAGTTGAAGTTGTCATCTATTCCCTTGAAATTTTCTCTTTAAGTTAAATGTATGATTTATTAACATTTTATATTGAATGATTGAGCTGTTTATATATCAGAATTTTATAATATTTCAAGGCCAGTCTTTGGTGTTTGGTTAAAATATTTAATATATGTATATGTCAAGATCATGAGTGCCTATTTGTGTATTATTTATAGAGAATAATCAATACTTCTTATTCTTTGCAGAGATAATTGAAAATATTTCTTCAATTTTAATTAATTTATTAGAGCGGTAAAAAATATGTTATTATATATTTGATGTTAATAACCTATAACCACTAATTTATTTTATGTTTTAGAATTCAATTTGGATGAAAAAATGAAATGTGATATAATAAAAGTCAAGAATGAATTCCAATGTAAATATGAATCTTTGGATGTTAATTACTTTGAGTTTTTTGATGTTGGTAGAAAAATGTGTAAAAAATTTGGAATAAGCGCAGATTCTTTGATGCAATTGTGTTTCCAGGTAATTACAATACAAATTAATTAAGATTATATATAAAAAAAAAAAAAAATGTCTTAAACTATTTGAAATCAAGTATGCATGTATGATGTATTTTATAAATTAATTTAAATATATTTTAGCTGGGTCATTATAAATTACATAAAAAACATGTTGGTACTTATGAATCATGTAGTACAGCAGCATTCAAACAAGGACGAACAGAAACTGTAAGACCATGTACTATGAAGACTGCCGTAAGTATAATTAGTAAAATTCTTGTTGAAATTAAAAATTAATATCTACAATGAATTTATTTTTAAAATATATTTTAGGATTTTTGCTATGCTGTTTCTAGTAAAAACAAACCTTCTAAAAATGACTTGGTTAATATGATAAAACAATGTTCAGTTGAACACAGTAAACTTGTAAAGGAAGCTGCAATGGGTAATACTCTATTAAAATATATATATATATATATATATATATATATATATATATATATTATTGTTTAATATGTTTTATAAATTTTTGTTACCAGGACAAGGATTTGATCGTCATTTATTTGCTTTACGGTTATTAGCTAAAGAAAACAATTTAGATATTCCAGGCTTATTCACTGATCCTGCTTATAGTCTGATTAATCATAATATCATATCTACTTCTAGTCTAACTTCAGATCATGTGTGGTTAGGAGCATTTGGACCTGTTGTAAAAGATGGTTATGGTATTGGGTAAGCAAATCAATAAATTATGATTTTTTCATGATGAATTTGTTTTAAATAAAATAAAAGTATTGGAAAATCTCACATTTTAAAAAATGGTCTCAAATTAATAATAGTTATGAGACTATGTTATTGAAAATTAGCTTTTAAGTTAATTTGTAAAAAAATTATTACTACAAAATGTTTAAATATTATGTTTTGTTTGTACTCCCTTGCGTATTTGTTGAAATTAGCAATAAGATCAATTAATTGAAATCTAGATTTCACCATTACTTAACAAAAAAAAAAAAAAAAAAAAAAAAAACATAACTGACATAAAGATTTTTTTATTTCAGATACACAATTCTCGAAGACTACTCAGGTGCTATTATTACTAACTACAAAGAACATTCTGATGGAGATACATTTAGAAATGCATTAACACAGAGCTTAAATCAAATCCTTGATATTTTGAAAATCTAGTTTATTAAGTAGGTTTATATCTCTTAGTTTGTATTTAATATGTCTTTACTCTTTATTCCATAAGAATTACTTTTTGTTTTCATTAAAAAGTAAACATATTTTTATATTATGAGCTAATTTAAAGTACATGTATAATTTTTTCTTTAATACGCCAAGAAATTTTTTTTACATATTGTAACCACTGCATTCTTTAGTTTATGTTAGCAAAGGAAGCTTATTATAACAATACTTGAATCTCTGACGTATAAAATGTCAAGACATAAATATTGATATTTGATATTTTTCAATGCAAACTAAAAACATCAATAATTATTATAACATTTAATCGGATATTATGAAACATAAAGTATTAAATTATTGTGTGCATACATACATTTACATGTATTAAATTCCATATTAATATTGTTTTGGTTTTTTTTTCTTTTTGTTGTTGTGTATACAATTTCTTATATTTTATTTATATTTGTTTATGAACAATATTAAATTTATTAAAGTTATGTATATGTTAAGATAATAATTATTTCAATTCCAACTGAAGAAGTATAGACATAAAATAGCAATAAATATTTAAATTAATTCTTATTTCTTCAATACATACTAGTCTTGTTTATATTAAGATCATTATTGCTCAATAAATATTTTAGTTTTATAATGATATGCATTTTAATTTGTTTGTCATTTATCAACTTGTTGTGGTTGGTAGCAAAAACAATACTTTAAGAGTAGTTTATAGTTGAAAATTGAATCAATACGGTACTTTCCAAAATAATTGGAAAACAATCGCGATTTAAAAATGAAAACAGTAGATAATTTCATTTTTTACTGAATATTTTTCTTGAAATTTTAGGATTTTGGAGATATTATTAGAATTTGAAATTTCTAGTCAATCTACTAAGATTTTTTTTTTTTTAAATATTTTTATGAGCAACTTCTTATTCAATCGATTAAGTCAAAGGACCAACTGAAAACAAATAAGAAAATTAAAAAGTAAAAAATTTATTAACTAAATAAAAAATTTATTAACTAAAAAAAAAAATTTAATAACTAAAAATTTGAATTAAAAAAAAATTAAATATCAATTTCATGGTACACCTCAAACCTATAATTTTTTACCAAACCTTGTCCTAAAAATAAACCCCTAAATTGGAATAAGAACGCAAAATACTTCAAATTAACATGTATTTTTTTTTTTTTTTTATTCACTTCTATTAATTTCTAACAACTTCATTTTTTTATTTACTTCCATTTGTTTGATTGTATATACTAAAATGTTTTCATTTCATGTTAGTCTTATCAAAAAAAAAAAAAAATAAATAAATAAATAATAATAATAATATTAATAACAAAAACATGAAATAAATTAATAACATATCTATTGCATAGATTGCATGTTATAAAATAGATCGATTATTAATATATATACCATAAATGATGTATATTTTCCATTGATAATATATGTGAGTTAATATGTTTATTCCATAAATTGAATATATATATATATATGTCATTAATAGTAAATTTTTATTTTTTCTATGAATTTTTTCTCCAATATAAAATTATGTTTGATACTTTTATTCACAAAAAAAATATTAATGTTATGGCTATAAAAAATCTATACATTAGTGGTTGGCAATCCGCAGGCCAAATCCAGCTCGTGAAGAAAAAATAATTGGACTAAAAAAATATTTTTTTTTAATAATGCTGATTTTCCACACATAATATATTATACTTTATCTATTTTATGATGTATTTAGAGATTACGATGGTGTTTATCGTTTATTGCTATTTACAATAATAGTTGCGATAATACAACAATTATTAAATAATAACGTGAGTTTTTAGTTTTTACTGGCCCTCAAAATTTTTTTTTTTTGATTTTCTGGAACTCCATAGAATTTAGTTGCCGACTCCTGCTACACATAATCATAAGGTATAGTAGTCGTTATCTTTTTTAAGCGCAGCATTTTATGTATACTAAATTTATAAATTATAGATTATTTAGAGTATATCAATTAATAATTATTATAGAATTAAGGTAATATTTTTTATTAGTTTATTTTCATGGTATTTTTAGCAATGTTGTTATCAATTAAGTTTATTTTACACATTTTATTTATTATTCTTAACTAATACATATTGTGTAAATATTAAACATATTTTAAATTTTAGTTTATTGTTAATTAATCAATTTAAAACTATATAAAATTATTACAAGCAACAGCTTATAGAAGATTTGAAAAAACTTTTGTAACATATCTGTTTTATTTAATTTAAAGGTAATACCTATATTGTGAAACATATAAATAAATAATACTCTGTAAGTAATAGTGATTGAGTAGTTCATTGACAACATCATTGATAGTCATTTCTCCAACAAAATTTATGATTTATTATCATGCACATTATGTTGATTTTTCACTATTAATTAAATAAAAACATTAAATCAAAAAGTACTCAAGAAAACAAATACAATTTATTCTAAAATAGTATAATATAAAATGTTAATACCATTTAACTTAGAAATGAATGAAAGAGAGGCTAAGTGAGAACTGAAGAATTAGGAAATCTAAAAATTATAAAAGAACATATATAATGTGAAATAATATTTTATATTCAATACATATATAATGGAGTTATAATATATCAGGCAGTATATGGATTTAAAATCATAACAATGTTTATATCATTATGAAGTATTTTAGCATAATATTTCTTTTTATTTAGGATTAAGGATTTAGTTTTTAAATATGTTATACTACTAATGAAAATCCTGTTAAAATATTACAGTTTAATTTTATATTACCAGTAACACGTCCAGTATCATTGATTGAGGTGATAAATAAAATTACATTTTCTCAGATGAAAAAACATGAAAAAAAGTTGAATATAATGATCGAGTCAAAATTAAATGATTTAAAATTTGTACAAACACGTAAAGGTTAAAAAAAAAAAACAAAAAAACAAATAACTTAATCTTAAGATTACATAAAATAATTATAACAATACTGTAGGTATGTATTTTTATCAATAATTACTTAAACGAAAAAATAACATTAAAAATCAAACATTATTTACTTACAATTCTAAGTGTTGTCAAGTAGGTAACTGAAAAAATTAAAGTGTTGCATAAAAATCAATTTATTAAAATTGAATGACCCCAAAATGGATGATCAGTTCACAATCAAAATCAATTTTAATATTTAATGATTATTTATGCAAGTTGGTTTTATATTAATATTAGCTAGTTAATAGAAAACAAACAAAAAAAAAAAAAATTTCCTAAGATTATTATTGAATAAATTAAAGCACACAAATAATGGAAAATAAAAATTTTATGGTTTAATCATACACATAAATACACACTTATAATATATGTTTAAATATATTGAAATACTCCATAACTGGAATGTAGAAAATTGTTTGCATAAATACCAAATTGGTTCATTAAAAACACATTAACTTAAAAATTAATTTTTCATTAAATTAAAGATTTACAGACGCAATCAAAAAAAAAAAAAAAAAAAATAAAACAATTGAATATTTATAAATTGATATAATTTAAATTGTGTCAACTTATTAAAATTATTATACTATATTATTCTTGGTTATATTTCAGTATGAAAAAACACATTTTTTTAATTTATATTAATTATGTGTACTAAAGATTGTCCCGAAATAAACAACAATTCGAGTTTGTTTGATAATATATTTAAAATGGAATAAACACATTTTAAACTCATAATACAAAAAGATCATAGATGAAAATGATCATTATCACATTAAACTTAAGAGTAATAATCTTTTTGGTTTTTGTAAATAGTGACTGGAAATTATCACTGGTTCACATTAAGATACCATATAGCACCTTAAATTTGTTACACGACTATAACATTACTCAATATAAATTCCTTTTGAATGAAAACAATTAAGGAATTTATTAAGTATTTGTTCATTTACTTATATGGTTTTATTTTATTTTTTCAAATAGGAACAACGGGTCCCTAAATTAATATGTACATATTGTGTGTTAATGCTAAGAGGTACCACTTATTTAATTGGATAATATTGGATTTTTAAGACTACTTAATATACATTTTGAGAAAAGTTCAAATGTATGACCTGTTTTCTATGTGCACAATCAATATCTTAATTTTAATTAAATCGCAACAATGTTTTTATACATTTAGATGGATCAATTAATTTTTAAGTAATTTTGATGTAAAAAGTTTTGTTCTAAATTACTTGTAGCAAATTGATATTTAAAAATACTATCTGTTTTTAACAAAATTATGATACTACATTTATTCACAGAAAATATGTAAATTAATACCATTATTTATAGAATAACAAAGTTTAAATTAACAAGTTTGTCATTTTTTTAAATTTTTTTTTTTTTTTGTTATTTAATGAATGCCTAAATAAGAGTACAATTGAATTTATTCTAATTCAAGTGGATTTTATATTTTGCAAAAATTTTTAATATATAAAATTGTTTATCTAAACCTGCAGGAAACACAATTGGTTACAATTAAAAAAAAAATCAAATTGTAATTTATATACACATATCAAACGAGTTAGACAATTGAAATTTTCAATTTTCTACAAATATAATCTTTTGTACACCTTTTTAACTTCTAAAATCACATTTCAATCAAAGGTCATCTCTAGTTGAAATCATTAGTGGTTCCTCTAAACGTGATCACAATTAATAATATTACCTTTTTGTTTTGTCAATTTTTACATAGGAAGACTTAATATACAATATTAAATACACATTTTATGCAACATAAAGATAAGTCCGTCTATCTTCTGCTGATCTTGATAGGTATTCTCTTTCAATCAGTCCTTCAATTCTTTTTTTAATAATAACTGGAGAAGGTAAGAATCTATCTTTGAGTTGTTCAACAACTTCCAACACAAGAGCATTATGCTAGAAAAAATAAAATTAATAAAGTAAACATTTAACGTCAAATAATGATAAACATTGTATTCTATTTACAATCATTTTTTTGCGAGATTTCATAACGCGTACAATAGCTGCTTCAATTTCATGTTTACGGTCCTCGTCTACTTTGCTTCTAGTTTCTTTTCTTTCTGGTTCAGTTTCACCTTTAGCTGCAACTGTTTGAATTTTCACTCTAAAATGAACAGATGTTTAAGTAACGTGACTTTAAATAAAAACATGAATATAGCTTACCTATGTAATTTTGATGTAAATAACTCATTAACACAAAATTCATGAGTTAATTCGATTTCTTTACATTTAGGAGTTTTTAAAAGAATACGCTGTGAGGGTTTTCCTAATGCTAAGGATTGTAATGCTCTTATTAAATCTTTGTCAGGAATATCAGTTTGACTGCGAATATCCTGAAATTTTTGTATTTCATTAAATACATACAAATCTGAATATAATTAAATTTGAATGAATATTATATTTAATAGTTTACTTCAAAGGATAATTTTTCACGGGTATTGAACATTAAAAGAATACACATCTGATAAGTCGATACTTGAATTATATGTTTTCGTTCAGTAGATGGATTGAGTGAATTGACTGAAGAAGATACACTTGTTGATAGGTCATTATCTGGTCGTTTTGAACCATAGAATACAGCATTCAAATCAGCTGAACCAAGTTGTGGTTGTAATGTTAGTTGCCGTCCATTATGTTTTCCCAGATAAAATCTGTTAAGAAATTATATTTTTAAATTACTAAAAGCAATTAAGTTATTAGTTAAAATCTTTAGTATACAAAGTACTATTTTTTTTATCTACATTTAAAATAACTTTATTATCTAACTAAAAACCATGATAGTATAGAACATAGAGAAATATAGAAATTACAATTAATTTTGTATAACCTAAGTATTTTTAATCAATAATTTATGGTTTACAGATTTTATATTTTAAGACTGCTATCTTGTGAATAAATTAATTTTGATAAGAATACTCGTATAATAAATATTATATTATATATATTAAAAAATGTTTTAAGCTAATATATCAATGGTTAACTTAATATGTATCAGTATGGATATTAAAATAAAGTAAATTATATTTTAAAACACAAAAGTTATGGAAGTTTCAAAAATATATTCATGTTAAATGAAAATAACAATAAAAATTAATATATTTTAACATTGAGAATTGAAAATACATTTTCATACCTGGCATTTTTTCAACAATTTTTATTTTATAGATCATTGGTAAATAACAAAATATGCATTATTACAGTATAGAAATATTATATAGTTATATAATATGCTGCAAATGTTTACAATTTATAATTAAAAAAATATAAATATGACAATTTTTATTCTATAGATATAAATAAAATATTATAATATTTTAGATTTATTGAATGAAGTTTAAACAAGTTTATATAGAATTAATACAATAAAATTTAACATTTATAAAATAACTTGTAAAATTATTCTCAACACTTATGTCATTCTAAAGAATAATAATAATATTCTTCACAGCAATTGTGATGCTTAACAATAACCCATTACCACAAATAATAATTTTATACTTCAAATATAACTCAAAATATTTTTACTCATATTGTCATTCTTAAAGTGTACTCACATTCGGTATTCTGCAAAAGCACTTCTTGGAACTAATGGTACATTGCATTTTGATAATGCATGAGTAGGCCAGAATCCTGTGGTTAATACTCTCACAGTAAGATCCAGAGAATGTAAATATCGCTAAAATAAAATTTTTAAAGAAAAAGTTTGTAATTTATACACAAATAATTAATAGTAAACATAGAATATAAGTAGTGTATAATAGTTTTAACTTTTCTACAAAAAATTAAAATTTTTTATAGTTTACTATATAATATTTATTATTGAAAATAGTCAATAAAATAAATTATTAAGTATAAATTTTATACATCATAATAATAATATAGATAAATATTATATAGAGATTCTAAATAATTATAAATGATGGAAACTAAGCTAAAAATTTAGTTTATTGAGGGTTTTTGATTTGGTAAGTTTAATTATTGAAAGAAAAAAATTAATTACAATTAAAGAGAGTTAAAAAGTTTAATTAATAACTACAGATTATAATTTTTTACTTTTATTTTCTAGAGCAAGCATATTATTTCTTTAATATTTTTCTAAGGTTTTTTCAAAACATTTTTACATGTTTTGTGTAACATTTTTATAGCAATAAAAATTGAATTGTTACACGGTTCATCATCTATGGAGTTTAAAATTGTCTATAAAACTTCTATTCAATACAGCGTTTTAACATTTTTTGTTAATCCTGGATCTAATGATTGGAGTAAAAATATAACCAATATATTTTTAACAATAAACACTATACTTTAGGGGATCAGATTATGTTTTTAATTATTTAAAACAACTATTTGACTATTCCTCAGACTTCGAGCAATGATAAATGAACAAAATAATTATAATCAATTGCAGTGATTTGAGAAACTATAAAAATTAACTACTATTATGATAATAAACTAATGCTGTTATTATTTTTCAATGCTAAAATTATATATTCTTTCTAAATAAAAGTATGCCAGTTGAACCACATTTTTAATTAAGTTTATTAGAAATAAATAGTATCAAATTATTTAAGTTCTAGTCAAAAATATTTGAATTGCATATTGTTTTCTATTGCTGCACATTTTATTACTTTTGATTTTTTGAAGGTATACATTTGTTTTTTTCTTATTATAAAATTATTTTTGATTTATATGGTTTCTCTAATTATTGAGAGTTTACTGTAATATATTATTTTAGCATGCCTTATTTGAATTCTAAAGTTTTCAACAAAGGAATAACTAATGAGACAACTTGTTCTGTTTGCTATTTATAAAGATTTGTTTATAGCTAGTTTAAGGAGAAAAATATATAAATATTAAAATCCAAAACAATGTTTCAGGAAATTATTTTAAACAGAACAAAATTATCTAAAATATGTTTATTAATTTATGCATTACATATATGTCATATAATATTTTAATGTTAATATTACTTACATTATTAGATTTAGCAGCGTATTCTTTGAATTCTTCCATGATAGTGTTAGATATGGACATATCTTTAAACATGCCTTCCAGTTTTGAAGTAAATTGACAGCCACACTCAGTCTACAGATAATTTAAATAATTATTAATTTGGATTTAAAAGTTTACAATATACTAAATAAAAGTTACCTTGAGCTTTGAGATCATATTTTTTTCATTATCATTGCTGACAGATTTATTTAAAAGTAATCTCTTGGCTAAATGCTGTTTATAATATCTTTCAAAAACATCTTTTTCTTGGAGGAAACGGAATATTACCATAGCTTTGTCTAAAACTACCTCCACATCATTTTCAGTTAACTGTAAGAATAAAGTATCACTTTTTAATTAAAGGATTGAAATTAAATTATAAATGTAATTAATAACAATTTAAAAAAAATTGTATGCTATCTTTATCAATTCCAAATAATAACCTTTTATAGAAAAATTTAAAAGTAACAAACATAATTTCACAGATATGAAATGTATTAATTCATAAAATAAGTTAGTGAGTTTTGTTTTTCAAGATTCATAGACATTGTTTTATTACAAAAAAAAAAAAAAATTGTTTATAGCTCTTTTTAATTTATAATTGAGAATAATTTAAATTGAATAATACAATTAAAGTATTAAACACTATTATGTCATATTATATTATATGTATACTCAATAGACTAATGTTAATACATACAAAAATAGATGTTACTAAGGCCTATTAAGGTGTAAAAATACAAAAACATTAGTTGGTCAGATTTTAAGAAATTCTTAATGTTTGTTTCACTAGGTGATTCATTTAATAAAAGCATATTAGTCAAAAATTATTTAAGTTTTTTTAAAATATATTTTTCAATTTTTTTAAATATTCATAAAATAACAATCATAAAAATAATTTTATTTTTTATAATTTTTGATTTTCATAGTTTTTGAAGTCGGTTAGTTTTAAAAATGATATAAATTTTTAATTTCATAACTTAGAGCAGAATATTTATTTGGATTATTGCGATATATGCAATTTTGAACAAATAGTTAATTAGTTCAAACTTAAAATACTTTCATCTATAATTTGATTTTAATGTACAAAGTACTTTAAACAGTATTCTGCTTTGCAGTAAGAAATTAAAAATGTATGTTATTATTATAGAAACAAAAAATTTAGTATCAATAATTAAGAATAGTAAAAATATATTTTTAAAAACATAATTAAGTTTTGACACATGAGTGTTTCTTGATAAAAGAATCACATTATACATTGATGAAAATAATCAGGAACTCATCAAAATCAGAATCTTTTTATTTTTTTTTAAATCATTGTAGATTGATAAGATTTGTAGTATACTAATGAATTTATTTCTAAAAAGAATAATTAATTCTTAATTATAATTTAATAAATTTTATAAAATAATTACCCCGCGAACACCTTTTTTTAATTTCTCATCAATAAACAAAGATAGATACTCTGGTGATTTGGAATTTATGTTGAAAAAGTATTCAAAATCAGCAGCAATCATTTGTTTGAACATTTTATCATTGTTGAAAGAATGAACCAAAAAAAAATTAAATCTATCTTTCAGATCCAGCAAACTCTGAAAAAAAAATGTTTTTAATTAATTAAAATAAATATCAATGCATCCAAAAAGTTGGTAAGTATATATATTTTCAAGGTTTGTTACATTTATTATATCTTTTTTTAGCAACAAATTGTCCTGGTCTCTCAAAAGTAGTTAAAATCAATTTTACTATACTTAATAATAATGAGAATAATTTTTATCGTAGTTATTTGAGACATATTAAATGTATTTTAATTTATAATAACCTGAATATAGCTGATTGCATTAGTATTAATATTTTCTTCCTGTACAAGTGATTTTCCTATTTCCCGTAAATATTGACTAACACAATCAGACATGGTTTTTAAACCATCTGAAACGCGAGATAATAACTTGTACATACATGCTAAATCATCAATTTTGTTATTCTTCAACATGTATACAACACCAGAATTTTCCATCTAATAGAAAAAATATACAATTATTAAAATAATATAAGTGATAAACCGAAAAATAAATTCAATTTTAGTTTAAAATAATGGATTTTTTTACTTCAACAATGGTTTTCATATTTCTTTTAATTAGTTCTACTTCAATAACCTCAACAATTCGACATTCAGTTGAATCATCAAGGTAATGTTTTGCTCGTTCAGATTCTTCTATAATTCTAGATTCAACTTTTCTTATATAAATACATGCACTGTTTTCATCTAAAAACTTTTGACTTTCCATCTATAAATATTTTCAATATTAAGGTTTACAGTTATTACAAAGCTATATAATTTTAAATACATACTTTATAAAATTCAGCAGATTGCTCCAAAAATGGTTTTTCAAAATCTTGTTCATAAACCATTCGTCCAGTTATTCCAAGAATCATTAACATTTGACAAGCATTTTTAATAGCTATTCGATCAACAACTTCACCTTTTCTTTCAAGTTTGATCATATTTAACAGAGTCATTCGTAGGTGATCACGAATATATCCATAGCGAACAATCTAAATGAACAAATAATATAGTTAATTATGTAAATGTAATATTATGAATTAAATATTTTTATAAATATTGAGAGCAGATACTTATTTAAAATATAGTAAAAAAAATAACAAAATTATTTAAGTTTCTACTTCACATTAACGTATAGTAAGTTGGTTCAGTGGGGAAAATGGATGGGTGCCATTCAGGCCATAACGTTACTATTTAAATAATTGTTCAATGCCAAGGTTCCTTTTTAATGTGAATGTAATATAGAAAACTATTTTTTTTACAAGCAATATATTGTATTTTTTTTTTTTTTTTTTTTAAAAATTTTTAGTTAACCCTTAAGTGCACGCTAAGTGACACTGCATACTGCATATTCACGCCATTTTAATTTACCTGGTTATTGATTACGTAATATCACTATGACTATGTTCTATTTTTTGTCTTATCAATACACTATATTTTGGATACGCATGTTACAATTTTAAGAATTTTTGTTGATTTTGTTCTTTTGAAGTAATAAAAGTTATCATTTAATGTTATATTGGATAAATTTGTTTTCTTGATAGGTTCTGATAAAAAAATAAAACTCTACTAGATGTTTCAATTAGTCATAAAAATGATAAAAATGCTTCAAAAGAATATTGCGTTATACAGTGTGCAAGCGTGCACTAACGATACAATTATAGATGTGTGCACTTAAGAGTTAAGTTAATAATTATTGAAACGTGTATAACTTACTAAATCACGAAATAAAATGAGACCCAAATTATAAACATTGTCAACTTCATTATGCTTAACATAAACTCGGTCCATGTACATCAATATATCACGTATCATCACCATAGAAGTTTGATGATCATTCCATGCAACATTTAAAACTTGTAAAAAATTGTTATTTAATGCTTTTAGAACATCTTCTCTGACCTAAAAATAATAATATGTTTTTGATTTGATAATACTATTTATTTATATTTAATATATTATTATTATAATCAAAATAGATGGTATATTATTTTATATGATTAGGTATACCTTATTTTCTAAATGGTTTATTACAGCTTCCTTCATGCCAGTATATAATCTTTCGCCATGTTTTAATAATACCATGGTATAAGCATTTCGATACAATTCTTCAAAGCTTAAGCCAGAATTGTTTTTCTTTTGAATTTCTTGAATAGCGTTTTTCAATAACAGCCAAATACTGTCAATTAATTTTTCATCCATTGTCATCTGAAATAATATTAACACAGAATATTATTATGTTTAACTTTAAATAAATGAAAATATTTAAAACCAATTTAATATTAATAAAAAAAAAAATGTTCATACATGTTATCTTAAAATTATTTCATACATTTAGTTAAGAAATAATTAAGATTTAAGTTAATATGAATTTAATAAAAAAAGACAAATAAAACTGTATGTACCTTACTTTTAATTAATTTAAAACAATTTAATATTGAAATATAAATTTTTATAAAAATAAAACAAAAATTGTACCTAATAATATTATAAGATACCAATTAATTAAATAATATAATATAGACATACAAAGATTTGGATTGCACAAAGAGAAAAAATAAATTTAATTATAGTAAGAGATAAAGAAACTACAACATACCCTACTAATGAAAATAAAAAACAAAAAATATTTGATTTTCCATGGTTGATTAGTAAAGAATTATAATTTGTCAACTAATAATTACATTAATAAAAAATAAATATTTCATCAAATTT
The DNA here is from genome assembly GCF_002803265.2 of Melanaphis sacchari. Lineage (NCBI taxonomy): Eukaryota > Metazoa > Arthropoda > Insecta > Hemiptera > Aphididae > Melanaphis > Melanaphis sacchari. The sequence goes on along the minus strand of NW_020271143.1, from coordinate 878,787 downwards.
TAGACATATAAGATATTTTTATTATATCAAATATCAATTATTATGATCTTAACAATGCATGAAAAATAAAAAAAATATTGTTTTATGATTGGGGCAAGTCTGTTGGTAAGTTTCTTCTTTCAATAATCATATTACCAACCAGAATATGTAAGAATACACAGTCCATATTCTTATATTATAACTGTGGTTCAAACATAATTATTCTATTTATGTATTTGACTATGAATTATTTTGTCTATTCCAAAAATAAGATCTGTCATGGTTTTCAAAAATCTGTTATTATGATACTATACTGTAATTATATTATTTATATTTCTATATTATAGATATATCTTCTGTCAATTAAATTAATTTGTTTATCCTTGTAAAAAGGTCTCAGCCAGTGAAATATATAATAAACAAATATCTTTTAATTAGTTTCTATTATGTTCACTTAACACATGAGTAAGTATATGATTAAAAATAATTGCCGAAAAGTGTAGTTTTATTGAATGTTAGTATAGAATTAATTTGATATGAATAAACAAATATATATTATATAATATCATATTTATTTAGTTTTACTCGGGTTATTATAATACATTATTAACTATTTACTTATTTATTATATGTTTATAAATACCTATTACTAACCAAGAAAACATTTTTACTTTTCTAAACTTTTATTGGAACCTACCTAGGTGAAAAAATATCAAATGATATATTTTTTTTTTCATATTATTAAAAATAGATGTGTAATTAATGTTCATTTCATATTATATAATAAATAAAAATGTATATTATTATCAACAGTAGCAGCTATCCTATGCTTCAAAAACACATAAAAACTAATAATACTAAATATTACAGAATTTTGATTGAGTTGATGAAGTTATTGAATTTCGAAGTATAAACAAATACTTCATGTCGAAAAAAGTAGTTAGGTATATAAAAATGAATAGTGAGAATGTTCAAAGTATATTCATTTGTGAGGATTTAATTATTAGGCAAATGGGTAGATATCATAAAGATTAAAAATGGGAAAATAAAAATACCAGAGTAACAGAGAAAACTCAATAACAATACTGATGGACTTACCGGGAAAGCTTTGATGCGCAAGTTTGTACGTTTCTTTGGTACACCGTTCATTATTCTGTGTTTGAAGAGACGCTCATTGAAGTGGGGCAGCAAATGTCTACGATAGATCGTTGACACGATTAGTCTGGCTAGCGTAGAGTTAATTGAGTTTACAGTAGTTTCCAAGTGACCATAGCAGCGACTGTCATGTCAATAGACTGACGAATGGATGGTGAAACAGAAGAACGAGACTAAGATCAAAATTACGATAGGAACGAAGCGATTGGCAAAAGCGAAATAAAAAACGTTGTTCACGCCTTGCACTGATCTCGCAGTGGCGCTGTTCGAAAACGTACCTCTCCAGAGGCTGCGAGAGGCGGCGGTCACGATAGTGGCGAAACAATGTTAACAAAAAAACAGACGGTGTATAAAACGAAACGATATCGGAACTAGGACGTTAATCGAACGCGTACGCACGCACACTAACACTATTTCTTACAATCACCGATAATATACACATACACATACACACACACACACACACACCAGCGATAGTGTAGGTGGCTACTGGCGAATAGTATTAGATCTAGGCACGTCAGTACGTGTGTAATGCAAGTCTATTTATTATTATTTATACTTATCTATTATCTAATATTTATTAATGGTTAACATGATAGCACGCGAATCGCGGTGAATGGCGACTGGCGAGTATTCATCATTTTGTCGTTCGTCCGTCACGCAGTGGCGGTGATCGAGTTTTGCGCACGGTCCGCCTGTCTTCTACTCCGGGGTCCGGCGAAAAGCGCGAAGCTCGGGCGCTTTTGTCGCTGTCGTTTCGGCGACAATCGCGATCAATGATTATTGTTATTATTTATTACGTTCGATGGACTGCAACGGTGATAACTGTTGACTGTTAAGTAGGTATTTCATCAATATCGGAAAATGGGTAAAGGTACTCGACGAGAAAAAATTAAATAAAATGATAATCCGAGTGGAGTAGTTGATGCGGCCGCGTTAAAATGTCGCGAGTAAAAATGAAAATGTCGGGCATAAAAAATACGCTTCTTGGTTTTTCTCACTACCGTCAACGGCGGCGGTCCCGTTCCAATGGATGTATTTCTTCGTATATAGATAATAAATATTATTACTATTATTATTGTCTACGCGTCGACTAGGACAAACCGCAACTGTGCGTTTGTCAGCGATGCGCGTGCGGCTTACGTAAACCTCGGCAGCTGCACTGCGCGAAATTTCGCGTTCGTGTGCGCATTATCAGCTGCTATCGGACGATCCGCAAGATTCTCATCTTACGTAACGTTGCGCTCCGGCCGCTGCAGCTCGTACAAAACAAATGGTACTATAGTTCCGACGCAAAAGCTTTCTCGCTTTGACTTTAATGAAATTCTTCTGATATTCCAGCCAACTCTCAGTCCATTCTTTTTTTATAAATCACTCTCACAGTCTCATTTGGTCATTTTGATCACGGTCAAGCTATTCCAACAGCCGCAGTGGATATTTTAACTAATATACACTGGGCGACAAAAATGTCGCTTAGAGAAAACTTTTTGTCGCCTAGTAGACTACATATTTAATTACTGGGCGACAACGATTTCTCGTAAAAATAACGATGTTTAAAATTATTACATTATAATTATTTATTATGATTAATTTTGTTATTTATTTATATATTTATATTATTTCGTTCGATCATTTGAATTTGGAAGTACAAATAACTATTGAAATTTTCTACAACGGAAAACCCGTGTCGCTGATTACCTTAGGCACTCATAGAATAATACAGTACCTATGCAAGTAGCAATTTATTCTATGCGACAATGCGACATGTTTCATCTGGTCATCAGCCGTTTCAACAAATATCTACAAATTGTTTTCGATTTGATTTTAGTCCTGTTTCAAACTAATTCTTATATTTATTTTAATGCGTGTAGTTTTTTTATACTTATATAATATGTATACTGTATGTTATTGATTCCTTTTTTAACTAAAAAGAATAAAGTTAACTCATCAATTATTTGTACTTGTTTATATGTTGTGAGTTTTGATGGTATTGTTAAATATACCATAGGTTTTGTATACTTAATTCCGAAAAGTATTTTTTAGGCATATATGTTGATTTTGATTATGACGTTTCCCGTGAGAATTTGTTTTTTTAATATCACCTAGTGATAGTTAATAAAAATATTCACTGCCAACAGGTCATATTCAAAATATAAAAAATTACTCGTTTTTATAGTGTATTGACTTTGATTTATATATATATTCTTAAATTTGTATTTGTTAAAACTAATAGCTTTATACTAAGTTTGCTTAAATGAAAAAAAATATATATAGTTAGTGTTGCCTATTATTTAATTTATGCCTTTAGATGGTCTTTTAAACATAAATTTGTTTTAAAACGTAAACATTTAAACATTTTTGGATTTTAATGAATTATTACCTTTTGTAGAATATGATTTATTCCATTTTATAGAACTTATTTTGACTTTTCTCTTTTGAATATGACTTACAATTTATTATTTTCGAATTTAATAGGTTAATAGGTATTATTTTAAACATGGATCTTCATTCTTATGGTTTGATTCTTTGATAAATATACCGAAAAAAACCTTGACTTTTTTATTGTCATTTAATAAATCATATATTATTGTAAAATAGTTCTATAATAGGTAACACTTATTTGCCATAATTTATAACCAACAATTTTTGTTTAATATGCAAATAAGAAATTTTTACAGTCGTAAATTATTCTACATAAAATTATTTTATGATTTATCGTTTTATTAATAAAGTAGGTGAAATGTTTAAAAAATAGTCGGCGGAGTACGATTGCGTGCAACGCCAGAATAACAAAGGACATGATTTTAACTATTCAAAGGCATACGATTGCGCGTAGAATTGGATGCGACGTTTCCAAATTTTTATTAAACAATAATTAAGTTGTATCATAATTATTTTTAATATTTAAATACAGATAAAAATACTATAATAAAATTTTAAAAAATAAGTATAAAATTTAACACTGTGACAGTTGATACATGAACACAACTGACAGTAAATAGGCAAAGCATTAATCACATCGTGCATAGTATAGGTATATTCGTATATGTATGGGAATTTACAACAAAAATAATGATTCTGATCCACTTAAAATATAACAAATTACTCTTAGTGATGGGAGGTTTGTTTGGTATCGGTAATAATAAGTAAAAATAATTTACCATAATCTACTTTTGTATCGTAACCGTATGGATTTATTATGAGATTATATACTTAGAAACGTTGCTTAAAAGAAAAAATATTATAGCACACGCAGTCGTTGCCTCAAATCTACCACTATTAAGGACCACGCGCAATTGTATCGCGCCTAAAATAATTATTTAATAAAATCATATGATACAAAAATTGCATACTTAGTTATTTAGCATAATAGGTACTAGGTAGGTAATAACATTGAGTATACTCAATGAAAATAATAATAAGTATCTCATAAAAATAAATACATATATATTTTAGTATATTTATCTTCTTTGGAATAAAGTTGAGGATTTTTAGTGTTTTTTTTTTTGACAGGGAGAATATTTGAAGAAGTATGGCTAATTGAACAATTAAATGAAATAAGATCTTATAAATGCGAGAAAGTTATAACATTTTATTTATTTAGAATAAATATAAATAGACATGATTAATAATAACTTTCTTATGATAACGCTTTAATAATTTTAAGAATTATAGACATATTTGAAATTGGTCTAAAATTGGTTACATTATGTTTGCCATCATTTTTATGAATTAGAACTACAAACAATTTTTTCCAAATTCAGGAAAGTAGTCAACGCCCAACACTCAGGGTCGGCGGAAGGCAGGGGCGGCCTGGGCGATAGCCCAGGGCGGCAATTTTTGTCTAAATATCCATGGGCGGCATTTTAGCTAAAACTTTCGCAATTTTATAATTGTATTAATATTATTAGTATATTTATATCTATGTGTTATGTAAAGACTATTTTATACTTTAATTTTATGTTTATGACGAAAATATTATGACTATGAAAATAAATGTTTTTAGATAAACCAATATTATTGCATAATTTGTATCATATGATTATTTAATTTTTTTATTTATTTAGTTTTAATAGGGCGGCATTTATAATTTAGCCCATGGCGGCAAAATAGCTCGCGCCGGCTCTGCCAACACTGTTATTTATTTGCCTATATTTTTATTAAAGTAGGTAACTTAAGTACTTAAATTGTTGTTAGTAAACTTATAAAGTAATATCATACTTACCAAACTAAATGCAATATGTTATAACTTCATGTTACTTCAAGTGAAATACCTTGTTGTTTGTTTAATAATATGAACCATTGTGGGTTGATATTTTTTAATATTTAATGGATATCTATTATAAATGACTTAAAATAATTTAATAGTTTCAATTGCTGTAACCTTTAGATTTTTCTTGTTCTACTAGATGTAAAATTATTATATTCAGCATTTTTATAGTGATAATATTAAGATGGAACAGCTTAATAAGTATAGAAATGCATTAAAAAATTAATCAATTGTTTTTTAAATCATTATGAGGTATCTTATTTAAAGGTTTATTTTTATCGTGTTCATCTTTTATAGCAGTTAACAATTTAAATTTATTTGATTCAGTGAATTTTATGTAATTTTGTGTAGGTATTTATAAATTTTTCTAAAATAAATTGTTGACAATATTTTGTTATAACACCATAAATTGGCAAAAAATAAGAATTTGAATAACTTTTTTTTTGACATCAATAAAATTGAGTAGGTAGTGTTTTATTTTTATTGACTATTGGTTAGTATTTATTGATGCTATACATTTATTTTTTATTTTTTGATTACTTAGTCAATTTAATTTTAATATCATGGTATAATTTAACTAAAGTTCAAAATTATAATTTGTACTTATAAATTCTAACAAAATAGTCACAAATTTATAATTCAATTTGTTATACATGATTATTATTATCTATGTAAATGTTTTTAATAATTAATAATAATATTATGTAGTGATTATTTAAATAATACAATTATAAATTACTGTATTTATTTAAATAAATCCCATAATTGTAAATAATACTCAAGTATTATTTTACAATTGGCTACTTTATTTGATCTGTACAATTTTAAACCACTTAAAATATTGTTTAGGGATTTACAGTAGGCTTACACTAAATCGTTTGAAAATATTGATAATTATACTGTGGATTACATAAAAAAAAAAATAAAGTTGAATTTAGATAAGAATTTGAAAGTTACAATATTTGTTTATATAAATGTCATAAACTATTATGTCGGTGATGGTAATATTTTAAAAATTGAAAAAAAAAAAACATTTAATTTACTTACAAAACCAAATGAATGTATAATACCTACTATTAAAATAATGTAATATAAAGTATAGACTTTAGTAATATACTTAGAAATTGCATTTTGAACTTGGGATTAGCTATCATTACCTATTTAATTATTATTTACAATTTTAACTTTACCTACCTATACATCTTATATTTTGTTGATGTAACGTATCTAACTATTATAAATATTATAAAACCACATGTTATACTTACTATGGGCTGCACTATGTAGGAAGAAAGTTTTACTATAAACTTTAACTTTATTAGTATAAAGAACTTCAATTATTCATAGAAGTGTTAGGTACAAAGTCTCGAAAGAAAAAGTATAATAATTATATATTTTTAGAATGTAAATATGTTTTTATTTTGTCTTAAATATACACCAATAATAAATGTTATGATCTTTTAAAAATTTTCATTGAACTTGAGAATTCTCGAAAATTAAAAAAAAAAAATTTTAATATAATATAATAATAATCACTAAAAATAAATAGGCACATCAATAACAAACATTTCTTATCTAACTATAGTAAAAAAATATCACGAAAATCATAATGAAGTTTAAAAAAAAAAAAAACTATCCTTAAAAAATATACGTATAAATATAAGCTTACAATATTATACATATACAATTATATATGTTTATTATATTCATATGCATAATGTATGTACCTATATACATACATTATAAATATGTGTGTGTGAAGTATTGTGCATAATATGTTACAAACATGTTACGGATAATTAATTAATTAAATAATTTTAAGTAGGTTTAGGTACTATGTTATATAAAGTTTATATTTTATGTTGAATTAGTTTTTTTCTATAATATAATAAAATAATGAACTAAACGAAAAAACATTAAACAAATAAACATAATATGAAAGAATAATTATTAAGTCCGTTTTGAATTATTAAACAATCATCATCGTGTGTGAGTCAAGATCAAATTAAAATGTCAATATAATTCTGATTGTCTGTTTTTATGTTGTTCCTTATGTTTAAAATGAAAAATAATTGTTTATCTTTCATAATAATATCCAAAGAGTTGACGTAAAAACTTAATACAACATTTTCATACATTTTTATTTTATGTTACAAAAAATATATTGTAATAATTATAAGTTAAATTGGTAGTTAAAAATAACAATATTATCATGTATACAGGGATTTTATATAATAATAATAAAAATTAAGACGTTTATAGAAATGTCTGTCCGTCATTAGAGATAAGTAACAAAAACAGTATGTGTTAAAAAATATTATGCAAATAGCGGCTATAGCGAAAATTTAGGAGTTAAATATTATATAAATGAGATTAAAGGTTTAATAAGTCAAAAATATAATTAAATACAATTTTTCTTTTAGATCAATAATTTAATTAGAAAGGAATACATTACGTTAAAGATGTGTCTTATTATCATTTCCTAAAGTATGATGTTAATGACATTAAATATGTTGAGTGAAAAAAAATATCTTTTAACACAACCTAATATTTTGTTAACTATATCAAAATAAGGACAAACATTACGTCTCACCATTCTCATGATAAACTTGCATTCATAATATAAGATAATAATAATAATAAAAAAAAAAAATAACAAAAAAAAAACAAATAAAAAAAAAAAAGGAACAAAAATAGAAACTTTAAAATTTTTTTAAATAAAACAAATCCTATTAGGTATGTTAAAAAGGTTAACTAATTATAATTAACTATAAGATTACATTCTGGTATAAATGTATTTATGTAACTTAGTTTAGTTCTAATAGTTTAAAATTTTAATTTATACAAGATGGCCCGAAAAGTCGCACATTTTCAAATAAACTTCCCTGGAAATTTATAATTTTTTTAAATTTTTATTTTTTTACATAGAACAGCCAACGATATTTAATCATGAACAGGCGTTTAAAAATTCCAAGACACCTAAAAGCTTATAAAAACATCCTTAATCGGATATCGTTATCAAAAATTGTTAGTGTCGAAAATGTTTGAAGATGTTATGCCATCGTAATACAATAAAAACGTTCAATAATAACATCGAGTAAATAGCAAACTTTTACACTTAACATCTTAAGACTGATTTTGGTCTGTATTGGTCGCAAGTGTCATGTTAATAAAATGTTTTGAATAAAGAATTTTGGTGAGTCTGCATAAACATATAGATTGGTATTAGATAATTTGTAATAATGCCAAACAAAACACTCTTATAAGAAGTATAATATACTTAAAATATTAAGGTAATGATAATGACTTAAAATAGGTACTTAAAGTATTCTGAGTGTTTACTTGAATTATTTGTATGTTTTGTGAAACTACTCTACGTAATAGGCTATAAATAATTAATATAAATATATTCTTATAATTATATATACACGTGTTGTGTATGTATTTATAGGTGTGTGTGTGTGTGTGTGTACTGTGTAGATTTATATTAATATTTATATTTTAAAACTAAATATACCGATATAGGTTTATATAAGGTAAATATAAGTTAGGGTAAATGTAGAATTTTTTCAAATAAAACCGACGGTGTAAAAATCGTTTTTCGTTTTATGGTAGCTATGGACTAGCATTGAATGTATTGCGATTTTTTGGAAGCATTGAAATGTAATAGTTGTAGTTGAAGGTGAATTATTGGTATACGCTTACAAATCTGGTTTGAGATACACGACAGTGGAAATTTAAAGTAAAGTTTTCGATTATGGACATTTGGAAACTTGTGTATGTATTTATACATTTATTTAGGTGTATATATATATATAAATATTTTATCGGAAATTAATTAAAATAAATTAATTAAGTGACATAGCTAGTTAAAAATGACTTGGCTAAAAATGTATTTCTTGATGTAAGAATGATATATTAGATTGACACCTAGTATAATGATGAATTGTTGTTTAATTTATCGGAAGATAAAAACGAGATCGTTGAGGTAATATTTAATTTTAATACTCTCAGGTTGTTAAGAAGAATTTTATTTATTTTGTAAGTAAGAGAATTACTGGGATTAAAAAAAAAAAAAAAAATGAATAATAATGTTAGTAGTAAACTGCAGAGTTACCGCTTATTGTTTTAATTTAAGAAATCGCGAATCACATTAAATATTTTATTTTTATTTGATGTGTTATACATTTTTTCACATCACTTCTATATTTACACACAAACGGTATGATGGATTTTGGTTAATATTACATAACATTACTATAACATACTTATAGTTGCAGTAATGTAATATTTTTAAGAAGTAAATTATTATTATTATTATTATTATTATTATTATTATTTTCAAACACGTAAATCTAATCAAACATTGCGTATCGTAGCATATAATGGGAATAGCTTTACTAGTATTGTTAGTGTTAGTTTATAAGTAGTAGTATTAGTTAGTGATGGTAGTGGTTGTATACCAATAGTGGTATGTGTGTTGTGGTAATAGCAGTATGGAGAAGGTATTATTATGGTAGAGTAGTAGTTGTAGTTTGATTATACGAGCAGTAAACCAAAGGCTGTCCGAATAGCTACTCCTTTGTACTCGGCGCATCTATAATACCTATAATACTGATTCCATAGTAATAATATCTCCAGGTAAATTATATCCCTCCGGGTTCATAATGCGAAATTCGTAACTATATAATACGTAATAAGTATAAATACTATATAGGTATGAGCGACCAAAACCATCCGAATAATAATATTTTTTACTGTACGGACACTCGCCGATGTTAATCGTTTGTAATAACGCCAGTCAATCATTGGATATAGAATTGGATAGATAATATATTATAATAATATATATATGTTTATACTGCGGTTAAACATTTGAACACATATAATATTATTGTTATTATAATATTTCACACAATTTAGTCATAACATGTTAAATTTTGTAATTTTTATAACAATTTATTGAAAACTCATTTATTTATGTCAATTAATATTTGATTAATAATATATTATTATAAATATATGCATGTGTATATAAACATACATATATAATATTTATTATTGTATATAGAAGGATTATTTTAATTTTATATATTACTTATATTTTGAAATTTTATTTTCTAATCTAAACTCGATGTTATACAATTTTATTATTAGTAGTACATAAATTAATAGTGTACCTAAAAAAATTTCCTTAATTTAATTTTAAGTACCTAATCTAAAAATATTGTTAAATATTTAATAATATAATGTATAATAGCTACCTACAATTAAATAGCATAAAAAAAAAAAAAAAAAAATATTGGTGCGTTAAAATATAATAACAATAGATTAATATTTATGTATTATATTGGTAATATAATTAGTTATATTTTGAGTAAAATAATGACTTTAAATAATAATATGAAAGGGTTTACATATTATATAGTGAGTAATCAACTTGACTCTATACAATTTAAATAGTTCAATAGTATTTTAACATTTATCTATGTAAAATAGTTTACTTTTGTTAACAAAATACAAAGTGCATCGTTTCTAGTTAGATTAATAATAATCATTGACATAGTTTCCGACACATTTTAAATATTGGATAAAGGAAACTTAAATCAATCTAATTTATTAAATTGTTCAATAATATTCAACTCATATTCTACTTTATTATTTATGAATTATATAATGTATTAAAATACACTATAAAAAATTTACGGTGTATTAAATTGATGACTTGAATTGAACGTGATTTTGTTAATAAATATTAGGCCACGACCATACATTCCTGTGAACAAAAAAAAAAAAATTAAAATTAATTTATATTGTATCTCGTCAATATCTACTAACCTACACAATTGACTAGTTATTATTATTTTCTTACTTTTTATTTTTTATTTTTTATTTTTTAATATTTATCTTTTAGTTGTAAGAATTTCGGTACTTGATGAAATTATAAATTATTGACTATCGTAAGTTTATAACGTATTAAACATATAAGAAGAGCCATGTTTTATTTAGAAATGCTAGAATGGTAATAAGTAATAACAAACTCTTTTATTTAATTCGATATTATTGAACAACAAAGAGAAACTTTCAAACATAATTTGTAATTTATTTGTTTCATACAAGAAGTATCAAAATTTCTATTCAAGTAGGTAAACTTTTTAAGCTTTTTGCCAAAATATATTGGATGAAATATAATATAATATACTCGACAATATAGGACGAGTTCCATTTTAAATTGCTGAATTTATTTAGTTGTTACTCTACTCACGTTTAAAGTTATAAAAATTATTTAAATATTGATTAATTTAACTTATGATACAGGTGCATCACTTAGTGTAAAAAGCTCGATGTGAACATGTAATTAACTTATATTTATTATTATTGTAGAATCTTCGTTATAAAATTATTGTTTGTTATATTTAAATTTATCATAAAAGTTAAGAGTTTCACGAACAAATTGTCATTTGTGTTCGAATGAAAGAAAAATGCATTTTATCACCGATAACTTTAAAATTTAAACCGTAATTAATTTTTAGAAAAAAAACTTTTATGTAAATGTATAAGTTCAATGTTTGTTACTCACAATGGATGCATGGTGTAACACAGATTGATTTCTGGATTGTAGTCGTTATGTTAATACCTCGGGATGCCCGGTGGTGCAGCAACTAATATAAAAAAAAAAAACAAACATTATTTTAGCACTTATTGAACTATACAACTTACAGTAATCGTCAAAGTGGACAAGTATACGTTATACGAAATTGTTAATACTTAATATATTTCTTTTAACGGTATTTCGTTGATACAATAATCATGAAATTATAAAATTTAATCCTACATGCTCATATATAGTGTATCTTTTGTCATAAAGTTATCAAAGACGTTTAGCATATACAGACTGATGCCTAGAATAGGCAAATAGTATTTTACTTATAAATGATATTATATAAAATATATTTAAATATTTAAAAATATTTCCACAGTCCATAAAAGAGATTCTTAGCTTTAAATTTTTAAAAATACCATAAGTATAAATTATAATAAAATATTCATGAAAAAAAAAAAAAAATTAAAAAAAATTATAAATAGTATTTTTAATTGAATTATAAATTTAAGCTTGATAAGATTATTTATTATACAGTAGAATAACTATAGTTTATTATAACTGAGATGGAGAAAAAGAGCAGGGGAATTGCATTCTTAAAAATAATTAAGAGTAGAAATATAAGATAATATTTCATTGTAAATATTAATGAAGGGATGGCCTACAAATAATAACCCTGTTTGGTCCACCGTTTATAACTTTAACCATATAATAAGCTATTTTGTACTCTGAGCACATTATTTTTTTTAATTTAACAGTAAACACTTATTATCTCAAAAAGTAAAACGTTTTTAAAAGATTTTTCTTACTTAATTTTTAATCACTAGAAACGAAATTTTTGAAAAATAAATTAGATTTTTACTATTTTTTATCGTTAATTTCATGAAGTTTCTTATTTTTTAAAACATACATTTTTAATCTTAAATTTCAAATGATGTATACAGGTTAATTCTTATTCAAACAATACACATTATTTCGAAATCTATTAACGTTTTAAAAAAATAATATTTTACCTAATTATCAATTAAAATATTTTAAATTTAATATTGTGATGTAGAATATTTTTTGGAGAATTTCAATACACAAAAATCAATTATTTTGACGAGTAGTTTATGAGTTATGAATATTTAAAATTTAAAAGTTATAACAATAAAAAACGAAATTTTATAAAAAAAATGTTGTTTTATTTCGTCTGGAAATTATGCAAAAAATATTCTTAAAAACTAATATATTTTTGAAATAATAAGTGATGTTTGATTAAAAAATCACTCAATATATATTTAATAATTTTAATTTATAAAATAATACTTTTAACGACTAGTTAATTATTTATAATTATTTAAATTTTTATTGAGAGAAGTGGAGTAACTTAGGGAAACGAGTCAAATATTGGTCCGCTTCATGGGCACAACTAAACCTCTAAAATGTTGGGCGCTTAAACTGTTAATGTCTCACAGAGCCATGGCCCATGGTATTTCTTTTAAACAATAACAGTTGGTTATAAAAAATAAGGGGGTGCTAAATTTGAACTAGGGAGTGCTAAAGACCTTTTTGCACCCCCCTAGTTGTGCCACTGATCCACTTCTCTGATAATCTAAATTATTTTAAATAGTTATAAATAACTAATCAGCTACTTGTTTAAAAGAAGATTATTATATCTTAAAATTGTTAAAAAAAGTTTAAAAAAATTAAAAAGATAAAAATAGTAAAAAGTACGATTTTAACAAAATGTACTTTAGTAAAATTGTTAGCAGATTCTTTACAAAAAAATATTATATTATCTAATTTGGTATAATATATGAATATATTTAAAAAAAATAATATAAAGGTTTATACTTTCGATATGAAATTTTAAATAGCCTTTAATATCATAACTTTATAGCTGGTTATATTTTAGTAGTCGTTCGGCTCTCCAGAACATCTATTTCCTGACCCCTAATAGTTATTCAACAACAACCCGTATATTTACCGAGATTACCTTGTTGATTTAATTAATTCTCTATTATTGGCATAATTCATAAGAATACAAATATACACCATATCAACAGGTACCTAACACAGGTTTCGTAAATATTTAATGAGACTTACAAGATACGGTTGGCACGAATGGCTGAAGCAATTGTTGGTAAGCTCCTGTGTTTTGTTGAAACACCGGCATTCCAGACTTGTCGCCCGCGGCACGTTTGTACTGCATCATTCCCGGAAATGCCTGGAAACCATTAATATTCATCTAATATAAAAAAATAAAACATTAAATCTCTGTACTTTAAATATTTATAACTTATATAAGTAGGTATACACTTAATAAGTGTACTTGCAATCAGACTAACAATAATTTTAACTCATCTAATAATATATAATATTAATTTTAGTTTATTTATAATTTATAATGATAAATATGATTGAGTTGACGTTTAAATAAATGAAAAATAGGTTAAAATAATAAATTAAAATTTTTAGTAGGTTAACTAAGCTGTAGTCTATAAATATTTTGCTGATGTTGTATAATATTATCATTATCGGATTACATTCATAGGCGTGTGCATACCTTCTGCAAGCAAGTTAGGACCCAACTCTAAATAACCTTTTTTATCGCAGCATCACTATTAATCAAAAATATAATAACTCGTTTGTACGTTTTAGTTCAATAAGGTTGTTTTTAAATAAATATTTCATTAATGTTTTAATTTTTATATATTTAATACAAATACTTATTATAAAATAAAACATATAAGTATTTTGAGAGAGATACAATTAAAAATGCTATTTTTTATTTAAAAAAAGTATTTTCAGATCTTTTTATATAAATTCTAGCTTCTTCAAAGTATTTTTGTTTTTTAAAATCACAATTAAATTTTATTTTAAGTACTTATTTGATGAGTTTATTATTTAAATGCTTTTAGAAATTATATACTTTTAGGTCAGTTGAAAAATATTAAATTTTCTTTCAATCCCTTTATAGTAACAGATTACTTTGAAATATAGTTTTTTTGAAAAGTACATAATGCAAATTACTTTACATAAATTAAAAAAAAAAAAAAATTAATTATTTTCCACTTAAAATTCTTAATCAAGAATAAATTGAACTAAAAACACAGATGTGATGATTAAGTGATTGATATGTTTAAGATAATATAGATTTGTGTTGATTTTTGATTTATTTTGTTAATTTTTATTAATAATTATCGTTTATTATTAAATATTTTTCTGATTTATATCTAAGTTTATTAATATTGTATTTAAAAATAAAAACTAATTTCTTGTAGTCCTTCTTTTATCGTTTGACCATGCGCACGTATATAACATAAACATTATCTAATAATATTATGTAAACATATTAAGTTAAATATTAATTATTTTTTATGCCATTAACTTAGTATGACATAATAATATACCTCTGGTGTACAAATAAACAAAGGTTATTAAAAATATTTAAATTTTATTATTTTATATCAGATTTGTATTGTAATCTGATTACACACTGCAGTTAATTTCTACATTCTACGCAAAATAAACTTAATTATAATATTATAAAATAAGATCTAATTTGATCTAATTTGATCTATTATAAAATATTGTGTAAGTATTATATAATTAGTTTGTTATGCAAAACATAAAATATAATTAAAACTAATAGCATGCGTTTTTTTTTTTTTAGTATATCATAAAAAGGTAAAAGCTCAAATCAAGACATAAATATAGTTAAAATCATCTAAATGATAATTAATAGTATTGTTTACAAGCTATTGATGTATTCAATTCGGTTTATCCATACATATATGTATAAATATTAACGACATGAAGACTTGCAGTGCAAGAATTGAAAAATAAAAGTAGTAAAATTATTGAACAATGTAAGGGTAGGTACAAATAATTTGTTTTTCAAAAGATTTATCGACTTGTATGTCATTAAGATAAATTAGAGGGGTGCGTTAGAATATTTTTAATATGGAAAGAGTATAATTCGCTTCTTTCTAAATTAAAGTAACTGAGATGACTTTAAACAAGGGGTGTAATAATATACGTAAATAACGGGAACTTTTGTATAGGGTGTACGTTATTGCGTTATTTTGCATCTGTTAAAATATTTTTATTTTTTTGATAACTTTAGATACGTTTTCAACAGTAAGTATTATGTTCAAAGTTTTTACATTGAGTATTATAAAATTATAAATTAACCGTGGGTTTTCGGATTAAATATTAGAATCATAAACTTATATGCCATATACATGTAATATTTTATTATAGCCTATTAAGGGTGATAAAATAATGTAAACAAAGTAAAAGTAAGAAAGCTTTAAAAAGGTAAATTTTTTTTAAATTCGTTTTGATTCTGTTGATATTTAACAAACTGATATGAAAAATAATAGACTTTTTTGTCATTAGGATGTGAAGTGCAGATATATTGGCTAAATTAATAAATATTTGTTCAAGTATTTTTTATGAAATAGTTATTAATAAATGTAAAATTTTGTTTTCTTATAATGATCATAATTTAAACTTGAATTGTAACTTTTAACTTCTAAGAAACTTGGATTTCTTATTTATCTTTAATGATAATTTATTGTATTAATGATCTGCATAAAGAGTATTAAAGATAACGATTAAAAAAATGTACAACTTAACAGCTCTTACTTTTAAAAACAAAAATCGCATATTAGAAAGGTACCCAAGGAAAAATAAAGTATCAAATTGTACTTAAAACATAGATACATTATTTTTGATTGTTTTATCTAAATAATTATTTTATTAACTACTGTACATAGTATAAGATACGAATATAATTTTATTTATTTAAAATAAAACTTAAAGAGGTAGGCATACAATTTAAACACTTGTCTTGTAAAACAAAATTATTTTGTAATAAATATTACTTCTTTATTTTTTATCTCTTTTGTTTATAATGAAGTGATGAACTGATAAATGTTTCACAAATAAATCATATAAAAGTTTAACTATCATATTTATAACTTAATGATTATTTATATTATTATTTGATTTGATTGTGTACTAATAGAAAGGATAAGGTAGAAGGTAAACGACTAGACCTCTCTTCTATATTTTAAAGAAAAAATATAATGATTTGAAATTTTAATCGTTAATACTTTATAATTAATAATTATAAAATACCTACTTATTTAATATTTAAATTTTAAGGGTTTTTTTTTTTTTCAAAAACCTATTACATTATCTAAATGTTGCTAAAAAAAAAAAAAAATTGTTCAAACATAAAATTACGACACTCGATGTATTTTAGTTTGAGTGTGAGTGTACTTCAATTCATGGATAAGTCGGTGTCGGCATACCTCACTAGAAAATAAATCCGACCGATAGGGTCAACTTGCCTTTTTGGTCAATCTGGATTATACACAAACTAGTATCCATTTCGGTTTAAGAGTTATAGTTTCACGAGTAGGGCAGGGAACTTAATGCACTCAAAAAGTGTTAAATATGCATGCACTTATGCGCGCATAATAGTACAAATATGTTTTAAAAATATGCACTTATTATTTTTTCTTTTCACAATTATCATGAATACGAATATTTTGTTGAAACATATTTTTATATTTTATAATTTGTACTAAATATTTATTTATAAAAACAGGAAATTGTATGTCAATTAAGGGTTTGAAAAATACGACAAAATATTATCTAGAGAAAACCTCAAAATAAAATATGTATTATACCAAAAGTATATATTTTTTTTATGTTAAATTTTCAAATTGTATTATTAATACATCATTGGTTATCAAATATGATCTTAAAATTACAAAATCACTAAATATGCAATAATATGCACTATAAACTTTTAATATTTTCGCAAAGTCGGGAAATAAGTTATAAGCTTACTTAGCAATACATCTAATAACTCAAAAACATGCAAATGCATTAACTTCCGAGCCCTATTCATGAGCATATCGTCTTGAGTAAATAGGTAAAAAGAACAACGAAAAATGTGAATATCACAGATTTTTAACACGGTGATGTTTCCATAGAAAAATATTTTGAAAAGTCGCTGTAAAAACCGGATAGATGGCGCCATAAAATTGTTTTTATTTCATCGCTCAAAGTTTTGGAGATACGAAATAATTTCGCTTATACCTAATCCACGGCGTGCTGTATTAATTAAAAAAAAAAAAAAACACCTGGCAGTTGATCAAATAACCATTGAAATCAATTTTAGTTTAATAAAATAGTATACACAATAATGTATATTTAGTTTCGTACGAGCTTTAATCGAATTTATAGAATTCAGCATTACCACTCCACAATTTAAATGTATTCCTACGACATTGATTAGTTTAAAATAATTGTGATTATCTAGTTTCGTATAAAATAACTGTTATATATTAACTGTAATTTTTACGCAGTTTGCACGATTTTTTAAGTCACAAAAGTTATATCCTATTTACTTATTTACTTATCTATATATTATTTTAAATAATGAACCTTTTTAACAACTTTTACATGATGTTATCGTGGATAGAATTTTGTTTTAATTTTTTTCTCTCTTAAGGATGAAACAATTGAAATAGCCTTGAAATTTTTAGTTTGTTTTTTTGTTTTGCAAATAACAACAGCAAAAAAAAAAAAAATTAACGAATGGGTAAAAATGTTTGAAATTTTAATACAAGGTTTCTAGAAAATGGTTTATTTACCAATTAAAAAATATGAAAAGTTTATAATCACAATATTTTTATTACAGCATTTAAATTTAAAATTTTGAAAATACAGCTTATTTTACAGATTATTAATTACTTATTTAAATGATAAATAATGATGTTAATTATTTTGTTATAATTTAAAAACATTATTTATTAGAACTTAAAGCTTTTACGTATATATTATATTATTATAAACTTTATTATACAAAATAAAATTTATGATTTATTTTAAGATATTATCTATTTATAATATGAATCTATTTTTTTTTATTGTTTTACGGTATTTAAAAAAAAAAAGTAATTGATTTTCGATTTAAATAAATTGATATAATATGGTAAACATATATATATTATCATAATTAAATACTAATCATAAAATGAATATGATATTTTTGGAATTGGAGGTACTTAATTTACTGTACTACTGTAATATTAAAATAAAAATAGACGACTTTGATAGCTATGCATATCAAAAAACAATTATGATATATATTTGTGATATAGGTTGACAGACCGTCTCCGCTCAGAATCACATTTTTGGTATACAATAATATAATATAATTTAAATCAAATTTAACACACCCATAACAATGACCTCGACATCTGATGTACAGCAAAACAGTACCCTCTTGCCTACCTTTTTATTTTTTAATAGTTAATTTATTTATTCAAATTCTGTTTTATTGTATTTTTAAGTGTACCTACTTTAGATGGTATATTTAAATATTTAGATTTTTTCACCATTTTGGGAGTTTTCTGTGACGATGCAAAATGTTTTTGAAAAGTATAATAAACTTGTTTACTGTAAATTTTAAATTGGATGATTTTTTTTTTTTTGAAAAATTTTATGCATCTAAATCAAAGTTTAAACAAGTAATTTCGAAATTATTTAACTTTATAAAATGAGGATAATAGTCCTTAATAATGAATATACATATATAAAATAAGAAGTAGATTTACTATTTAGTTTAATTTTTTTTTATACATAAAAAATGAAATGCTTACAAACTATACAATTGTAATAAATTAATATTAATTATTATAATTTTCAAATTATCTTAGCCTTCAGTCTCTATTCAATGGTTTTAGTTGTACTCGTATATTAAACTTTTAAATGAAAACAAATTATGAGATATACATTGCTTATGAGTTATATGAGAATTAATCTTTCATTAAAAGTGCGGTAAACAAATTACTGCAATCCGTATTTACGTATTTGCCTAAAATAGTTTTGTATGAATATTAAATGTCTCTTTTGATTTGTACAGTAATCAAGACCATTTTGAAATTTATTTCATAAACTCATCATCTAAGTACTGAGTTCTATAAATTTTATCAGTTTTCGAGGTCAAATGTAGACAATAACGCTTTCTGAAATTTCAAAAATATTAGTCTCTCTTTTGCTGGAAACGTCCGGCAGCGAAAGGGTTAATTTATTAAGGTCTAAAATATCCGTTGTTACTGTGGTTTTTTGCACTACATTATTAACACATAAATCAACTCTCCCGAGTTAGTAAGCTTCAAGCAGATAAGCAAATGTTAGCAATTAACAAAATAAATAAGGCATGTTAAGCGTTGTATCGATTTCTAAAATGAATATGATATGATGATGAAAGCAAATCGAATAATGGAATAAATGGATTAAGCGAAACCAGACCGTATAAATAATATTAATATTTAAAGACGATGACAAAAATGGTCGCATGTTTGCATTGGGCAATTAATGTGTGAATAATTATGTTACAATGACAGTTTGTTATAACGTTTGCAATAAAAAATTAAAATAGCTTGAACCGATTATAGCTGCACCACGGAATGCTTCTTATTTCTAATGCATTATTATGTTATAATATTATCTTTCGTTTTTTTTTCGCATAGAACACATTTTTAGATCATTTTAGAATGTGAATCATTGAAATGCGTCATTTCGAAATCAAAAAATTGCACATTATCAATATCAACAGTATTTACATGTTATTTACTTACAAAATTTTCGTAATAAAATGTTCCAACGGCTTTCATATCCATCTGAAACACATAACTCGTTGATAAACTAATTGTAAACCTTAACACATTGAGCTGGGAAGTGGGAGGTGATTATTGAATGGAAAAAAATAACAATTATTTTCACACGTTTATATACAGTAGTAATTATAACTTATTATAGGTTATATTTTTACTTTCGACAAAATTGTATATGTTAAAATTTAAAATCGTATGACGTTGCTGCAATGAGCTATGTATATAGTATAAGCTATATTATGGTACTATAGAAATATCACTGAACGGTCTCATTTTTTCGTTTGTTTTGTTTTTTACACGATTCTTAGTGATTTAAACACAACGTTTTTGAAAGATAACTATATTTTATACTATTATTTTTTTTTGTTATTTTGTAATGGGATGGATACAGGGATATATTGCAAATTGTTGTTTTAGATATTGATATTTTCGAAAAAATATATACTCAAGAATATAAAATTTATGTTATAATTTGAAAATTTAAAAATTTTTGAAATAAAAACGAAATAAGTTAGTTAAAAGTATAGCTTTTTTTTCAAAAATGTTGTATTGTATCAAATTCAAATTATGTTGAAACAAATGTTATCAATAACACTTCAATTTACAAATTAAATGATTATCTAGTGAAAAACAAATCAATTTTTTATCACTAATCGATTATTTGTAGTCTCAAATGTAACCTGTATATTATAATATACCTATATATTATTACTTTTAATACCAGTAGAATACCTTTATAAAACATTTCGTGAGTTTATTTCTTTGATACCTTACTATACGTACATATTTTATGTGTATTTTTTAGACATAGTTTTTTTATCTTGGCACACATCATTGTACAATAAATTAATAAATAACAATATTTAGTACTCTACTCTTATCTCGATACAGAAATTTTTATTTTTTGATTTATTGAGTAGGTGTTTGTATACTAACGTTGTATAAGTGTTTAAATCAAAGTCAATATTGTTTTCTCTTTGAAACTATTAATATTTCTTTTGACTTTTATCGATATTATGTTTTCTTACAGGATTCACGTTAAATAATTAAATATTAAATTGAATGAACTTTAATATAATATATTATGTGATGATGTCCGGTTGTTTGAAGATGTATTGTTTAATTTTTTTCTTTTATTTGTAAAAATGAGACTTATTTTTATTAATTCATATTTCATAATTATGAAATATTTTCATTGGAAAAAAAAAAAATTGCGTAGTCGATTCGTCCGTTAACTATTCACAATCACGCGCATGTACAATTTTGTTGTATGTATTTTTATTCGCGTTATGATCATTTTTGTTTGTCAAATAGCTGCGAGACACGAAATTCTAAAATTGTTCGTTCAAATGTATTAATGCGATAAATCAAAAGTAGATTCCTCATAAAATACACTTAGCTAATCAACATTTATGAGTTATACATTTGAATATTAAAATTGCTATCTTAAAACGAACCACGATTTATTTATGGCTTTTGGACATGGACGAAAATTCAGTAAGCTTAAGAAAACTTTGGGATTACACGTTGTGTACACTAACTTCGTTTATATAATGGTGTCTGAATATTATTATTATTATTATATATCGTTAAAATTATTTTCGTACCATCTCTGTTCGATTATTTTACGGTTGACAATTATTATTATTACGAATTTCTGAGCATATATTATAGTATATGTATGTAAACGTGATAATTATTTAGTTTATGAACATAAAATGAAATTGATGGTTGCATCCGATAACCATGTTGTGCAGATTCATTATTAGTATTGATTGCTGTGTATTGTAGTATACACACACATTATATTAAATTATTATTTGAAATAGTTATAAAGCGTTATTTGATAAAATCATTGTATTTGCATATATATGTGTAAATATCATTTCTATACTTGTAACTAGGGCTGGGATTGATGCAAAGGCATCTTTTTTTCTGGGTGTTTTGAAACGTTGGTCCGTAAGTACCTATAAAATATATTTTGGGTGATACTGATTATTTTAAAGTAATTTTTTTTTTAACATTTTTTGACAATTTTAGTGTATTTTCTTAGTTTTTAGAACACTTTTCACAATTTGTTCATGAAATTAACAAAAATTTTTGCGATTAACAAGAGACTTTCGGCAAACTGTCAACAGTATAAATAATAAATTATATAGCACGACAAGTTATCATGGATAAAATTTTTTTTTTAAATTATTATTTTAGAATGAATGGTTATAAGAAAACAGAAGTACAATAGAACGAAACAAGCAAAAACGAACAATACTATTGAAAAAAAAAAATACTTCTATAGTAAAATTAAAATTTTTTTTTTCAATTTTTAAGTTTTAATAAATATTACTTAAATGCATTTTTATAGTGCAAATTTTCTAAAATTTTAAAGTCATGTGTGCATTTTTTTTAAGGGCATTTTTTGAGAGTTTTTAGGGCATTAAAATCCCAGCCCTACTTATAATGAACACCGTAAAGTTGGTGTTTTATAAAAGTTTATAATTTATCAAACATCATTCAAAATTATTCGAACGAAATTAATTTCCATTTAGGATACCTACATATTACAGCCACCCTAATTATTAGCTATAGCGAGATGGAAGAATACAGATCACAAATATTTTATGCACGACACATAATTTTATTAAAGTTCGTTTATTCACTCTAATATCAATCCCGGGTAACATAGACACTTAATGTAAACCGATCGGTCGATAAATTATTATTAATCGACTACAATGTATTATATAATACGAGTATGTCTTGGTAAGAAATACTGTAGACAATATACAGCATTGGATAACAGTTCATTAAGTGACTGAAAAATCAATGTTTTAAAAACATTATTTTAAATTTAAATTATATGTATAAAACAAAGATTACAATAAAATTGAATTTTACGAATTCGTCGTTATTATTTATCTTGATTTTAAAACAAAAAGAAGTTTAAGAAGTTATTGATTTCAATAACGTCTGGGCGACAGGATTTTTTCCGGTTATTCTTTCAATTATTTTTAATTTGATAGAGTAAATCGACATTTTTACAAAAAAATATAATATTTATTTAGGTTAAACAGTTCTACGTATAATTGTGTTTCTGCATTGTAGCGTGTAAGCTCATGTTTTTGGGCTAATAAATATTCGGAGTGGTTGACAGTGCCGATAATGTGTGACTATTTAGTAGATATTGAGTATGCTTTTCACCTATCACGGAATAGTTTATAATAAATTATTATTATTTTTTGTTTGATTTCACTTATTGAATTATTATCTAAATGGATTTTTATAAATTCGGTTTTTGAGAAATAAAAAATTTTATTTTAACTAAACTAGAGATCCAATTTTATTTTAGAACTTTTAAAATGTTATAACTATACATTGTAAGATTATTTTTTTAATGTTTTAATAATCCTGATTTTTATTTCTAATATTTTTTAGTCTTATACAAATTATTCTAAAAATTATAAGTCATCATGTATTAGATTGTAACTCGTGTAGAATTGTCAAAATCGATGCGTAAGTTGATTGCGATTTTGTTCTTTAAACAAATCATTAGGACTATCATCTCTTATACGATGCTGATCGATAGATATATTATTAAATATACTGGCTTTGGTTTATCGTAATATAGGGCTTGAGGTTGACATGAATAATTATCTATACGGTCTGATCACTGACAATATACTGCACAATACGTAATAACAATACGAATTCAATAATGTAACATTATTTATTTATTTTATATATATATATATATATATATATATATATATATATATATATACATACGATACAATCTCTTTTAAGACCGCCGAACTCAGTGTTTTTTAGAATAGGTACGAGCAATATTATCACTTTGGTTTACATTCGCATTTGATTTATGCAAGACTGTTCATATTATACAATGTACGTCGTCGTCGTCGTTTTTGTCGTTGTTTGTTCAGGAAAGGATCTGATGGCATTTTAATTAAACCCGGGTTAATTGGTCATCTCATACATTAAATGTATATGCATATATTCTGCGACCCTCAATGTTGACGGTTCTTCCGCATAATGCGTTATGTATGGTCGTCGGTATTTTTAATTTGCTATTAATATTCTTAACCAAAACGGTTTATGCGACGCCAGGCACGTGTTATAAATGACGAAAGGAACTCCAAGTGCGTTTATACATATTCATTCTAACGGTATTTTAGTTTTAACGCGATAATTTTTGTTGTGGAATCACGCTGAGTGAATATTATATTAAATATTGTTTAAGTATGTTTTTCGATATGGTGGTAAGTGTTATGAACTCCGTATATAGTAAAGGTATACCGTAATAAGTAAAAATAATTATTGAAAAAAATAAATAAAGCAGTACAGTTAACAAAAAAGTGTGAACTGATGCGATTTAGGCATAGGATACAATAAAATTATATTTTAAAATTTATGTAACTGAGGAATAAATTGGTTGAAAAAGATTCTGAAACAAGCTATGATGGTGTAAAACATCAACGGCACAAGGTTTTGAAGGGGTTTTTTCGCATACTATCTTGAACCACCATTAATTTGATATATTTATTTACCTAAACCAAACCTCAACGACTCACTCGCGTGTACTAAATCTTGTCCTTGTGATTTTGATCACCTCCTTAACCACATCGCCTACTTTTTACTGATATAATATATTCTTATTAAAATTTAGGAACTTCCCATCTCCAATTATTATTAATGTAATCTGATAAGAACTAAATACTTAATAATAGTGCTTCATATTTCGATTTCCAAATTTACGATTCGATCGTGCACTACGCCACCCATTATGAATGATAAATATAATTTCGGTTATTTAATTTTTTCTTTTAAGTATTGGTTTTGCGTTTATATAACAGTTACTTAGTTTTCTAGTTTATTAAACATATTATAATATATATACATATTATATCTGTACCTTTAAAACGGATATTATATTTAAGTATATAATTTTGGTATTGTATATCATATAGGTATATATAAAAAATTAATACTAAGGTCGAAAAATTAACGCGTGACAGGATTTGGCAATGTCTTACTTTAACACGTAGCACGATCATGTTGTGGTCACTGAATAATAGATTACCGTGGTTAAATAGTGTATAATAAAAATATGGGATTTCTGGTCAGAAAATTCCTTATTTGAAACCATAGTCGTATTATAAAAATAATTACTATAAAATCATCATATTGAGTTTATGTTTATGATTTATAAACAAAATCTATAGTCTTAAAATTGGAAAAAATGTGTTAGAAAATCGAAAGTATTTGTATTCATTTTGTCGGTAAATTATTTTTTAGACGCCGTACACAAAAGTTACAGTATGGGTGTGTGTATGTTATAGTGTTTATTAATTCCTATAGTATACGTCTGATTCTTGTTAGAAGAAAAATAGTTTAAATCGTTTTTTGTAAATATCTTTTTCGGGACCAGTAGCGATCAGAAAATCTGTGGTTGAAACAGTTTTAATCCGACGAAATGAAAAGGAATCGCATCGATGAGGTTTTGAAAATACCCCTCGTTACACACACACACACACACAGATCCAGGTATCAGTACGGGGAGGTTTGTCGATTAATTACTATTAGTTGTTAGTACTCGGGTTATACGGTGGGAATAGGATTTCTGGTCGGTAAGAGCACGGTGATAACAATACAATAATACCTATATATGTTGGTCGACGTTGGCCCGGGCAACAGATTCAGCTACTTCGCGACCCTCCCGAAGTGCAGTTCAAACGTTACGGATGGAAAAAGTTATTAATGCCAAAATAAATTGGTGGGTTATATATTACATGTATCGAGTCAGCATACCCAGGGTCACGTAAATAAGCCGGACTAAAGTTCATGCGGTAACCTGAGGGTGTTGCTGCAATACGGTGTGCTGGTGTGTGTAATATAAAATGTAATAAGTAGCTTTATATACATTGTTGTCGGGTTCAATTTACAATTTGTTCCGTTTGGCGTATTGTAATATATTTATACGTCGAGAAATTTCAAAACGTGAACTTCAAAATTATTTGAAATGTTATACGTATTACTGTGCGTTGTTATTAATATTTTTTTTTATTCAGTTCATATTGATTAGGTTTATGTGAAATAAAATACAAGTTTACGATTGTTAGTTATTATTGTCACATATACAGTAATATAATTTGGCATAATGTATTTGAAAATATTGTCACGAGCTTAATCGAGTATAACTGATGATGGCGTGTTTTAAAAATAATATTTCCTGTGACAACATGGATAATAGTGATAGAATATTGATTTTTTTTTTTGCATTTCATTAGAATTACTTATTTTATTTTATGTATAATGCATAATGGACCAATTTGTATTGATTTTTAGCTATAAATTTTAATACTTTTCAAATTTATCATCAATTCTTTAGTTGCGTTTAAGAGTTGTATTAATTTTTGATAAATATATTATGTATATGTATATTATATAAAGAGTTATAATTACCAATGGGGAAATACGTTTCAGGATCATTGAGTAAATTAAATTTTGGAGAGTAAGCAATCAACTGGAAATGCATATTAATGATGTTATACGAGTTATTTGATGAGAAAAATATCGATTTACTTTTAAGAACAATAGTGATTTTTTAGTTTATAACCTTTCTTTAGTCATTCAATGATGACTTCAAATAATTTTAATATTAATGAATCACGCGTTCGATATTCGATTAATTTATGCTAAAATGTTCTCTACATTTATAAACTAATATAATTTTTGCCGGTTTAAGATTAATTTTCTCTGAAGTTTGAGGAAATAAATGAAGGATAAAAAATAAAAACTATAAAAAAAAAATATATAGTATAGTTATAGTTATTAGAATAAATGATTATAATAGGTATATTCTAAAAATATATTAATGAATATTCCTAATAAAGTCAAAATAAAACGATAATATTATGAAGGCTTTTCGGTATAAGATTTACTTAAGAAATAAAAACTAAACCCGTAGTAAATAACATACCATTATAACACTAGATCTTACATAACAATATAATATTATGTAGCATTAAATGATTATTTATTGAGTTTTTTACAGACTTAATTTTTGCATAACTGGTGCTAATAATTATATACAACAGGACCGAATCATTGAGACGCACTTTAAATGTTGGTACAATTATTGTGGTAGTAGATTATTGCAAAGGTGGGCATTAACTAGTTAAAAAGTTAATTTTTTTAAATTTTATAACTTAACTAGTTAGTTTATTTTCCATTCAACTTATGAATTATAAATTGTATTGTTTTAATGTTTTATGACCTTCAATTGCTATATTCTATAAAAAAAATAATATTTGTTAAATTATTAATTTTAGATGTGTATAGTTTAAATTAATAAATAATATATCACGTAACGTAAAAGGGTATTTACACTGTACAGTGTGTATTATGATAAAAATTAAATAACATTATTTTTTATAATTTAGTAAATTAGAAAAACATAAGTAATCATTCTTTATATGATTTGCATACTAATCAAAAAATAAATAAATAATTTTTTTTTTAAACTGAGTTAAGTGAGCATTTTTTTCTTTCTATATTAAATGTTAACTTATTGAGTTAAATTTATAATTTTTTAACGGTTAACTTCTAACTTATCGATCTTGTGGTTTTTTAACTTAACTAAACTTGAGTTAAATATTTTTATTAACTTGCCCACCTTTGGATTATTGTACGGGTCACGGAGTTAAGTTGATATCGTAATGTCATATAAAATCTTTCAATTCGCAATACCCTTCTCAGTTTCTTGTTATAAGTAAGTTAAAAAGTAATTAGATAAAAGCCACACAACAGTCGCAGTAACAACAGTGTATTCATAATATGTATGTATAGTAAATAAAAAATAAAATAAAAAGGTGTGCGCTAAATATAAAAACTTTTATCGCATTAACAGTAATACGTTTTTTTCTTCAGATAAGCAATAGAAACATAATTTTGCTAACGGCATCATATAAATCTACGAGAACGTTATGAGTTAAAATAATAATAAATAATCAAACAAATTACATTTCTATTGGCTGATGCGAGTTTGTTTAGCAAAAGTATAATGCTTATAATAAATAACCACGTGGTAAGATGAAATCTAGTATTAATATAATCGTAGATGTCTCTATATTATGTACGCACTAGAAGTAGTATATATAGGTATTAGAAGTACGCATGTAATAATATAATAATTTTGTGTAAAAAAAGCTACTATATAGGTATATATAAATATAACAGGTGATAATATTAAAATAGTAATAATTCTTTAGTCTAATAATATAAAATAACAAAAACAACACCACGTATTGTGAGAAAACGTAGGTATTAGCTAAAAAGATGTAAGAATTGAAAATAAAAAAAAATTAAATGTTTAGCTAAAGGGATCGAGTATAATAATGATAATATTATAGTTTGATCCCGTTGTGTCATGCTTTTTTTTTTCATTCATGTTTTTTCAAAACAAAGATTAATACCTAAAATAAATATGAAACTATAAGGTTAAAAAAAGATTTGTTTTTTATTTTACTAACGTCTAGACGGTCGTTCCTAGGCATTTTCTGTTGAGTAACCATTGTCTGCTGTACGGCCATTGCTAGCGGATTGTTCGGGTCTGAAGTGATTATTGTGGTCGGTCCAATCAACGGACCGGCGGCGCTAAAGTATGGCGTGTAAGTGTTACCGACCTGGGTACTTGCGCCAGGGATTCCGGTCAAATATGCTGTTGGCGCTGCCTGCAAATAAGACAAAAAAAAAAAAAAAAAAAAATGGTCAAAAATTATTTAGAATATTTTTTATTCGAACTTTTTGAAGTTAAAAATGTAGCAATATTCCCAACAAGTATTTTGTATATTTTAAATACATTAGGCTATAAAATATAAAACTGTAAACTTTGATTCATTTTTTAATTAGATACCTGTACACAGATATATTATAATCTTACTCGATAGAGCTAGAGAAGCATTGGTAGAGCAAGCCTTCATGTTCTGGATGTGCAAATATTTATAGAAATCTTAACCTCACTCCTCTCTCAATAAAAATATTATTATTTTAATATTTTCTTTGCGTTGTATTAAGTAACTGAGTACTAAAAATTACAAAATGTCAGTTTACCTGTATCATAAGGATATACACAATGACTCGCTCCACTCAGAATCTAAAAAGCATAATTCGTAAACAACTTATTTTTGTTAAGGGATGACACAGCATACTCTGTACACCCCCAATGTTCACTTATGTTGGGAAATATGAACTTTTATTGATAAAATGTGTGTGTTACGATTATTATTTTAATGTAATTAAGGACCATACAGGTTTATAAGATGTATTGATCATAAATTAATGATATTCAATAATTAAAATGCTAAGGTAAATATGCTAATAGACTATAACTTATAAGTACTCTTAAATATAATAATAATATTGTTAAACAAAGTGCAATTAAAAATTCTGAAACTGTATGTATTAATGTTATACACTACTAAGGGCCTCAACAAGCATCGATTAATACATATAAAATTCATAAAAGAATAATATTTAATATTTAAATCTTTTATAAAGAAAGAAGACGATTAAAATTATTCAAAATTTACAACTAAATGAGTATCTAAAGTTATGACTTATGATACTATATTATTAGTATCAAATATGTTCATTCAGTTCATTTTGAGTTAAAACTAATAGCAATTATTTTATAAATAATTTTAATAAGATATTTATTAAATTTTAGAGTGTAGTGCTGCCATAGCTATTAAAATTGGTATGTACAATGAAATACGTCTAAAAGTATTCAAACTATGATAATAATATTATCTAAGTAGGTACTCGTGTTAGACTTAATGATAGTCAATAATATTATATTTAAAATTTCGATATCGTAAATTGCATCACATTTATTCGTATATCGTATCTAAAAATATTGATTTGATTAATCTTTTAAAAAAAAAAAAAACTATCGCAATGCTGAATATAATTTCAATTAAATTTATTAGGTATAATAATATCTTGTTCAGTATAATTATTTTTGAATCCTTGTAGAGTCGTATGAATTCATTTCAAGTTGGTAGTAAATTCAATTTGTTTCCAAGTAAAATTTCGTTTATTTATCAAAATCATTCATAAATGATAAAAAAAAAAAAAAAAAAATGAAAAAAAAAGAATACCGATTTTACTTTGCTAAAAAATGTGTATTATGCCATTACCAGAGAAAAGTTTTGTTTGCGTGGACGTAACGATGTACAAAACAGCCTTATCGAAAAATCGCTAAGCTTTCCAGGGATAGATAAATAACTACGCTTTGATATCGGTATGATACTTATTATGATTTGCACCGAAAGAACACCCGCCCCGGATACCGGTGCGATAAAGACGATTAAGCGGAAAACAACATAATATAATATAGTAGCTAGGTATAGGTAGGTATATTATACTATAGGTACCGAGTCTCGGCGCAGTAACTTAATTTAAAGGATTCGAAAGGACGAACTTTATATATAACTATTTTTTCTGTCTGCGAGCGAACAAAGACGCGCAGTGTACAAGAATGAGTTTCACTAGAGTAGGAACTTTTCAAATACCAGTTAAGGAACACACCCTCATACACACCACCCACATGCATGCGAATATTACATTATGCGATCGTGTTTGTTATCGGCCATCGTTGTACGCTGCGGTGGAAAATCGATTCGGGTGTTTTTCGCGTTTTTTCTATTTTTTTTTTTTTTTTTTTTTTTTTTTTTTTTTTTTTTACGGCCATACAATGCCGAATGTGTCGTGGTACTATAAAATATTATATCGTAAATCGTAACAATTTAATCGCGTATAATAACACTACATTACTTCGTCGGCGGCGGTGCCAGAACTATATCGTAACCTAGTTGCGGGCCGGTCGGCTGTCCGTGGCCGATTTATGATTTTTGCGCCAGACGTCGTCCGCCGACTGTTTTAAAATTTATATTTATTTTGCGCCGATATTCAACATCTAGCGAGGCGATACTCGCGGGTCACACAGCGGTCGACAGGCATATTATCAAATAAAAATAACAATAATAATAATAATAATTATATTCACGTATTATAATAATAATTATAATTATTAGTTCAATCTATGTGCATTGTATTTATATATATACACCTAGGTATATATCTACACTGCGTGTAACACGTAATTTATTGACACGCAAACGTTATTGAAGTTTTTTTTTAAACTTTGACGAATAACGTTTTTATTTTTTTTATTTTTATACGTGTTACGATATATCGTACCTAATATTAAAACTGATATCATATTAGCGCTGTAGATTTTTTTTGTAGTTGTTTTTTCTTTTAATAGTCACTAAACCAGCGTTTATTACTATTTTTTTTTTTTATTATATATATATATATACAGTCATGCAATACATTATTTTATCAAGGTGGACCCGGCGGGCGCCGCCACTGGCGCCACTGTAACGACAACGCCGACGGTCTGTACAAATATAATATACACGTTTACTGTGTGCACGATAAAATCGGCGACGACGACGGTATGCCGACTTTAATAATGGAAATGATGTGAGCACGACCCGTGTGTGCGTGTGCGCGTACAGTGTGGTGCACAGCAGTACATACACACACACACACATTCCGAGCACCTAAAACCGAAAATAATTAATACTACCAGCTCTGTGCAAATCGGGCGCAGAAAACGCATCGCTTAAAAGGTCGCGCGCGTCGCGTGACGCGGGCTCGGACGTAAATCATCGACCATTGTCTCGCAGGACTGCGCGACACACACACACACACTCACACTTGCGCCTCGCATTCCTTCTCCGGTGATTACGAGCCGCGTTCAATTATTATTATTATTATTATTATTATTATTATTATTCACGCGAGGACGTTTTGTGCAATTATGCGGACGGAAATCGCCGGATAAACCGACAACGTAAAACCCCATAAGCGAGAGTATTATTATTATTATCGTCATCGTCATCGTCATCATTACGATGGCATTCGATTTGTTTAATGATAATAATTATTGAAAAAAAAAAATAAAAAATTGCGACACTCGTATAATATAATATTATTAATAAAGACTAGTAATAACTATATTATAAAGAGTGACAAGCACACACACACAGAGTATAGCATTGGCATGTGTATCTGTGGTCGTCGTAACACTTCTTCGTCTCGTCTGACGTGCGTGCAGTGTTCGTATATCTGTTTATAATAACAATAAATCTACGTCGCACGTACGAACCATAAGATAAACCATAAGGTTATTTATCAATAGATAATTCTCTTATGGTCCTCGTTCTACGCGTATATATCGTAATTTCGTACACTACTTAATATACTATAGGTTTAAATTCGACATTGGATTGGCAACTATACAATATACGGTCTAATGGGGCGTTTGTTTTTCTTCAAGCGCCAATATTAATTTCTATAATTTTTTTTTAACTACTATTACCGTTGTAGTCTGTATGTCGATTTCGGAGCATTTATTTCATCGCGATTGTAGGAAACCAGCGCGGTGTGCTTAAATTTTTTGAAAAGGATTGGATATTCTTAGACCACGTTATAATAAGTAGCAAAAAACATATATTCTTACGATTACTCATCAGTGCTACATTAATTATAATTTAATAAATCGTGTATAAGGAGAGTTTGTATATTATGTATGTTTGTTGTTACTTATTAATTTAATTTTAGCCTAAATCACGGTAGACGGCGGTAAATATGTTTTCATTACTTTATCATATATTTTATTGTTTTCAATCAGTTTTACTTATAAGTATGAAAATTTAAAAATCACATGGAAAAAAAAATGTTGAAAACACGCACAGTGCATATTTTAATAATAAAATATATGAAAAATCAATTGACAAAATAAAAAGTCAAAGGATTATAATATGACACCTTAATCCTTCTCTCGTTAGCATGTTCTTGAACAGTTATAAGACAAATTCAATTTTTTCGTATTATAAGCTAGAAAAAAAGTGAACCGATTATGACGCCCGATAACCTAAGTTTTAATACGATTTTTGTCGTGGGAGATTGAAAATTAATTTTAGCGACACACTCGATCTACGCGCGCCCAACTCTTCGGTATATCATCGTCATTTATGATATACCATATACAATAGTACAATATACATATACGTGCATATACCTTATACCTATATGTCATACACCGATACGAGTATATTGTATTATGTATTTCATTTAGCTATATATTATATTGACGTGACTCGCGAGACAACGATGACAATATGAAATAACGATAACAATAGAAAAACAAAATAAAAAAAATCTTCCTCGGCAAAGGTTAGGATCAACGTCGACGAAGACCATAGCGTAGCGACTATAGCAAAGAGCCACCCTTTTGGCGTGCCGCTGAATACTGGCATTTCATTACAATTGCGGATCGATATACGGAAATAAAACAAATCGATAAATTTTTATTTTATACGAAATGATGGCACGCGTGGGGTGTGTAATCCCGCTTGCTTCACCGCCGGTCCGTTCGACGTCTGTGAAAAATCATGTAATCAGTGCTCGTCTATGTATTGCGGTCCGCGATAAGGGCGAATCTCACGTCCGGTTTGTTTTATTCGTTGTAAAATAAAAAGAAATAGTAATAATAAAATCGGTATTTCGTTCACGTACACCGGCAGTCTGATTCGCAGGCGCGAGGAGACCGTTTTTCCTCGACGAGCGCGTTTGCGAAATATCTATATATATATATATGTGTGTGTGTGTGTGTGTGTGTGTGTGTGTGTGTGTGTGTGTGTGTGTGTATTTTGTATTTGGCGATCCCTCGTAAGTCGCATTCATCGAACATTCGTCATATTATTATGTACATACGATCCGCCCTCCGGCGAAACATCACTCGAATTTATTATTATCAGATGTAGTATAATATATTATATAGGTAAGTACAGTGTAATTTATCTCACCATTCAACTTAACTCAGTGTCGTTTTTGAATTGCTTGTTATTTATTATAATCCTGAGTTTTGGACGTTATTTAAATAAATACATAAAAAGAAAAAAATAAAGTAGGAACTTACCACTATAAAATAGTCAAAGATAAGATTTCCAAATACTTAGATTTGTTATAGCATTAATAGTTTACAGACCTTCAGTGCAAGTTAAAGTACTGCGGTGGCGTTTTTCCAAAAATATAGTAGACCTCTTTTTTTCAGAGAATTATTAAACGGGTCAATTTTTTTTTTTTTAGTATATAAACGCTAAAATATCTACTTATTAAAATCAAAGTAATAAAAACAAACTGTAGACAATTGGGTACCGCTCTACTGTATTTTAGCCGTTAGATGTCGAGTTTAAATATTGAATTATTATTATTTTTATTTTTACCATATTATATCAACTTATATAACTCACAAAATGTAATTATATCTTTTTTTAAATACCATAAAACAGGGAAAATTGATTTATCGTATAAATAGAAAATATCTTATAATAAATAAAAAATGTCATTGTGTATGATAGTAATATTATAATATACATAAAAGTTTTGATTTCCCGTGAATAATGTTTTTAAATTGTAACAAAATAATAACCAACGTTGTTTATCGTTTAAGTAAGTAATTTTATCCAAATTAAACTTTAAATGTTTATAAAAAATAGTGTCTGCTTATATTTTTTTAGATTTTTTGGTTCCAGTATAAACTACTTGTAAAAAATCTTATATTAAGTATTCAAAACTTAGATATAAAGCAAAAAGTTTTTATGAATTTTTAACTATAAAATAGTTTTAAACTTCAGTTATTTTCTCAAATTTCATAACATAGATTAATTTAGAGTTTTTTTATTGTTTATATAACAAAATATTTATAAAAATTGGAGTGCTTCTATGATAAATATATATAATAAAATGAACATACGACGGAGTATACTATGTTGATCGTAAGAGACACAAGTACCTAAATACAATTGGATTGATGAGATATTGGAGAATGTACACACGTGTGCGGCAGCTTATGAGCTTTTGTCACAATATTTATTATAATTTATTTTTTATTATCATATATTCGAATGAGATCAGCCATTATTACAAGATCTGATATTGGTTAAACGTTAAACATAAGACGTATTTAAAAAAAAAAAAAAAAAATAAATATTTACTTGCAAATTAAAATTCATTGATCTATTTTATGTTTTATGTATAACCCATAGGTACAAAGGTATATGTTATAATAATATACTCAAGTATTCAATAAACTATAAACCTTAGATCTTAGTACATACGTAGTAGAATAATTCAGGAACCGCTCGTTTGAATTGCAATTTCAATATATGCATTAAAATTTTCAAACAAATTATCTGCATGACAATCCAAAACAAAGATAGGAAGTTTAATAAATGCGTTTTTAACGTGTTGTGAAATAACCAAGACATAACATCTCCCTCACTATTAAATATTTTAGTATTTAGTTGCTATTTCAATTGGAGGAAAATAGGTTAATAAATAATTATTAACATATTATAATCAATACTTTTTTTAGTTTAATGGCCCATTTTAATTATTATAGAGATGAAAATAATAACTTTTCTCCATTATAGTCATATTGAAAAATAAAAGCTATTGGAATAAAACGTGTGTCTTTGTTATGGCTCTTTTCTCTAGATAGGTACTTAAAAATGCATGTAAAATGTACTTATTTTATTAGTCTCTCAATATTAGTTTAACCCTACCTAAATAGATATATTACCAAGAATAAAATAATATTAGTATAACTATGTTTATTATTTTTTTAACTCTATAGAACATCATGTACATATTATTACCGAATTGAATGTGCTTACGTTGGTCAAAAGAAACATGGTTTAAATATTTTTTTCTTTGGATAAATGAGACAATCTATGTTTTAGAAAAATATTTTTCCCTACAATATTTGTGGGGTTCCATTTAAAAAATAATTATAAAATGTCATTATATTACAATGCAGCCAAACGTTTCGAGAGGATACAATATTTTAATGAACGGTATACCACCTTTATGAAGTCGTGAGTGTCTAATTAGTAGACATTTCCTATACATAAAGAGTATACGGATAACCGTAGGTACTAGGTACCAAACGAAATTGAAAGATATTGTCATCACCTCGCGAAAAAATCTAGTGATACTGCTGTAGCAACTAACAGTGTTCATACAAACGCGTGCATATGAATAATAAAGCACGTAGTTTGAGTAAGTACGTTTTTTTAGATAAAAAAAATCCAAAGTGCATTTAAGTATTAGACATTCACGATCTACCCATTTATATTTTATTACGTTATGTTGGACGGCACTTTGCGTTGTGTCTTCGATGCTGCAGGATTCTTGAGATGATTAATAAAATAAAACATCGGTTCGCGTGTCTCATTTTATTACGTTTGCGCTGGCAAGATATTGGTTTGTATATAGGTCCTTGCTTCGCATCGACAAGTCTTATCAAATTTCCCGTTATCAACTAGGAAACCAACGAATTTCCATTAACGACGGTTGACATTACGCGTACAAGTCCAAATACATTATACAGAGTACCTGTGAGACCGAGGTTTTATCGCATCAGGCACATAAAATAGAATATAATATACTATTTTTCCATTTCGTCTTTATTCTTATTATTCATAGTGATCAAATTCGTACACGGCGGTTCTGAGAGAAACGATAAATCAATAAATCGTTACGATCAAATCAAAATTCCTATTGTGATTAATTTTTACTTAAAAAAAAAAAAAAATTCCCCATTAATCTATTTTTTCTTCATTATTGAAATAAGAAATTTACCCGTTTATTGAAAGTTAAAAGTCATTGTGATAGAGTATAGACTATAATAAAATATTAATTTAACACATTTGTGCATAATGATTATCTACCCATCTCTTACCTTAATTCGATTATTTTAATACTTTTACTAAATAGAAATTAGTTATTTATTAGAATTTTAATGTAGGTTCTTATTATACTGAATCCATTTTTACGACTACAATAGTACAACATATTTGGGCGTGATAATACATTAAAAAAAATGTGTTAATAAGTATTATACCCATAAATATTTTTGTGCAAATGAAAATTTGACAGTTGAGGGGGGGGGGAGGTTGTGTGATTTCTTTGGAATGTATAACCGTATAAGTACGCGATATGTTCTTATTTTAGGACAAATTTATTGAGGTTCTGAGGCTGAGTGATTGAACCGTAGCTTGGAATAAAAAAATATTGAAAATGAACTCAGAAAAGATGAAATTGTTGCCACTAAAACGCTATTGACATAATAATGAATCTAATTTGGACGTACCGAACGAGCAAAAATTAAAAAAAATATATTACTATTGGTGTTATTATAGGAATTGGAATCGAAAATTATACGTATTGAAACCATACGATAGCAATAATATGTAGTACAATATGCACATTATGCAATCACGGTAGTACAATAATTTATAACAAATGTCATTGATTAATTAAAAATCAAAGCGGGGTCGCCTTTATATTTTCCAACGTATATAATTATTGTTATACTCTACCCCCGGGGTATACACTATACGACAATCGCATTGGCATAAAATAATTCGTATCGTAGAGGGAAAAAACCAACAATAGTATTGAATATTAAACATCAGGGTGTCTCATTTCCCTCGCTGCATATACCTGAACCCGACATCATGAATCCGTGCAACTTTGGTCTACTTAGTCCTTTGCTCTATTCAAAGCCCCCGTCAACATAATTTTTTATCATCCTATGATAACATGCTGTATTATAAGAAACTTGTTACCCTAATATATCGAATTTAACGGTAGACGGAAATGATAATCTAAGAAAATATCCACCAAAAAAAGTAAATCCAAATTATAAAACAATTAAATTTTGTATATTTTGTTAGACATTAATTATAATTAAAAATTCAGATCAAAAATAATATTTTTAATTAAAATTGTATTTCCCTAAATATGCATTTAAATAATTAAATAAATATATAAAACTTTCTTTTTTTATACCTATCCAATTATTTTTTTTTTAGTTTTTATGTTAACATATTATACATGAGTATAATATAATAATAGAATTTAACCGATCAGATTTTTATTTGACTGAATTTTTAATATAAACCGAGTGGAATTTAATAAAAAAAAATTGTGAACTTTTCATATTTTTTTATTATATTTGTGTACAATTGTTTTGATTAATATATGTCCAGTGTTTTATTAATTGATTTCACGACACATAAGTACGATAATATCAGAGAACTTAGCCAATAGGATTATTGATCTAAATTAAAAAAATTAGAAAATTAAATTTAACGTCTGATAAAATATGAAATAATAGCAAAATAATGTACAAATTTGATTTTTATTTTTTCTTGAAATTGTTTTCTACCTTAAACCACGAAAATATTGATCCTTCCAATAAATTATTAACGAGAAAAGTAATTAACGCAAATAGGTATATCAGTTGCCACTCCGATACACCTACAATATACATATAAAGTATAGCCTAACCCAGATGGGTTACATTCACTAATTATAACATAATATTTATTGACAGTTAAACCGATGACCGGATATTCGAAAATAAATTCCGTACAAACACCTATAACAATAATAATAGCTAAATTATCAATGCGCTCTATATTGTGATTACGTAACAATTTATACCTGAATCAGCAAAGGATTATGTAGATTTTAATATGAACGTTAAATCATCTGTTTTACATTAAACATGTTTGTACTTTTAAAATGGAATTAAATAAATCGTAATTACTTTTGCAGGGTGCTTGTAATTATTACGATGTAGGTTATGAAGTCATATTATAATGTATAATATGTTTGTGTGTGCACGCGCACGCGCACAATATGATAAATTGATAAGATAAACATTTTCTGGTGTAATAAAGTGAACATCCCCCCCCGCGGACACATTATATTTTATATAGCATTATTACTACACCTGTATAAATTAATTCCTGTACTTTAACTAAATTATATTTATGCGTTCAGGACGTAAGTAATGTACAAGTTTAATGAACTTACCACTGCTGTAGGAACTTGCCCCGGCACTATCTGTTGACTAGCCAAATTCATTTGCTGCATTAATGCATTCTTCAGGGCCAAGTGGTTACGACCATTTATCAACAGCTGGTCCTTGAGATGTTGCGGTGGATGAAAATATTTGCACGGTGGTTTCTCTCGGTTACACCTGCCCTGTAATTCATTAACATAAATAAATTAAGTATTGAACATTCGCTTATTGTGTTAAACAGAGGCTTAACATAAAACATTTAACGGTGTGCATAATTTCCGTTTCATCAAAGAAGGTCGGTAACATAATTTACACGTGTTTAGCAACACTACATGGAGTCGTGCATGTGATATTGTATTTGTTCCGGAATAAGGTATACAATCATGTCCCCGAGATCACCCGTCCTCACTTAACACAAGAGACGGATATTATAACTTATAACATCGGGATGTGTATTTTATTTATTTATTTATTTTTTTTTTACAGTAAGCAGTATAGTGTTTTATTTTACAAACTTACAACAACACTGTCGCATATTAATATATTAATATTACATTGAAAATTCGATTCGTACGTTTATATTATAATATTTATTATACCAATTGGTTTTTTTACAATTTAACTAACCCACATTTTGCTTTTTGTACCGATAATAAGATAGTAATTTTATCATTTTTTTTTATTTAATGAAAAATATTACTCGGCAATTAAACGACAAATTGATGATACATAATATGTGCGGGATTTTTTGTACCTTAAATATGAAAGTTAAGTAAATAATTAATAATTTTAAAAAGCTCATGTTTTGCTATTTGCTTTATAATATTGTCTTCTTTCAAATTTACAATAAATGTTTAATTGATTATAGTACGTCTATATTCAGTAATAACTACATTAACTACATAATGGCTGACCTGAGTTTAAGTGTTTTTAATGAATCTCTATAAAATTTTGTCAGTACGCAACAACAAACAACGGCAATGATACATGGCTATCTGTAAAGGACTTTAATTTTTTACTTCATATTTATAATTATTCCATTTTTTTAAAAATTCTTTTGAATCGTCTAAATAAAACCTTATAACAACGCAGGTGAAACATCTTTTTATATTTTATTACAAATATCATGAAATCAGACGTGAATATTTTCTATAATAATGCAATATAATATAATACAATATGTCCTAATTCATTAATGTGTACCTATAACTAATAATAATATGTTATAATGTTAATTGTTTGTAACGTTGTTTCATGTCATGGCGTAATGCGTAACGCTTGTTATGTCTTATTAGATCAAAAACATGGTTGATTGGTCAAATGGCACAGCAAAGGCTCACCGGATTATAGGGCTTATGTGTATGAAAATTGATGTACACATACTAACTTGGTATATAATACATTATACTCGTAGAGTGTAGTTAATCAATTTAAAAAAAGAAATACAGAGAAACCTCTGATTCACAATTTATTTTTATGTATATATTCGTAGTTTTTCATATTCTGTAACAAAATATTATGTATTCAAAACGTTTCAATTTGATTTTTAGTAAAATTTACAAATATTTTAATGTCAAATAAATATATATATATTTTTTACTAAATAAAAGTACAACGAACCTACTTATAATATTTATATTTTAATAAATAGTAGTGTACTTCTTGTAATATAAAAATGAAATGATCCAAGTTTGGAATATTCGTTTTGGTTCGAAAAACCAACTGAAAATTGCTATTATTTGAATTGAAACAAACTATTTAACAGTTCAATTTAAAAATTAAACTTAATACACTTAATTTTATAATTAAAATAAAAATAAGATGTAATTATTGTTAGAATGAATGCAATATTGTTTTATTATATATTTATTGAAACATACATATAATATTACATTCAACATTTCTTTTAGTAATTTTTAAAGAGGTTCGGTTCGGGTTGGATATGAAAATATTAAGATTCCGGTTGGTCTATAAATTGTCGTGACAAAACTGATTCATATTTGTATAAAAAATTCGTCATATTTCAATAAACCACGTCAAATATAAATGGCATTTAATACACAGTGCATAATTTATGCATGTAATAATTACATTGTGTCTAGGACATTTCTCTAGAGAATTTGATAACGTTGCATTTGTAGATGTAAATCGACAGTTAACGGACGTGGGGAGATTGTGATACACGACCAATGACGCACTGAACTTTATTTAATATAAATAATTTATTATACATATAAACATATTATAATAAAATAACATTATCTAATTTTGATCGTCATCCGTTTTTTAATAGAGGTTATATGCGTGAACCGAACCACGTGACACGATTATGTGGTTTACATGCTATGTATAAAATTACGTGGTTTCACAGAATAATTTTCTGTTCTTAATTTCAACGGATTTTTTCGGAGAATAATAATACTTATCCAGATCCAGAAAATGTTTAAGTTCAACAAGTCGTGTGCCGCACGATCAAAATCCGAGCGTATATTATCATTCATCAATAGGGTTGTTAATGTTTAAAATTTTCCAGTGGTTTCATGAAAAAAAAAAAAAAACATGACAAGAGCGAACGGACATAAAAGAAAAAGAAAATTTATTACATTGACCGTTTTTTACTATTATTATTATTATTATTTTTTTTTTTTTTAGGTATAATAGCTGTTGATATTTGTTTTTTTTTTTCTAGTGCAATGATTTATGATCGCTTTCTGTATTATAAAGACGTGCGTCCAAGTCCTGTGTAAAACTATTTTTAAAAAAAATCTTTCGAGATGCATATTAATAATATTTTACTATTTGTACTTTTGTTTTATACGCCATAAATGAAACGCATGTGGGTTCACTAGTTAAAAATGGGACAAGTAATAATACTGTAGCGCGGCTTGTAATACTGTTAAATGCTGTTGTATTAATAGTGATATTGATATATCTATGAATACATTAATGTTATGTTATGTGAAATCATTAGTATTTCCAAATAAAAAATTTAGATTTTACTATCATAACAATATTATTACGATTATAATATCTGTGTTTAAATCTTAAGAATTAATTAAACTCGATATATAGTTTGCACATGACATTTGTCAATTATTTCAAAATTTTCTATAATAATGAACACGATTTGTTTCCTAAAATAAAAAGCATCCTGTAGACTACTGTCAGTAGTCACTGCCTATTGGCGTCCGGGATCATAAAGTCTATAATTTTCTATTAATGGATGTATTGAATATTTTAGAATAATATTATGTTGAGCACGTGTGTGCACGGAATATTAAGAGTGATCTGACGTGGTATTACGTGAGCTTTATTCAGCTTCGAAAATGAATAGTGATGTGAAATATGTAATTTGGTAGTTGGTAGAAGTTCGATTTATCATTTATGCGTAGTATGCTATGCAAATGTATTTAGGCAGAAATATCTGCGCACACCTATTTATGGTTGAACAATATATTCCATCAAGAAACGTACTATCTATTTTGCAATCAAAATAAAAGCTTTTTAAGAAAATAATCGAGGAAGTGAAAACAAGTAAAACTTGACGGAGCTTCAGTAAAACAATTGAATAATAATAATTATGGAGTTGGTTAAAAAATATATTCCTCCCAGTCTCCCTAAGACTAAACAAATAATTTAATGATGTAATTTTATAGGATAATAATCAAGGAAATAGTTTACTTTCGTGTAAAAAATGATCGATTACAATCATAATATTAAACTATATATACGTATGGTTGCAGGGACATCATGATTATCAACAGTAAGTTCATAAAAAACGTAAAAAATAGCTTGCACGAGATTTTATAAATTTTAAATTATTATTACTGTCTGTGAGCTTGCACAATAACACAAATGACCTGCAATTTGCATTGCATCCAGTTGGTTCTGAAACAACTCGTACGGAATTATGCTGTCATCCATTATTATTAGTTACCTGCAGATGATATCGTGTCAGCTATAAATATTTTATAAGCAATTCTGTAATGGATTTAACGTGTTTATGCGTTTACGTCATAGAAAATAGTTATAATATTATGTTTAATTTATTTTATCTTTTTTTTTCAACTGTTAGTTTGTTTTCCGTAAATATATTCGAATTCCGGCTACTTGAAGTTTGCTTATATTTTGTTTTTACGTTTAAAAATTCAATATACATATTTAAACGCGTAGTAAAACCATTTCGGGTTTGCCCTATTCGAGCATTCGAAATAATATTTGATTCTTCTTAATATTGTTGGATCCAAACAAATAAAAATGAATATGAAACTGTAATAAACTGTTCTGTTGAATAAATTTAAGTCCTATGTGCGTGGTTTTTTTCTTACAGACCTTTCTCGTTTATTATATTATGAGATATTCAAAACATTATGATTCGATAAACAGTACTATTAGCTCGAAGTCATCTAAGGCGATCAAGGACGTCGAATTTTCAATAAAAAAGCAGCCTTATTACAAACAGGCGATGTTGTTTTCTTTTTTTACAAAATATTTTTGTACTTTTTTCATTATTATTAATAAATTTTTTTTAGTACAAATTCGCGTTAAAATGATCAAGTAAGATCCGCGCTTGTTTTTCATTCTAAAGCTGCTTACTAAACACTCTTTATATAGGTACCTAATTTACCACTTTCATGTTCAAAACATTTTCTCCGAATAAGCACACTAATCAAATCAATATAGATTATAAATAGCTACTTATTTACAAAAATGAAGTAAAATATACGTGGCCGATTGTTAGATATCAAAGTTTCAAAGAAAATTTGTCGTGTTACATAGATAAATTGAGGAATGTGTACTAAAATCTAAAAAACAGCATTGAAGTTATAGTAAAAAACTTCTATGGAAAAAAAATTATGCTTTTGTTTACAATAATAATTATCAAGATAATTTTTTAAGTTTACTTTTTTGAATGA
Organism: Melanaphis sacchari; assembly: GCF_002803265.2. Taxonomy (NCBI): domain Eukaryota; kingdom Metazoa; phylum Arthropoda; class Insecta; order Hemiptera; family Aphididae; genus Melanaphis; species Melanaphis sacchari. The sequence goes on along the minus strand of NW_020271143.1, from coordinate 834,152 downwards.
CAACAGGTATTTTTAATTTTACTATTCGAAGAAAAATATTATTCAGAAAAAAATAGTATTTAAAGTATTGATGAGCTGGTGGAGTGCTGGTCAAATATTTTGTGCGGTATTCCTATATTATACGACTCCACTCTACCAAACTTTAAATTAATTCAACTCATGAAATAATCGTTCAAAGTTTGTTTTTCATGCATTAAACTCATCAAAGTACTTTAAAAAATATTTTGCTTGAAAAAAAAAAATCAAAAATAATAACGATAGAAAATATTTTTTTAACGGCTTAAAATAATGGACAATTAATACTTTCAAAAATGTTAATAGTTTTTGAAATAATGAATGTCTTGCATTAAATAAGTTAGCTGGTATAAGTTACTGTTTTTAAACTTTTTTTTTGGTTATTTTTGGCACAACAATATTTTAAATATACTGAAGTAATAATTTCGTTTTTGCAATAATTTTCATTCGTTCAGCGTGATTTTTAGAGTATACACTTTATTCAGACCCTCACTTTTTTTTTTTTTTTTGTTAATTATTAGTGAAACAAGAAGTCCGCGGTTGATGGTAATATTATTGTACTGTGTGTAAACAAAAATTAGTCATTGCCTAAATATTATTTTCAGCTGCAGCTGCGTAAAGAAAGAGAGGAAAAAATTTCATCGTGGTAATACAAAAGAAAATATTTGTATAAAATCGTTTTACGAATGAATATAAAATATGTTTACTTTCTCTCTCACTCCCCTCTCCCCCGTCACGACGAACCGGAGCATTTGCTATTTTTTTTTTCCATTCAATTGTACGCACTGCATCTAATGGTTATTTAATTTTTTAAATTGCTAGCCACAAAGTCTCCGCCGGGTGTTCAATTTATATCTCGTTTGTTTCGTTTTCGCTGCCCTCGCGGTCATCGACCACCCCGGTGGTCCACGACCGACGACCGCGAAACCGCCGCTGATGCTGTACGAGTCGAATCCGGCAGAAAATAGGTATGTCTTAATTAATCACCGGCCGACTATTGCGTTATTGCATATTATACGACCAGAGCGTGCGGCAAACGGAAATACCGACTGCAGAGACATTATTAAATAATATTATATCTTCGCCCAAACGACGATCATGGTTGTACAGTAGGTACATATTATACGTATTAATGTATTATAACTGGGGTCAGAATTTCAACGCATAGTGCATCACATTCTTTGGGAGTTCTAGGATAATGCGTTCCAAGTGCATAATTCGTTTGATGTAGTTTTTTAACATATTCAGATTATTTTATTAATTTTGTGTGCATTTATTAATAATAAAAAGTGCCAAATCGAGTTTTTAGTGTAAATTAAAAAATTAAAAACTATTTTACAAAGAAATATTTTTTTCATAGTATAAAAAAAGTGGTTTCTAAGTATTTTTCATCCGCACCTAATGTTCAATCGTTCAGTAAATGAATGCGCAAAACGGATTTGTCTGTTTCCAGCGGGGTAACGGTTATCGGATGTAGTGTCTTACCGGGACTCAAACAAATAACAACTAATCACAAATATCAAATACTAATTAGTCAGTTGTAACTTGTAGGATATCCATCGCGATCGCGTTTATTTCCAGCACACCTTCTACCTATCATCGATAGTCAAGTTAAGATGAAGCGTTTAAAATAAGGAAAGTTAAACTAAAGTTTTCCAATTGTTTACGTAGCCGCGTTCTTATAAAATACATTTTGATCATTATATTAATGCGGTTTATTTGGACCTTGAATTTATGACGATATATTCGATTAAAAAATTGACTAGGTCTCGCTGGCGTTTGCAGTCTTTTCGTGTTATTTACACGTGTCTATTCTTTCGTTTGTTTTGTTTACGCGTAAATTTAGCCGCATAATGATATCAACGTTTTTCTATTACTTTTTTTTTCGTTTTTGTTTGTTTTGTTCCCAACGAATTGCGTCGAAAATAGTGCAGCGCCGGCAGTTAACCGAGACGATCGAATTCGTCGAATAGCAGCCGTCGCCACTGCAGCAGACTGCGGTTTTAGTGCGTTCTAGACGGAACATAATGGGACAAACGCTAGTGACGTGTAGGTATTATTTTTTTTTTTCAAGAAGCTCTTCTGTGGTTGAACACGAAACAATATAAACGAAAATCATTCGCTTTAAAAAAAATAATACGATTTTCTCTATGAAATCGATTCAATATTATATAGGTACTAAATATTATCGTCTCGGTGACCTTAGTTGTCAGTGACATTACTATTCAATTATTATTTAACTGAGAAAATTAAAGTGTAATGATATTATTTTATACAGATATATATTATTAAAACACAATTTCTGCATTGTAAATAATAACCCTACCTACCTACGACGTACTAAATACTAATTTAAATAATGTCTTTTTATTTGAGCAATTTTTAAAATCCTTTTGGTTCAGTTCACGCTACAACCCCATTAGCTGCAATGAACTTTTATTTTTTTTTTTAAGGCGTGTGTTGTCATGCCCAAATGTAATATTTATACGTAACTAGGTCACCTCCGACAACGATGCAGAGATTTAAATAGAATGCGTTTTATGAAATATTTCATTTTTATGAAAAAAAAAAAAAAAAAAAAATCATATTTAAAGTAGATTAATGCTGTAGTTGAAAATTACCAAAGTTTAAAATATAAAAATATTTCATAATAATATACGTAAACTAATCGTGGTTATTTACTTTTATAAAAAATTATGTTACATTTTGGCACAATTCCAAATGACTGTATTAGCAGTTATTTTTATTAATCATTAATAAATATTTAACTTATTCACACACATTTAATTAGATATTGAGCTGAAAATTCACATTCATGCCGCAGTTATGTCATACGATAAAATATAGCACTATTTTCGTTTTGCACGAATCTAGCCAATAATGTACAATATTAGAAAATTTAAAAAATATTTAATCTAAAAAAAAAGTTACTATTTTTAACAGCCAATAAGAGATATTAAATACAAAAGCAGCAGTGAATTTTACTATTTACATTAGAAATTATAATTGGCAGAAAACTATTGCAAAAGAATAAAAAAGGTCAATAGTAATTTGCGTTCCAAAGTTCTTTTGTTCTAGTCTAGTTGCCATCTTTACTATCAATATAATAATATAATAAACAGAATAATAAATATTAATCGTAATTTGTAATTTTACAACAAGCAAATTAATCAGAACGAAATTGTCATAAGGAATAATATGTTCAGAAAAATTTATATTATGTCAAGTATTCTTAGAACTGATTAAATCAGAATAGTAAATACTTATTTAGTTACTTTTGTTGGTTGAAAATATGTTAAGTGGATTTTTTTTCTTTCTAAAACTTAAATATAATCTTAATTTAAATAAAAAATAATCGTAATATAATAATTAAATTGATATAAAAAAAATTTTCAAGTGTAAATGTAATTAATAATAATAATAGTATACCATTATATTGCAATAATAGTAATAAAAACAATTTAAATTTAATCACCATAAAAATATGTTTTACCGCATGTCGAAATTTAAAATAAAAATTCATAACTGTTATCTGCAAAATAAAATTTTTAAATTACGTAGGTCGCATTTCTTCTCTAAAAAGCACATTATAACTGAATAACTTTTTTCACTAAAATAACATCGGAAGAAGTAACATCCTCTCAATAAGCATTTCGATTACTTTACATAGAATTGCAAATTTAATTTTTGATCTTAATGTATACGTACATGTGACTACGTATGATTGGATGTGTTATTTTATTTTTTTATTACGTTTAAAATATTATACTGTATATCTTTGTGCTCTAAATTTTCGTATTCGTCTGTCTACACGTACGATATATGTTTATTCCATCGACCGCTCCAACATCTTATCATCTCTGTTTGCTACATTCACATGTCACAGCCCACCTTTCCACCCCTAACTTGTACCACCTTTGTTGAAATTACAATTCTACACGTTATTTACTTATTCATATGTTTATACCATTACATTTTTCTTAGCATATTCCACTAGCAGTTAGGTACTCCAAAAACCATCACCTCTTGTATTATACATTTACCTAACCTACTCGTTATTAATTCTACCCACATAAGAATCTTCATACGTGTACGTACACTATACAATATTATTAACCATTATATCTTCCCTGACATTCTCACTTCTGTTTTTTTTTTCATTTTGTTTCGTCGCCCGTTACTCTCAAACGTACTGTAATGTATTATATTTTAATACCATGATATATAATTATGTTGTATGCGTTCACGTCATTCCTCACGAATTTCTCAACACCCTACTCGGCCTCGAGCCCATACATGGTGCACATATTGTTTATATAATTCACGCGGTGAACTTATATTATAATACGTGTGAAATAATGACCGAAGAGTATATGCGATACGTATATTTATGCGATACGTATATTTATGCGATATAATATTATAATTTATAATATTGCGCCAGCATAACGAATTGCGTGTACATATAGCGAATAAATTAGTTGCCGCGTGCATTTGTATAATAATGATTATTCGGATTGTGATTAAACTTTGACGTATAATAAATTCAATTACAGAAATGCAGTCACATCTGTCGTCGCACGACTACCAAACTACAACGTGTCGTCGGTACGACTGCAGTAGTGGTGTGCGATTGGCGAGGGGAAAAGGGGGCAGGGGCGGAAAAACGCAAATCGTATGACATTGTATATCGAGTGTGACAATAGTAAAATGCACCTATGTTTTATTATATAATCGTACGCATAATATATCATTATCGGTCTTTTTTTGATGCAGTCACTGGACAACGTTCCCATTTTGATGCATATATTACCACCGAGAACACTGTTCTATACTTTCCTGCAGTAAAAAACATGTAAAATACAAAACATGTTAAATTTGAAAATTGTCAGAAGCAAGTATAATTTTTTACCGGACAACCGCCTCATGCCTACTCACTACGCGCCGGGTTCCACTCACCCCGATCATTGGTCACAGTAAATGCATAATTCCGATAAATGCGTTTTTTGTTTGCATCGTATAAATCAATATATTCCTACAATGCATTGTCACAGAACGAAAAGCCACCGGTAAAATTCATAAATTATATCTAACAATGTCATTTTATAATGGTTAATCTATGGATTAACAAGATTTTAATTTTATAATCGATTAACCTCCCTGAGGACCATATTATCTGGAAAAGTTTCTTGTTAACATATTACAGTTGATTTGTTAACTTTACCGAGGTTTTTCGTAAGTTGTATATTATACATGGTTTCTCACCGAGCGTGCGCACACTCCCGTTTTTCATTTAATAATGCATTTATTTCAGGATTAAATTTTTAAATTTTTTATATTGCTTATGTGTTTTGTATAGAGGTAAAAACTCCTGTTTTTCTGTTTTTTTTTTTGAGTTCCCCTATTTATACTGTAAATTATATTATGAATATATTATATAATTTTTTTTATAGAATAAAATAGGATGTGCATATTTGATGAATCGTTCTGTATATTGTTGTCCACCGATTATTATACGTACTATGAACTCACTACACCCTTGCTTATTTAAAAGCTCAGAAGTGACTAAATTTTTGTAATGGAAAATAATATTATATTGTTGATTATTGTATTTTATTATAAGAAATTATCGCTTTTTTTTTTGTTTTTGTTTTACTGTAATAATTCTTAAAAACCTCGAAAAGTCGATATTTAAATAACGAGTATTGGGCGAGACAAAACGGACCTTCAGAACGTAAGTAATGTAGACAAATAATATACGAAAATGCACTATAGAAATTCCCGTGGGTCGCATGCACTACGGGCATTTCGCGTTAACAAAGTTTTTTGGTTCCGTATTTTTTTCTTTCCATTTACGAAACCAAATAAAGATATACAATTTATTAGACTTGATTGTTAAAAACGAGTACAAAAGGTCGTCGCATGCCTGTTGTTTTTGGGGAGTGGTCTTTCTTGAAAAAGGCGACGGCGGCGTTAGCGACGGCGGTGTAGAGGAAACGAATTGATGGCGCCAGTGCATTGGCAGACAGTATCGTTGTCTATAACCATGGCAACATAGCAGTGTATATAGTTTAAAAGTTAGATTACTGATTAAATACAATTATTCAAAGGGTTAGCGCCTAGCAGGGTGTAGGGCGGGTCATCGTGTGCACTGAGAGAGTGCGTGGCAGGTGAATATTTTGGTGAAAGAGGGGTAGACGTTCGTGTCGGGATTTACGATTTTTATCTATTTGAATCGGTCAGAAAAAAAAACACACCCAAATAATAAACTTTTACGATAATTGTGTGGCGTGGAAAGGAAACTATATAGAATACTAATTTTGCGATTGTCGGCCAGTAGAAAAAATATAATGATAATTGTGGAGTAGGTACGTTTTAGGAGAATAACGATTAATCAATCGCAAAAAAGTACGAACGAGGAAATTTATCTAAGGAAAAATAACTTTAAAAAAAAAGTAAAGAGAATTACACAGAATGAAGTCTATAGGTACATAATATCTTATGAAATATCCCTTCTCATTACTACTTGCTCAGGATTGATAGCTTCCGGGTTTGTTTAAAGGGTCGATTGGATTTTGCGATGTGTTTAGAAATTGATTATGGTTTTAGTGGTCACGACTTTATTAAAGTAACAATAAATTAAAATTTTTATACGATACACAATACAATATATTTCGAAAATGCTGCCATATAAAATTAATGAAAAAATCTATCATACCATATACGGAGTGATTCACTATAGATTCACTATACACATTCACCCCCATTTTTCATTTAATAATAAATTTATTCGAATTCTTAATAATTATTTTAAGAAACTTCAAATAAACTCAAAGACAATATTTAAAATTCTTGAGATTTATTAATATTAGTTAAAGAATGTTTTGTGAGACGATACAAGCTTTATTTTTCAAACGATTACACTAATTTTTTACTGTACATTATTTAATGTATTTAATTTTTTTTTTTTGAGAACTTTGATGAATCAAATTAAAAATTTTATTAAGTAGTTTTTTAGTTATTTAAATATGTTTATAGTGTTTGTACAAAGAATGATAGCCTTTAAAAATGATTTTGCAAAAATTAAAGATAGATTTTTAAAATTAGAAAAATGATTCACTGAATAAAGAGAAAGTATAGTTCAATTAAAAAAAAAAAAAAAAAAAAAACAAAAAAAACAGAAGTTTGTATCTCCACAGAGTATTCTTTAAGTAATGAGAAAAAGTTAGAAAAAGTTTCAAAAAAATTAAAAATATGGTCCTCAAGTGTATTTTAAGTTTTAAGAAATAAAATTTTGATTAGCTGCATTATTAGTAAAAATAAAGATATAAAAATACTTGATGAATCACCCTTTGAACACCATATTATATATATATTACAATTTATCGTCACGTATGTACACATATAATATATGTTTACAAATTGTGTATTGATAAGGCTAATGATTCGGTATACAGTTGTTATCGCAAATTTATCTATCGGTATCGGTTCATGGTTTTCACTAAAAATGTTCGGTTTTTAAGATATCGTTTATCGGTTTTATATGCCATATAGTGTAATATTTACATAAGATTATTAGAATATCGAGTATTAGTAGAATAAAAAGTGATATCAGTCCATTCTTTAGTTATATAGGTCAGCGCCACTGTGTTCGTAAATGATAAAAGTATTCAGTAGTTGTTCAACTATTATAATGTACAACTATGTGTATAGTTTACTTCCGGGATATACATGCAACATCATATTACCGGGCTTATAATATCCGCATACAAATTCGCTTTTACCGCCAACCATTTTCTTATCAACCCTAAAACCCTTCTCTCTGCGTTATGAGTAACATGCACCTATAAATGTAATATAATATACAAACGATAAGTTTACGAAATTCAAAAACCATTCTAATATCCACTAATTAAAATTTACGTGCATAATATATAATTCATTATTATTACCAATTATTCAATAATTATTTAAACTTGAATGAAAAAAATATTTGAATAAAAGTATAAATGTATTTAAATACTTAAACATATTTATGCAATTTAGTAGATAGTTATTATTTTGAATTCGGTGGGAACATATGTATATGATTGAGTATAAAAATATACTAGACATTTTTAGTATTTTTAAATGTAAAATCGCAATTTAATTACTAATAGGTATTTAAAATATTTATTTTCTAAATGAATTTGAAATATATATATATTTATATAAAAGTATTTATTTTAAACTGAAAAAAATCTTAAGTAAGTATATTTTTGAATATAACATGTACGTATATTTGATGTGAAATTGTCGGCACTGAATATTTTGTTCATTAAATTCATCACATCTGCTGTTTAAAACATTCTGATGTACTGTGTTATATTATATTATAGGTGCAGTTTACTGGTCTTTGGCCAATTTTTTAAATGACATGTATCACAAAAGCTCTATTCACACATCGTTGATCACGCCAGTACAGACACATATTAAGCAGCGGTCAACTTGTAACAATTTTATTAGATTTTACATAAATCAATTCGTTTTATATTATACCTATTATATTACGTTTTGGATTTTAAACATCACTATATTGTATAATCAGATGGTAAACGATTTATAACAGCGATTGCATTTATCACATAAATCACCAAAAACGATACACACACGAAAACTCGTTAATATATAAGTATAAAATTATGCAGCTATATACACACGCTACAAATGTTCACCGAATACAAGACGTGTTCAATCTAAACAATCCAAAAATCGCTTTGTCGTTTTCATTTCTCACACAATATACTTTGCAAAATGGGTTCTGTTTTCCAGTTTTATTACCCCATTCATTATCATACTTATTCTCAATTTTTCTTTTAATCTTTTGCTTGTTCAAATTCTGACTTCCGAAATTTTTAAAAACTGTATTTCCCACACTTTCAAGTATTTAAATTTAAATAGTTTCTTGAGGCAATAAAATCATTTATTTTGTTCAAATGTGAATCAAAATTTTCAATTATAAATTCTTAAGTAAGTAATTCTTATTAAAACCTTTTCCTGTGTATTCAAATTTAATTTTTAACGACTACTTTTGAGTTATTAAACGTTATGTTTAAAGGAAATAATCCACTATAATAATAGGTTTGGAATATATACGAGGGCTATGACGATATTTCATAAATAATAGATGGTATAATTAACCATAATATTTTAAAATAAGGTCTTAAAAAGTTTATTTGACAATTATTTTGAACAATCAGAATTTGAATAAGTTGTATTATTTATGGATAAATAGTGTGTGAGGGGGTGGTAAGCTTGATGAATCATACTATATAATTGTAACACAGAGATAAAAAAAATGGTAATAAATATTATATTAAAGTTGCATTCTACTGCTTCTAAATTTAAACTTGCGACCTCAGCTGTAAACTATACAAAAGTGGAGTCATGATACATAGTTTTAAGCCGTCATTCGTTAACGCTATAAAATGTACAATGCGCATATCATATATTTATACATATTTATAATATATTCTCTCATTACAATGACGAATCTCAAAATATAAATATCATATATTATAACATATTATTATACCGTGCTGAGCGTGTCTAAAAAGTTTGAAAGTCTTAAATATTGTATGTAGACCAATATGGCGTACCAGCATGAAAAAGTGTAGCGATTTAAACTTAAACGAAAAACTTTCTTTGTCTTAAAAAAAATCAAACGGTTAATATTTTCATAATAATATAATACGTGTTATTATTATGATAACAGTACTTATAGGTACCTGTATCGACTACCAACACGATGAAAGTTATTGGTTATCGTTATTTTTATGATCGTCAGGTTAGGGTTTGTTTATAAACTTTCCAGACATGCCTCTCGTTCAACGATTCCGTCGCTCAAAATCTGATTCGATTATTATTACTATTATAGTTTTACTATATATTACACCGTGTGAGCACAAATTACCCATTTCCTGCATTTTTTTGATTTTATAGTCTCATCTCAGTCATCTAAATTTTATAAAAACCAGCGTGTTAGGCACGCTTGGCATAGGTACGACTTGTATCAAACTTTTTTTTTTTTGAATAAGATGTCGATTTTTTTATTCACCTGGATTTTTTTCAATAGAATTATCAATTTTTATTTTTAGTGTGCCTAAAAATATTTTCATGCACTGTAAATACATATCCTTTGTTTTGTAGCGTGAAAAAACTAAACCACAACATTTATATCAAAACAATCAATGTTATATAATTCGAAATAATAATTATCATTATAATCAAAACGTTTTTAATATATTTTTGTTTGTTTTTCGACGTTAGATGGTAAGGTTATTATTTTTCTTGTCGTTTTTATTTCACTATCTCATATTCCCTCAAATTAATATAGGTACGTATACGAACAAAGATACAGATGCAGAAAGACTTTATGACGTGTACAATATTGCTATAGCGTGTGTGGATGCGACACGATATTACGTTCGTTGTCATTACCACTGCGAGAATATTGAGAAGGTTATTATGATTATTATTACTATTATTGTCATCTGTTTGCGCACGTCGACGATCGCGTTGGTGTATGATATGGAAATGAGGTAGCTCGTGATTTGCATCAAACATATACATATATTTACTTACCTATGCATCGTCATAATAATAATAATAATAATAATTTTTTTATCGGATTTCACCGAGTTCGTACCGAAATCAAAAAGGTATACTATGAGTATGCTTAAAATAAATTTGTACCGGAACTTAAAAAGTCATATTGCCAATATTTGAATCATTTGGTTCAAACAAATTCTCCTTTCCCCCCCCCCCCCCCCCCAACACACACACACACACACAAGCAAAATGGGTAATAATTATTTGAATATTCGGAGAATTTGGTGTAACTACTAACTCTACATTGGTTACATTTATATTCGGGGTGCGTGTATTACCGTGTATGCCGTCATAGGCCTGTGCGTGGCACTTAAATTGGCACATCAAAATATTGTTAAACACACCTACGTAAGATTATAAGAATATTTTAATATTTATTGTTAATTTTATATATACATGCTACTCCAATATGCAACTAAAAATTACTTATAACTGTATAGGTGATTTGGTAGGCAACTCAGTGTGTTAATTGTCGACATTTTTGAGATGTTTTTACAACATGAATATTACATCATATAATCTCACAATATCCATTTAACTAATTAAATAAGTTAATAAACGAAAAAGGCATTATTGAAATTATTTTAAAAAAGGATCTAAGGAAAGTTATCATAAAAACAGCATAACGTCCTATACGTATTCCATTAAAAAAAAGTACACTAAAATTTTTAAAAAAGGTGTAAGTACTCATATCTCTCTGTAGTTCCCCTACCGCTAGAAGTCTAGCATTGATAATAATATACTTATAATGCCCTTACCACCGATTACCTTTTACTGCGGTGGTCACTTATCGCTACTTTAAAATACTGGATTATTATAGTCTGCCACGTTCAGCAAACGTTGACTAACTCTACAGTGGTCCTCTGAACTGAGTGCACTCTCATACCTGCAGTACGTAATATATAATTCCAAATGATAATATCACTATTATTGTGCACGTGACGCATCGCACGGTTTGAAAAATAATCATGAGTACTTATACGTAATGTTGTTATGGAACCGATGATAATTTAAATGGTCTATACTAATGATTCATGCGTTTGCTTCCACATTTAATCGCATGTTGTATTATAGATACGAGTACCTAAACGCATTATCTGCAGCTACGGTGTGCCTAGGTATATAATGTTTAAATTGGCACGTACAGTTCTATATAAACACACACGCACACACGTCACACACATATTATATTTATATATATGAGTTAAATATAATACAACAATATGAACGTTGATTTAATAAAAAAAAAAAAAAAAAAATAAAAAAAGGGCTTAAACAAAAAAAAATAGTAGTAGAGCTCTGTCCCACTATTTCAACCGTGTCCTCCCAAAAAAACCACAGTTTGAGCACCATAGACTTTGACTGCTGATTTTATTGAATTTGGCACGTCGTAATATTACGGGGGACAATAAACTATGAATATGTGCTGCAGGGTGAAATAAAATCAACGGTAGCTTAAATTCCTGAGAATATTTAATTATACATCTATATTTTACACTTAAATCGCTAATGGAAATATGGTAAATTGAACTAACTTTTGCTGAAAACAAATCGCATAAATCCTATAATAATATTAATATTATTTTATGCCATATTACTAGGTAGTTGTTATTAACTTTTAAGTCGATGTATCGTGGAGCGGTATGAATAGGTTCGTAATATAAAAAGCTTATATAAACCTAAGTACCTCCGTTGAAAATTAAATACCTAATATACGGAATGGCGAAAAGTTCTAAGTACGTGCGAATAATATTGTAATAATATTATATTACATAAAAATTAATAAAATCGTTATTTTTCATTTGAATATTTAGTTTCGATACTTTTAAGTAGTTATAAAATAACTTACGAGAAACATTGCATTACGTTTCCAAGCCTTAAACATTAGAGTTAAAAATCTTATGAAGTATTAACTATAAATTTCTATAAATATCTCAAAATATTATGAACAATTTATTATGTCTAAAAAATGGTAGGTACCTACTATAAATTTCTGTTAAAAATGTTAATTACCTACGATTATTCTTTTTGTAATTAAAACAAACAAAATCGATGTCGACAAAGACTGACAGTGTTGCGTCGTTTTCTATAATTTATTATATATTTTTCTCGATTATTTTATTAAGTTTAGGTAATTTTTTACCTATGAGTGTAGAATTTACCCAAAGTTTTATTCCAATTTTCCATCAAAAACCATCTTCAAAGTTGAAAATATTAGAGCAAAATTAATATTATATGTATAAAGAAAAAATACATATCTTTGTAAAATTAATTCAATCACCGTTCCGCTCAGAGTCTAATATGTATTTTCAAATCAACAATCATCAGCCGTATGTAAATGCTAAATTATATGTAATTATATGTACAGTGGCGCCGCCGGACTATGTAACTACAGCAACAGGTATGAGTAATAATATTTAAGCCCCCTGAGGACTAATCACAACCGATTCTGCTTCAAACCCCAATAAATTATACGAGGACGATGTGTATACATAAATAAATAATAAATAAAATATGGGTAGGTGCTTACTGTTATAAAATTGTAATTATACGTTTCCGCGTTGAATGTATAATTTTGTTTTTAAGATACGATATACGATTCTGTTTGTACGCTGTAATTTTTTTCAAGTATTTGATAATAGGAATTATATTATCTTCTCCCACTCACGATCGATTGGTAGGAAATCGTGTTTAAATAATACTATCAATATACATATCGGTAGCGATTTTCTCAGCAGTTTTTCCTTGAGTGTGAATAATAATAAGGAAGATAATAATACCGCCTGTTGAAGATATTTTTCTATATATATATATTTTTTTTTCTATAGTTATTTTAACATGCTGGTTTTAACGTAACATTTTTTTAACTATCGCAATTTCAGTCGTGTTTCATCAATAACTAAAATCCAATGAAAAATTTTAGCATATCTCATTAGTAATACTGTTGTAGTATTGTGCAATATAGTTATTGATTTTTATAATATAATAATATACCGTTTATGAAATTATTTAATTTGACTCGTAAATGTTTTGAATGAAAAGACGGAACTGTAGAACACGCGTACATACTACAAAATTTTATTATTTTTAAAAGAGAAAAAAAACGCGGAAAAATCGATCATCTGGTAACAATATGTATGTCTTCGCTGCAGGCCGCAGAACAGAAGAATTATTGTGCGCGTCGTGATGTTATGTGCCAGTATAGTTGGATCAGTGCAAAATATTGTGTTTCATACAGTAGACGAAGGTAAACACAATGGTTTCTAAATTCGACCTGCTTTCATGACCTCTGAATTTTTGTAATATGCGTCGTAAGTGATGATGGATTCGCCGAGTGGAGATTTTTGAGAGTGGAAAAAAAGGGGATTTCTTTTGATGAGTGTTAAGTTGACAATAGTGATTGATAGTCTTAACATTATGAGCAAGAGAAAAACGAATAACTGAGCATTTGATATTAATTTGTATAATATTCGGTTTACTCGGCTATAATGGTTTCCCACTCAAGTACCTACACATATTATATATTGCAGGATTTCGTCGCTTAGATATCTGTACACAATATTATGCGCGTATATCGTGTTATAAGTTTATAACTTTCATCTGCAGGTCTTTGTAAACATAATATTATGGTTTTAGTTATTCAAAGCGACTGATTATTTATATAACTGTACAGACTCTATATTCGATTAGACCGCTACTATATATGCGCATTATAGTAGTATTTATTTCAATTTCATTATTAGACAACCATTATTATTATTACACGGATCATTTCAAGTTCTCGAAATTAAACGTATGTGATAACGAATCGTATAATATAATAATCATATTTTATGTGTGATGGAGTTAAATTAATTTGAAAACATATAGTTCAACATTGTACGGATTTTCGTTAACGAACATCTGCTTAGAAAAACAAATATTATCTGATTTCTGCTTCCTGCAGTTTTACAATGTCACTCACGCGATCGGGTTGTTTTGTGACATAGTTTTCGATTAACTTGAAAAGTATGTAAAATGCGTACAAACCAATTGTAAAATTTAAGTCCAGCACTATAGCGGTATGTTCGACATTGATTTTCACGGAAAGTTTATATTTTGTAAACAAAATCTTAAAAGCAGTTGAGTAACACGAGATCTTCTCGAGAAGAAAAAATACTCGCCTCCAATTATCTTTTTGTGAATTACTCGTGTCCGTTCTCAGCATTAAGTTGCCTCAAAACTGATATAGAACATTTGTATCAAGAATATTTGAAAGTGATATTTTTAGCATAATATTACGATTAAAAAAAATTAAAATAAAATAATTACATGTATTCAATAATACATAATTTAAAATAAAAGAATTGTTATAAGTAGACAACAATAATAATATTATTACATACAAACATAAACAAATTCACAAAACTGATCGCTAAACCATGTTAAAATTTTTGCATTTTATTACAATCACTTTAAGTTCAAATTAATCATTTTATATATATGTATTTATATTTTTGCAAAGAAAGCTATAATTACTTATTTATATATTTAAACGGACAAATTATATTCTAGTATATTCTAAGGTGGGAACCGATTCTGACGTTTCGGGATCAGTCTTATAGGAACTATACCGGAAATAAAAAACAGGAAACCCGTATATTTATATATATATATATACATATTGTATTTTCACCACACCCCCTTGACGTCAAGGCTGTGGTCGTCGTAAACACCACAGCGTTTGAATTTTGCACGAATATTAATAATATAAATAGTAATATCATTGAATATAGGTACGTATATCGTATACAATAATATAATATAATATTATACTGAATGGTAATATTATTAATAATAGTAATAATAATCGCGTGAGCATGACAAGTTTAAACCACCGTCGCTGCGATGACAGTCACGCACAGCTGCAAACCAATCAAACGCGTCAATATTTTATAATAATATAATATCATATTATTATGACAACGACGACGCGACGAGACGGTTTGTCCGTCAACGTAAATCTATTATACAACGATCGACACATACAAATATGACACCGTGCTGTATAATATTTTAATACTAGTATAGATATTAGTTATACATAACTTCGTTATTACGTTCAATTAGAGAGTATTCAGACGATATCACATCATAATATAAATTATAATAGCAGATGATCCGGTAGTAGGTAGCTTCCAGAAAATACTTAATAAGACTTAGTTGTATATTATCGCCGAACTGCGCACGCAGCTTCTTTGAGAGGTAAACAGTTTGATAATAACCAAAAAGATTCAACTATATATTAAACTTCTATGCGAAGTCACATAATTAATTTTCCGTAGATCCCTGAACACTGTATTGTTTAGCCTCAGTAAGTGATTATAATTTTGTGTAGATTAATCCGAGTTAATATGATATATCGTATTTTAAACGCACACTTGAATTTTAGACACATCAGCGATTTTGTATAGATATAAAGCTCGTGTTTATGAATTGTAAGGTAAAAATAGAAAAAAGTTTAAATAGTTAAATTGATTTATTAGAGCGTGTTCAAACAAACAAATAAAAAAAAAATTAAATAAATAAATAAATAAACAAGTAAAATGTGATATTTAAAAATATTCCAGAAATATTGATCACATTAATAAACATATCCAATGAAAATCTGTATATAGACATAGACCATAAGGGTATAAAATATAAATTATTGTAATTCGTGATTAATTAAAATACTATAATATTAAATAGTTATTGTTTTTACTGCTATTATCCTTATTCCTACACTTTTCATTGGTGTCTTCAGACTTAGGTTAAGTTAGGTAGGTAGGTAGGTATGTTTTAAGTGAAGTTTTTGTCTACACATTTTTACTTTAATTGTTCACCTAAAGAGTAGAAATCAATGTTTTAATAAACTTATGAATTTGAATACATTTTCGAAAAAAAAATCAAAATCAAGTAAAATGTGTTATAATAAACCTTAGATTTTAAAACGAAGAACAAATGCAGTTCACGATCACAGTTTAATTAATTGGAACAATCAAATACCTAACTGTTTAAACAGCCAATGAAACGATTAATGTGTATAAACATTTTGCCGATTATATGTTATTATAGTAGCGCTTGATGGATTGCCATTCTAAATATTATAAGTACGTACTTGAATAATAAATGAAAAAAAAAACCATTGACGTCGCCTCGTTCACTTCAGATGAGTGGTGCGACGAGTGACCTCAAATTAGTCGCACCGACCCCATTTACAAACGAAATTAACGGACCCAGATTCCTTACGAACTATGAATTTAATTTTGATTATATAAAATGATTACAAAGAGTAACACTCAGTTTAGAGTTCACGCCTGTCCCCCAACCTAACTTTAAAGGCGGCATAAAAGCTGGTACCACATATTTGGTCTGATAAAATTAGTGGAGAAAAATGTTTACAATAATTAAAACTAAAAAATACGTCAATAAAAAAAAACTTTCCGAAACACTAAAACACATCAAAAAAATAATAAAAAACTATCTTCAATATGAGTGCGATGAATTAAACCTGCCTACCAGCTGGAATGTCTAAAACATGCCTCCTAATCATTATTGAATATTTGGTTAATCATGTGTTTGGTGAGGATAAAACATTTTTATCCATTATAAACATTTTAAGATGACTCAAATTTTAACTTGTTGTCTAAATTTTTCTCTAAACATATTTACACATACACACAAATACATAAAGTAAATTTCTCTCTAAACAATTTAGTTTCCGAAAAGAAAATTTTGCATTCGTTGTACACTTTAGTATAATATATTATGTAGGTACTATTTATGTTTTGTTATTTTTTTTGGCATGTTCCGAGATATAGATAAATTAATATAATATTTCGGTTTTATATTCAAAATCTATTAATATCATGTGTGTTGTAGACGGACTTAACTTTCTGGGAGAAGGATGAGAGAGGAGGTAGAAGTTTATAATATCCGCTAATATATACTCCTACTTAAGTAATTACTGGTAATTGTGAAGGTTAAAAAAAACATTTAGTTGTCTTCATCGGCGTAGGATCTACAGTAAATTAATGATCATTTGAAAAATGAACATTTAATTAATCTCTTCAAATAAACGAGGAAAATTAGCCTGAGTACGAAACCTGTGACTCGAAACGACTATCGAAACATTCTTAAGTATACAAAAGACCAAATCGGAAATTTAAATTACGATGTCTGGAGGCGGTTACCTTAAAAAAAAAATACAATCCAAATCGTATTTAATTTGAGTAAGTAGACGTTCAGAGTTTCATTTGAATTACGCACAGTGAAAAAAAATAATTATAACTCTCGTTGGCGATAATCAATGTTTTATGTACGTTCTGTTGATCCGTGTGCTGATTAGGTACTACCTATAATGTAATTTCGAAATGATGAGTTGATTTCAACGTTAGATACAATAATTGTATATTACGAATCGTATACAGGTAACCATATCACATTCCGAGTGAGATTTTCGTTTACACATAGTCAAGTTTACAAACGATTTTCAATGTCGTCATTAAATTGTGATAGCTACGTATAATATTATGCAATTATAGTTCTATGCATACACGTTTAATTTGACTAAAAACGATATAAGTGTCACGATCCCGCCACTGTGTTAATGTAGGTATCAAATTACTAATTTTAATTACATTGTTTAAACTTTAAACTATTCACATTTAGTCAGTATTCGATCAGTATGAAATTGTTTTCGTTTTCTATGAAATAACACATTTTCAAAAGTATAAAAAATATATTTTATTTTGGAAAAAAGTCATGAAATTGATCTAAAATTCTTTTCAACCGAATTTCCATGTACATCAATCAAGTAAAATACGATTTTTTAAAATTGTAAAACCTTAATATTATGTTACTGATTTTTTTTTTTTTTTTTTGCTGGTTCAAAGGGAATTTTTTACCAATAGTAATAATAAGCGCCACTTTAATGTTATATATTATGTACCGGAAAAAAACCATTGCTCCCTCCCACGTCATCTGATTTATATACACGTGTGACAGTGACACACAAACATCACAGTAGTTATAGACAGACAGGTCATAAATTACGTTCGGACAATAATAATTATCACATTATTATCGTGTGGAATTTAAAGTTCGATAAATGCTGAGTGTCTGACATAATATTAAATTACAATGTGCAATGTGTAGGACGTATATGCCGCACGATAACACAATTCTGTACATTTCTAATATATATTATTATTATTTTATTTTTACAGCAACGGCGTTTTTCGTTGTTTTTTTTATTTCATGCATAAACAATATAATATACGGTTATAGCATATCATTACACGTATGTATCACAATATTATACACAGGTAAACAGTCATTATATTAATTACGCTGAGACCGAGGATAAATGTGTACCTACATTTTAGTTTTAGCTTTTGTTTTACAGGATATATAGGGTGTGGACGCCTTCGAGACGAATATCCAAAAGTAGAAAAAAAAAACCGGACAAAACAGAAATGAATAAATTATAAAATCGTTCGTGAACGACGTGACACATACTTTTATTGTAGACACGCAACAATAATACTGTAACGATCGCTATTAAAAAAATTAATAAAAATAGTTTTAGTTGAATAAAAATCATTAGTAGGTATTATAATGTATGTACCGCGCGTGTATGAGTCAAATATACGAACGTCGATGAAAATATTTTTCTCAGTCAAAATAATTTGTTTTGGTGAAAATTGCATTTGATCGCGTTTAAGTCGGTGCTCGTACAAATCAGTGGTATATATGGGTAAAATATCAGATGGAGGGGGCATCGCTAAGGAAAAATAACTTTATAGTCGGATTTATAGATAAGTAAATACCATTCGAAAAGATAAATAACTAGAGTGAATGGGAATGATAAGCTTTGTTGTCAACAGATATTGATAGGGACGTATATAATAATTTACATCAAAGTAATATAATCGTGAGTTTGGAAACACATATTTTACAAAGAAAATGCGTATACCGACTATTATCGTGGTACTTAGATTTTACGATGGATATTTTCAATTTAAATAGACTGAGCGACCGTTTACAAACTGTTATAAGATAAGATTGTGTGTGATCCTGTCCGGTCTTCATAGATGTACAAGTGATGATAAAAAAAAAAAAAATAAAAAAAAATATGACGAAAAAATAAATGTCCCGAATAAAAAGTTTTATCTGAGTTATTCGCCTTTAACTTGCGTAAGTGATTCGTATGTCCCAAAAAGTTTTCAATACTCAACATTATAGATATATCCATATGAACTTTTTATAGTTCAGAACTACAACAATGTGTGTATTGCAAGTTATTAGTCCATGAAACGTGTTAATCTTGCAATTAATTAAGTATATCAAAACATTATTACTGCCACATCGACGGTATCTATGTAAAAAAAAATTTAACTTTCTGATAAAATAAATTATTCCGTGAAATTATTTTTCCCGAAACTATGCACGATTCTTTGTACAAATAAATCGTCCACTTGTTATACTGTTTTTTCCATCATATATGTTTATCTCTATGACATCGGATATCGGACCAACGAAGATAATTTCTTGCGTTAATATAATAGATATACTTACTCGTAATAAGTATACTATGTAGAATGTCTATAAATATAATACGTTATTCACGTTAAGTGGTGTCGTAAAATTGTTCAGTTTGGGATTTTTGATAGGTGAAAGTGAATATCGAAATAACCGCTCAGGGAAATTTAAAATACTGACTGTTTTTTTTGTCTCACATAAGTACAATACGTGTTAGGTAATTAATATTTTATTTGGCTAAAGTAAGTTAAAATTTACGAATTATCTAATATCTGTTTTGAACACTTCCGTGTTTTTGTTATTTACCCTAAATTAACTTATTTGTACTTGTGACATAAGATCAAACATAATTTAAGGTATCTAATAGAAATCATAAATTTACAAATTCATCATAAAAATATGTGTGTTTAAATTTTATTATTTTATAAACACATACTGGTTGTTTCTTACGTATTCTATGAGCATGTATATAAATAGTAATTTTATAATATAGTGGATATTTTAAATATGAAATGACTGTGATTAAGATTTTGTTAAAAACGGATAATTCCTACATTTGAAAGCAATTTTTTAGTAATAAAACAATTTCTAAAAAAAAAAGAATTTAAAAAACGTAATCTATGTATATTTATAGAAAACAATGTATGTTTGGTATTAAAATATATATAAGTTATATCGCCAAAGGTTTCAATATTTCACATTTTTCCAAACCATGTTTCAGTATTCTCTTTCACTTTCTAAAAATCCTATTTCAATCAAATATCATTCAGTCAAGAGCAGAAATATATTTTGGTATTACCTCTTAGCACATATACGCAATGTTAAATATACGCACCCTATTTTCAAACTAAATTCAATTCTGATTAGTAATATACATGTAATCCATGCTGTAATCGTTCACGAGTCGTTTGTGTAGGTACCTATATAAGCTATGAGATGATCGGTCAAACAGTCGATTGACAACTGCTGGATTACAGAATAATCTCGTATGTGATCAAAATTCACATTTTCCATTGGAATGGAAATAACATTGGGACGTATATATTACCGGGCACCTATACATAATATTGAGTTCAATTTATAGTAAATATAAAGGAAAAACCAGAAAAAAAATTATACGATTTTTATTCGTCAAATATTTTTTTTGTTGCACAATAAGCCACTATTATACTATTATGATGATAAAAGTTTCGGTTACGAGATTTTTCTACGTATACATTACTATGAAAAGATTCTTTGATCCTTATTTTTTGATATATTCAAGCGTCGAAGCGTTCACTCCGAAAGTACCCTTTTTACAAACTATCTTAATTATCTAGTTTTCATATTTTTATGTACAAGAAAAAAATAGAAAAAATAATAACTAAAAAGGTAAATTCGGGTTTTAGAGTTTTAGATATTTTGATTATAAGTACTGTACTTGGATTGAAATTTTTACTGATGTGTTCCATTTGATTCCCAAAACGTATATTATGTAATTAAATATATTGAATTCGATAAGAGCGTATAGAACAAAAAATCAAACAACGTCAACGATGACACATTACTATATTAATCCGGCCGATTTGAGGGCGAGGAAAAAATTTAAAAAAGTTCTATCCACGTTTCACCGATGAATTGATTAAAAAAAAAAAAAGTAATACGAAAAATTGACGGGTGCAAACTATTTTATATTCCATGTAATGCGACGAACATATAGACGATATTACGCATAAATATACTATGTTAACGTTTCTTTTATATAAGAACCGTTAAATACCTACCCCTTTCTTTTTATTTAAAAAACCTCATTTCATTCCTTGTCCCTTAACTAGTTCCTTCTCTCACACTTAAAAAAAAAAAAAAAATGGCGTGTAGATTATTGGTACAAAAATTAACTGTACAAATACTAACTTAATCAATACAACATTCATATTATAAAAGAGCATTAAAAAGAGATTTTTAAATTGGTAAATTTGTAAATTATTTGATTCTAACCCTTCCACTAATTGGTTATATATTACTATTGTTTTTAAATTTTAGAATAATATTGTAATAATAAAAAATAATACAATATAATAGCCGTAAAAAAAAAAAAAAAACAATACTAATGTTAAATCAATATTTAAATTTTTGTAAATATCCATAATTGTATGAAATTGGTGGAATGAATGGGCTCGTGATTTTGATTAAAAACATTTGCAAGACGATGAGATTCTTCGTTTTCAATTATTGCGATGTGTTAAAACTATATTTTCAACGAGGAAAAAAAAGAATTACAACATTTATGTAAAAATAAGGAAATAATTCACGTTTATTTTTTTCAAAAACAATAGAACCCGTCGTCCTTTACCGCGCTCCTCAAAAGGCGAGTAGATCCTTAACAACGCTGTTCACGTAGGTAAAGGCAGTACATATAAACCTAAATATATGCCATTACTTGCGTTCGCCACATTAGCCAGTAAACTCGCGGAATTTCGTTTGTGAAAAGACACCGTATAATATTATAATACAACGATCGTTAGCCATGTTATTATTTCTTTGTTTTCGTATCCGTAGAAGTCGTGCCAGTTCAAACGAAATTCTACGTACATAAACAAAGCGTGTGTGATAATTGGCAACGACTATCAACTGCTATTAACTATTTATTTTATTTATTTTTTTTTTTTATGCAATTTTTGCACTCCTATCGTCTTGATTACACTCAGGTCTAAGACACATGCATGCACGTACACACTCACGCCCACGCAGAGACATAGGCCAAATTTGTTTACGTGATTTTAAACGGTTTACAAAAATAAAAACTAAAAAGAAGGGAACCCCGTACAACAAAATATACATATTATTCTTTATCTACGGAATAATATTCCGTTGTCCAAGTAAACGCATTTATCATGTGTTTTAGTTAAAATTTGTTAATGTTTTATAATATATCTGTAGTAGTTATACTGCGACTCAAGGTCTAGAACAGAAATTAAAAATACTGGTATCCGAGACCTGGAGCCTGACCTAACCCACGTATTTCATTTTCCGTGGTAACGAATTCGAAATTACAATTTATTGTTTTCGGTTTTTATAAATTCGAATTTCATATTATTATTTTTACGATGAATTACAAAATATAAATAATTATTATAAAACAGTTGCAGCAGGTTATTATTTTACTTAATATTTTAAGTATAAATTATGCGAAGTAATCAGTATAGTGTACCTAATGGTTTATTTTGATATGGTTATTTTATTTTTTTTATGATAGTGGAAATTGCGTCGAAGGCTATACGTTGTACATTGAAAATTGAATATGATTGTAGCATGGACTATCTGTAAAAATCAATTTCGTATTTATCGCACACTAAAACTAGAATCGTAACTATTTTTTTACTGATTTTGAAAAATTTAACAGAAATAGAAAAAAAAAATTAAAAGGTATCTAGAGGCGCCTAACCATATTCTGTACGCAGGAACATTACAATATTATACGCCATAAGCATTTCAATCGTATTTCCACACTTGACGATTTAAATGGTATATTTTTAAAATGTTTGTATTTGTTATAATCGCATGCAATTTTCAGAGTTTTTGTGGTCATCTACATTCTAAACCTAGTTATAGTTTATACATGCTAGATGGGCGATCGAATTTATGTTGAAAATCGAACGAAATATATTTTTATGAGAAGTTCATGATCGAAATGCGTTACCGGTTACGAGCGTCATTCGAAAACGAGAAAATGATAATAATCTCATTAATGGAATTATGAAGAGGCGTCATCGCGAATCCGTTTTCAGATGAAATATTTTTTTATTATTTGTATTCCGTCACAAGCGTTACGTATTGTGTATTACAATATAATATAATACGAGTCTAAAAAGCGTATTTAAAATAATTACTAAACGAATAATATTGAAATAGACGAAAACGAAAAATAAGAAATGCTGAAAGTTACTTTTCTTCGATATTTGACATTATTGTCACTATTATGTATCAGTTAACATAAATTACGAGTCTTATTTGCATTAGTTTTTGTTGTCTTAGGATGAGTCCACTAGAGGATCTAATCTAAGGCTTTAACACTCAGAATATCTAAATGCCCATCGTGCACACTCTGTAACAAAACAAACTAAAGCTAATACAACTTATTAAGTCCTAGTTCACTGTACACCCTGAAACGCTTCCGTCTATGCCTTATATAATATGCTAGAAACGTCTTGATTGTACTACGGTTCACAGTATTTTCCTCATTTCCACGTATTTTATATCCTGTGGTTTCACAATGAGTTATAACTAGTAATCAAATTGTCATTATTGTTATTGTGCCAGCAATTCTAATACTCACACCACTACGAAATCCATAATAGTACACACCTACGAGGCGCGTATAACATTGTCTCGAATAATTCATGTTTATATAGTTTCAGATCATTTAAGAAAATATTTTTTATATAACACATATATTATTATAAAATATAGATTAAATAATCTCTATGTTATTATTTAAGTGTTAACGTTTTTGAAAATTTTAATTTTGAAAAATGTAAATTAAATTAAAATATATTATTTAGATTTTTCTTACTGATTTTGTTTTTTTTTCATCCATAATCTACTCGTCAGTTCTTAATTTTTAAATCGCAATCAATATATTTTCTATTCACGCATACGAATATTGCCCAGAATAAGCGCAGACGTTTTTACCGTGATTAAATAAAACTGCAATTAGTAAAATACTATCATTTTATTATAACTTATAGAATTTACAATAAAACTACCTGACAGATTTTAAACATTGCTTGGTTATAAAATAGATTTATAATATATACAGTACAAGTATGCAAAAAATAAAAAAAAAAGTGGCAAAAACTGCCGTAGGTTGATACGAATTGAAAAATTAGAAGCTGCGGAATACGATATTATAAATTCTGTGTGTGGTATAATACACATGAGTTTATAAAAAATAAACGAACTTTTTAAACAAAACCGTCTCACTTAGTAATTTTTTTTTTTTTTAACTCTTTTGAACACGCAAATACTTGTATAAAGACTCTTGTCCTTGTGTCCTGATTATTTTAATACGCACATTATATTCGTATACACTGAACTTTTGTATTATAATTTACGCGGTGCGTGCATTGCCGTTGCTACATGTAGTCACCGAATACAATTAACGGAAAACCGGAAAATAATTACAGATGTACCCAATAGTTTATTTTTTTGAGTACGACGAGAACTCTTTAATAATATAATAATACAAAAGTAATTTGAAAATACATTCGTATCATTAAGGCACGAGAAGATATTTTTAAAATGTATAATACGACGCGAGTGATGCGTATGATACGATGTATATATATATATAATATAAAGGTATATACACACATATGTATTATATAATATATACCTATTATTATTTTATTATTATTATTATCTCGCAAGGGATGTTATTCAATGTGTATCTCCAATTTCAGCGAAAAAAAGATGAAAAAACACAAGGCGGAAAAAAACGCACGCGGACCGCATCGTACACTTATCATATTTAGGCTCTTGAGACCTATTATGATGTTTCATATTTGCTGAACTAACGATGTACTGAAATAAATTTATATTTCCATAAATGTAAAAGACGAAACCAATATTTTCCGAAAAAAAAAAGTGCAACGTCGTAATGATATACCCACACGTACTCGCGCAACAATATTATAATAAACATAACGACGACGACGATGATGACTATGATGATGATAATAATGTATTCATGTGCTAACCATAAAGAGTATGACTGTGAACATTATATTTTCGTTATAAACATTTTTTTTTTTGTCTCTTTGACCTCGCCTTATATACTTCACTGTTTTATATGTATTTTCAATGGCTGTAGGAATTGTTCATTAATTAGGGTTTATTTCGTTTACATCGTTGCATTTATGTAGTTAAGATATTTAAGATTCTTTAAAATTCAATATGCTACGTTTAACTCGTTTAAGTACAATAGAAATGTTAAGACTTTTTGAAATATTTTATTGTCCCCCTATCAGCTGTTAACCTACCAACATTTTTAAGGCCCCCAGATAAAGGTATATATTTTAGTCTATGGAAATTATGGTATAATACATATTTAAATAAGAAAAGAGAAGATAACAGATGCATGAGATGAAATAAAAATGAAATCGAAATTATCCAGAATCAATGTGAAATAATTTTGTATTTAAATAATGCATTTTATACATTAGGACACTAAGTAACAATTTCAACCCAAGTACGTTTAATCACCGTTATTAAAATTATGTATACTTTATCCAATGCCAAATGTATTTATTAAATAATTTCTTCGTTATTCTTATAATTATTTCCGATGAAAATAAATGTCAAGTGCGCAATTTCATGATATAATTGACAAATAAGAAAAAAAATACATTAAAATTCAAAAGATGATATTATTAATGTCGATAAGAAAAAATAAACATTCATTATATAATTTTGTTATTTACTAAAAACGTTTAATATATTCTATGTAATTGGTCACGTGGAAACGGTTAAAACAAAATGTGCTCTATGGTCTATGCAATATATTAATAAATAGCATGTATAATATTAACCTCTTCATTGTTTTAAGCGATGTTTTAAATAATCGCTAAAAATAATACTCATTCTCTGCCAAGAGAATATTATTTTTATACTATCCGTTAAATAGGTGGATGTAGAATAGGAGATATACTTAAAAAAAATTTCTCAGAGTAATATTTGCTTTGTAGTATCGTTATATTAAGGTGACCTCACAACATCATGTTATTTGGGAATTTAATAATAATATGAAAAAAACTCGTTGAATGCTTTGACGAAAACGAAAAATTCGTTTCTATATTATATTTCTAGATTTTGCTTTGTACATCAAAATAGAAGCATTGGTATTATTTCGTTGGTATATTATTATTATTTTTTTATATGCCCTTATTGAAAAATCTACACACACATATTATATACATGTATGGGAGCCTACAGTACACGATTGTTCGGTCGGTGTAGACCAAAAACCAATTTATCCGAAATTCTGTAAAGGTCAGCGTGGACATAGTGCTCTCAAAAGTCCCCTGAGAAACGTCGACCTGAGTCAATTGCATATATCTATCCCTCTAAAAATAAAATAAAATGAAAGGGAAGAAAAATCGCTCACCAGCCACAGAAACATACACACATTTTCACGTTTTATTTATTCCAAGATGAATGGCACAAACAATTTCACTGAGATTAGGAAGATAGCTGTTACCTAGCAAACGCCGGCAAAGGAGCTTCCCATATCATATCCAATATAAATAAATAGGTAAAAAAATAAAACGGCCTTCTTATAATCTTTTTTTTTTTGGCATTTTCAATTTCGCGACAATGTTTTCGAGCGACTTTTTTCCCTTTAAGTTTCTCATAATAAAATATATTAACTTTTACACACAAAGGGTGGTTTTGCCCTGAAATAACATCGCTTTGAGGAAATACATACGAAGCGTGTAGTACACGTTCTATGTTATATAATATTTTGTACCGCGGACAGGGCCGAAGGCTGAAAAGCATAAATTAGTACGTATTATAAATAATAATATTATAATGTACGCGTTGTGCATTATCTATTTTTAACCGAAACCGTCAGATCGCGATGCTGGGGCGGTGTGTTCGCGTGTGAAGTGCTTTGCGCGGGACGCGTTTAAAACACATTTTCGAGTATAGCTTTTATAGAACGTTTTATGTTTATCTTTCTATTCAAATATTTAAATACGACTGTATTGTGTGCGAATAAAATAATAACATTAATTAATCAATGAGAAAATCATGCGCGGTCTGCATCATCGAGGCTTAAAGCGATTAGCGGCTGCCTTATCTCGTCGGCGTACGTGTGCCCGTGAGCGTATACCTAGCTATGTCTTTAGGTGGCTTATAAATATTTTAAACACCCAGGTTATTAAGCGCTACTCGATTGGCGGTTGTTTTCGGTGGCTAGATAGTACCGTAGCGCCAGATTTACTCATATGTTATTGCCTTGTTTATTCGTTCACTCGTTATTTTATAAGTGTTCGGTATGTACGTTTACTATTACCGAAAAAAAATCACTACTGTGAGCACACACACACAGACACACACACACACACACAGACACACACACACACACACACACACACACACACACACACACACACACACACACACACACACACACACACACACACACACACACACACACACACACACACACACACACACACACACACACACACACACACACACACACACACACATTATCCGTTGCCTGAAAATCGTTAGAATATAATAAATAATATTGTGTACATAAATGATCCTAAAATAAAATATAATCATTAAACAGCAAACGTTTTCGCTAGTAAAAATACAATAATAATACATTTTTGTTTTAGATTTTTCGTTTCGTAGTCATTGACACGTTTACCACATATTATTCCGGTTAAATTGGATAGCACATCACTAACATTTATGATTTTAATGATTTATTATAATTAGTGGTTTTTATATAATGAAAACTAAATATTAATAAATAAATGTGAATGGATTGTTTTTGCATATCTTTAAAAGTTTTTCAAAAAATTGTTTGGTTATACTATAAAACGTATTGTAACTAATCAGCAAAAAATAAATGTATGTATTTTTATCGACTGAATACGTTAATGGTGGTTTGAATAACAACGGTTTGCTTTTTGATTTATAATAAATAATATGATAAAGCAAGAAATAAGAAGCTTTTATAATATAAAAGAAAAAATACTTGCACAGAAACACCTAAGATATTTTATAAAAAAAAAAAATCACGATTTGTATTTATTAAATATTGCGAATGATTCGTAGCTATATCAACTTACAATAACGAAACTTAGTTTTATAATTGAACTCAGCGTAAAAAGATTTACGCGTAGTACCTACAGGATAAATATGCTTGCACACAATATAATATGTCTTAACTTACGGGTCAGACTAAAATATACAACAAATTTATGTAGATTACATGTACTTATATCTATGAAACACCTATTAATAATCTAAATAAATTACGTTAACGTTTAAAACAAATCAATAGTCGTTGTTCAACCTATTCTTCAAAACGTTTATAAATACAGGATGAACATGAATAAAATTATACACGAAAAGTAAATTGCAAAATACTCATTAATGCAAATAATACATTAACTATGCATTATAATATCATATGTCTAAGTTAAATTATTGTAAACTATTTATTTATAAACCATATTGTTTTAATATCACAGCTACCACCACCATAATATAGCGTATTAATACTGTTTTCAAACTTCAGTGAAATATTAAACAAATCGAGCATGATGTCACCTTCGCCACCCTGCAATTTTGTCGAATAACGATTTATACAGCTGCAGGGCAAACGAACGGTCACAGTTAATATGATTTTATATTTTTAATTCTGTTTTACACAGAAAACCACTACTGACACGCAATGCGGGAATTTTCGTGCCCACAAAAACTGTTGCTGTAGCGTTCTAGTAAATCCATATAGTGCCCGGCAGGGAAAAGAAAAATACATCATTACTGTACAGGTAAACACAATTACTATTATTGATAATGTAATATTTTTCATATATTTTTCTAGTGCAGCAACGACAGCCAAACTACTGACTAACACGCCACTACAGTTATGCCCGGACGTCCATACCATTATTGCGGGTATCGTTAACTAATAGTAAATTTACTACTAAAAGTGTTATATTTTCTCTCGTGGCGCATGTACATTACGGAATTTATGTAAAAAAAAAAAAAAAAAAAATGTATACACGTTTATTATATTATATTATTAAATATATTATTACAATGTATTTTTTTTTTCATAATAAAATAACATAATACGAAAACGGATAAAACGCATGGGAATAATATACGGCTCGGCGCGTCACGCGGCAGCAGTGACGTGACGGTGCAGGTTTTCATTACAGTAAAATGGATATCTGACCGAAGTTATGTGACAGATTTAAAAATATATATATATATATATATAAACTAATTTGAAATATTTTTGTACATCTACAACAAGCGTACGTATATACGCAGTATAGTTTATGTATTGTGAGAATAAAAAAAAACGAAAAAAAAACCACTGGTTTTTTCACCGGGTGTGAACTTTGAAAGACACAAATTTTAATATTTAAAACTTTCCTGGAGGGGGGGGCAAAAATAAGCAATTCTTTCGTGTATATGCTACACTCCGCACTCGCTAACCAGCAACGCGATATTATGTTAAATTAAAGTAAAGCAAAATTAACTTATTTTTGAATTTATTATTAAAAGAAAACCTCCACAGCATATAAAACAGTATACGCGTTTTATTTATTAAAAAACAAAAGCAAACTCTTAAACTTTGATTACACACAGAATAAGTAAAACGAAACATATTATAAGGTAAAACTTAACGCGTGCTTTTGCACACCAAATATTATGTTTTGTTTTTTATTTAAACATTATTTTTTTCACCGCGGTAATAAACCCTGTTTATACAATACATAATAAAATCGTAAAGAAGTGTTATCGGTCTTGTTCGGCGTTTAACTTATTGGCGTATATTATTGTGAATATGAAATGTTAAAAGTTTAGTTATTATTTTTTTTTTTTAATGTTTTTGTCGGGAACCATTAGTATCGTATGCTTTTTTCACGGGCAATAGGTAATATCGTATAAAGTATCTCATATGTGTGTGTGCATTTTGCGCAGGAAAGGCCTGATACCGTAACATTGTAAAAAATATTTTATATACGTGTGCACTACACAGTACACACGTATACTATTATAGCAAGACATCCCTTAACGGGCAAGTAAATGTGAAGTTAAAAACGTAATATGAATCTCTCGTGGTGTAGGTACCTACGTTACGGATTAAACGAATAAAAGTGTGTATATTATTATTATTTTTTTTAATAAAATAAAATGATACGAAAACGGGTAAAACGCATGGGAATAATAATATGCTTCAACGCGTCTCGCGACAGTGGCATGACGGTACAAATTTCATTATATATTCTAAAATGGATATCCGACCGGACTATGTGACAGATTAAAAAAGCAATATATAGGTATATATGTTTTATAAATTAATTTAATTAATGTTAGACATATTTTATGAGAACAAACTACAAACCTAATAACCTTTTAAATAGTGGACACAATTTCAACGAACGATTGTGTCCGGTATTTAGAAGTTTATAAACATATGCCAAGGGCTTGAAACAAAATTGAAATTTTTCGATTAAAATTAAATTTTATTTACCGATATTAATTTTTTCTAACATAAACTTAGTATAGTATGTATTTATTTTATTATTTTAATTAGATTTAAAAAAAATATTTTTTCGAATTAAAATATATCACTTTTAAATTTATTTTATATGGTTTTAATTTTTTTTTCTATATACTTGGAGAATCGTCAAAACAGGCACAGGTAAATTAAATATTAGTTTTTAGTATTTTATTTTTGTACCTACTGTAGATAAACAATATTATACCTGTTTGCTATTGTTGAGTTTTAAATTTAAAATGGATTTACTGATATGATTATATATAAATAATTATAAAACAATTATTATTTTGATATAAATTATTGATTTAATTTTTTTTTAAATTCCATTATAATATTAAATATTTAGAACATCATTAGCAAAAAAATGTCGTTTTTATTTTTTAGAATAATTTTCAACGATTTTTATCGACAATTAAAATAGATTTTTATTTCGATTTTATGCACTGATGTGCACTGCAGGGTGACACAGACATACACACACATAATATAAGTACTTATAACGCCGTGACGATAGTAATTGAAATAATAATACCGGGTAGAGCGAGGAATCCGAAAATTGATTAGATCATCAAGATTTTTTGTTTGTTCTCTTCCTGTCGTAGATGACGACAATACAACGACGGCGTATTAATGTATCATTAATAATATGCTATTTGTGATTGCTATTTCTTAAACGTACTCAGCAATTATTATTATGAATGACAGAAAATAATAGAAGAACTGTTACGGAGGACGTTGTCATTGGAGCACAAAAAAAAAAAAAAAAAATATAATATAACGGATCGTCATCGTAACAAATATTTTATTCGTAAATTTTACCGACACACGCTTAAAACGTGATCCGTCTTCATTTTGCAGCGGTCCCTTCATTCGGTTATTATACGGCACGTGTAGGTTGACAATCAACGGCCAAACAACTAATTCGGCATGTACTCGTATACCATATTTTATTGTAATACACTTGAGTCATATAATAAGATGGTACGTTTTATTTATTTGCGACCACACATGATATTGTAATGTACATATATAGGTATCGTAATCGTCATCGTTGTTATCCCTGCAGTACGTGTACACGCATGATATCTTTAACGTTCGCAAAGACGATCAATGTAAAAGTTTTAATACATAGGTATAAGAAGATTCAAAGTCGATTCGAGGTCCCGTAAAGAGTATAATTTTACCGTTTTGATTTATTGTTATTATTTTTCGATTTGACGAGTTAATTTTGTTCTACCATATAGTATTATGTGCGACTACGCGACGTGTAGAGTTATTTCGCAATCAAAAGATATTTTATTATAAGTACCGATTCGTGTAGTATTATTTTTATTATTTTATTTAAACTAATTGTTTTCGTTCAATTCTATTGTGCGGAATTGTATATTATTATAATTTATAACACAATACAGGGCTATTCTAAATGAATCATATCTAATGCTTTGCACCTGGCTTGCTAAGTCACCTGGTTCTACGCCATTACTTCATCTTTTTTAAGGACTCTGGGAAAGATACTGTGTACGATACGTGCCATAATTATCATTAACCATAG
Source organism: Melanaphis sacchari (assembly GCF_002803265.2). NCBI lineage: Eukaryota > Metazoa > Arthropoda > Insecta > Hemiptera > Aphididae > Melanaphis > Melanaphis sacchari. The sequence goes on along the minus strand of NW_020271143.1, from coordinate 801,066 downwards.
AGGAGATGAAAAATTAGTGGTAATTAGGTAAACATTAAAGTTAATTACATCGGATATATGCATGAAATGAATTAAAGTAACGACTAGACGTCGTTGTTCGTGTGACTAAGGGAATAGTCACAAAGAATATTTGTAGATACCATTACCTTACATTTGATATTATTATTCTGTTATTTAGTGTGTCATACATAGTATTTTAAATCAAAACATTAAAAATATAACCAGCTTTTAAAATTGGATAAATCATTTTTAATAACCCTACTCATTTTTAATCGAGATGGGGATAGACTTTTTAAAAAACAATTATGTAAAATAAAAAATTTCGATCTCGATCTCGATCAGAAGATTTAAAAAATGATTGTGTTATACATGAAAAAACATTCTGTTTTCGATAATAAAAAAATCAAAAATATATGTTGTTTCAAAAATAATAAAAAAAGGAAAAAATAAATTTTTTTTTCTTCAAAAATATTGCACTGTAATAGAGTTTTAAATTTGACGAGAAGAAAAAAGTTTTCGAAAACACAGTGCCATAAAATTTACCGAGAAAGTTACTTCTCGTGATAAATGAATCAGCCTGAAGTGCAGAGCTTTACGGTCGTAGGCGTTCAAAACAAGTCACCATACTCAAATTACGCGGTTCGCAAAACTATAGATTATTACGGGTATGTGTGTAAGTAATATATAGCGGAAGGGTCGTCACGAAGCGCAATGCATTTGATTATTAATCCAATTTAGCGAGTATATATAATATGTTATTATATCCACCAATTATTACGTAACGTTAAAAAATCGACAGTTACAATAGTAATAAAATAAAATCCAAACGAAAGCATATCGTTAACGATCAGTTTTCGGTTCGTTTTGAACAATATTTTCTGTTATTATTATCGTGATACTATATTATTATTATTATACATTGTCGGTTGGACACGAATCAGTAAAATATAATGCTTGTAAGTATGCGAATTAAATAACTTGGGAGCTACTCGTATGAATTACAATAAAAAACATTAAAATTTTCAACTAACGAAAAAATCATCAATTTCAATTAACAGTAAAAAAAAAAAAAAATGAAAAGGTCTTAAAAATCAAAATTAGAATTTGACTAACCACGTTATAAAGGATAAAATGAGGGCACTTGATAAACCATTTTATGATTAAAATATATACGCGTATATCATATAGTTATAAAAAAGTGATGTGTTATGGTGGAGTGAGAACAACTGCATTGTATACTCTTTAGACTAAAATCAAATATTCTATAATTGTTTGTAATATTTTCAATTCTCAGACGGTATATTTCATATTATGTATCAGCTGGTATTCAGAAAAAATATTTGAAGAACCGATGAGTATTTTTATATATCCACCTCATATCCTTTACACTCTGCAGTATATTTGTATTATTTTTCTGTTTTAAAGTTTTCAAAAATATAAGATGTCATGAATGTATGGCTATTTTCCTTTAACGTTATCTATTGAGTTTTCGTGATTTAAAAGTATTACCTTACAACATATCCACAAGAGATTATTCCCAAAGGTATTAAATACTCGTGTCCTGACAGTTATATAATAGCTGTAAGGAAACTTTTTTTGTTATTTTTTGACAATTTAATGACAAAAAGTTTTTACCAATGTTACTTACCTACTTAAAAAAGTCGTGTACAATATACACACTGCAGATATGTTTAGCGATACCTATACATCACTAAATAAATTTGATATTATTAACATAATAATATAATATACGCGTGTATATAATATATGTATATATTTATATATTAGGTACCTATAACTGCATCAGTCTCTGATCCTCAGCGGCTCTAAACCCGCATAATAATAATAATAATAGTATATGCTCTCAAGAATAAGTCATTATCATAATAATTATCATAGTACGCGATTGCGATAATCGAGAGAATCAGCGGAGAAATATTACGGTTACGTTAAAACTTTTGTCATGAATATTTAAATGCACAACCATATAGTATAGGTTTGAATGGATATAATGATATACCTAATATTGTACCCATTATGTTGTTTATATTATAATGTCGCACACAGTCGTATACGCAATATATTATAATGTTTGATGGAATAAATAAACGGTTTGGCGAACACTGTATTTTGTTTGTACATTTATAATATTATACGTCAAGCGTCGTATCATGGACCTAATAATAATTTAAATAATAATAAATTACACCTTGACCTAATTATGTACGCTGCCACGTGGTGCTATGATATTTTATCATCGAATGACACCGCGCGACGGCAAAGTATTATATGTCACTGGATGTTGCAGTATGGTGAAAGATCCGCATTTTTAAATTAGTTTTAATTTCCCTACACAGTCGTGTTTTCAGTATAGAAACTTTCGATCCGTATCCGTTCCGAACGTCACCGGTCGGATAAACATTAAAATATATTCGAAACGTCAACGAAACATATTATATTAATATAATAAGTACCTACGTAAATATAATTCATGAGATAGGTAGTTGATATTTCAATTAAATACGACCGACACACATTTATCAGAAATAAAATTTGATACGAAAATCAATGCGTACGCGTAAAATATTGAGACACACTTCATTGTAATGAATTATGTAATAGCCATCAACTCAATACGAATATTATATTAAAAAACATTAGTGTCCATTATGTCATCGTTAATAATTATAAACCAACCGAAAAATTATCGCAATAATAATTGATCGCCGTATAGTTTTAAGCAATATATATTTACCAAAACAATAAAAATAATAACAATGCAAACTTGAATATTAAGTCTAAATTACGTTTTAATTAATACAAATTATGTGTAATAATAACGATCGAGTCTACCGATTTTCAATTATTATAAACTACTATAAATGTATCCATATTTTATGTTTAAAACTCAAGTTTGAAAATTATTCTTCGCAATGTCAATTACATGTTTAGTTTATGTCATAAAAAATACTAACTAGTATTGGATTTCATGATTATCGATGTACGATCAATAATAATAATTATAGTCATTCGGAAAATGATTTCGATCGAATTCCGTGCGTAGAATTGTTTATCTATCAACGTACAGTCACTAATATTACATTAATATCATCAGAATTGTTTGAATACTGTATCCATTAGTGTAATAATTATGTCGATCACTATGACGTTCCCGCGAAGACGTGAGTGTATACGCCTGTCATATTGTAGTACGAAGAGTGCAGAACGACTAATTATTGTGTCGGCAAAAAAATGATAAACATAATGTGTATGTTGATATAATTATCAACCGTTTGCATATATTAATTATATATCAAAAACAAAAGTTTCCGACGAACTCAACGTCAAAAACATCCCATACAAGATGCACATATTCAAAAGTACGCGAATATTTTGCATATAATATTATGTTATGGTTGCATTCAATTTGCATGCCGTCCCTTGAAAGGTTCAGTTCAAATTGCATATCATCTTTCAAAAAGGTTTGCGAGTTGCACGAGATTCATGAGTATAAAATGGGGCTATTTAATGTTATATATATTATTAATCGCATTACATTTTTAAAATATATATATATTTTAAATTTGTAATTAATTTTACAATTATTTATAAACTATGTTTGTGAATTTAATGTTTCTTCAATTGATTGGGATGTTTTTAAATTATTCGAATTAAAATTATGAAAAATGAAAAATTGTCATTTATGGAATCATAATAATATGTATACGGTATTCATTGTATAAATTCAAATTAAAAAAAAAATAAATATATTTATTATAAATTTTTCTTTATTATTATTAATAACGTGTAAAAGAATTTTTATGAGTATTAATGATCAAAGCTATACAACAATATATTGTACAACGTGTAGGCAACACACTGTACTACATTTATTATAGTTTTAAACATGATTAATATTCCACATGTTTGAAATGGAAATAAGTCACTGTCAATTAAAAAAAAAAAAAAGAACAAAAATAAATGTAAGGATCGCTCTTTTGTCTTTTTACTGCGTTTAAATTAAAAAATAAAATAAAATACCATTATTCTTTGTACAATTTGAGAACCCGTTAATGACATATCCAACACTTATACATTTTTTTCAATATTCAAAACAGAAATGTATAAATATCCAACGATAATGAAAAATTATTTTCGTCTATCACTCAAATTCATACTTGTACGATCAAATGTGCGTAATAATTAATTATGTTTTGTAAAATTTTCGATTCTGTTATAAAATATATTATAACCAGTAATCAGTTAATTAATAAATAAGTTTTTAATTTTTAAGAATTTTTGTGTGTAGATTATTTATGTCGATATTGATGGAGTTAGATTGAACAATAATATTTTCATATCTGGAGATAGGAAAATTTAAATACAAACGCAATCGATATTCTGACCCTAAACAAAAATTTTGTTTTAGGTGCAATTGCCCGGACACTTATACAATTTTTATAAATGGAAATATACTTGAATGATGAATACAATTTCGCGTAAAATTTTTATATTGTTAGAATATTTGGATTAATATATTAACTCGTGTAAAGTACTATATTAAATTCACATCATAATACTTAAAGACACAATCTAGATATTTAGTTTTAATAATCACTGAACACAGTCTTCCGAGTACCTGCTGTGTATAGGCTGCAATCGAGATTTGAAAATGGAATAAAAAGGGTTAAGTACTATTTGAGTACATTCAGGTGACCACTCGGGTGGTGACAGTAATAATTAGGAGTGAACATTTTTGGATGACGATCCGATAAATAGAGAATGAGTGTCTATTCTAATTGTTATAATCTGTGAAAATATTATTACCGACTATTCTTAAAGGTTTTTTTCTTAAAATAAGACTCAAACTAAAGCGTGGTCAGGACAGCTATAAGACCTCATTCGGTAGGCACACATATTTTAATAGCTCATTGATGATAATTTAATAATAATGATGTTTACAAAATATAAATAAAAGGTGAGTAGATGGTTTTTGAATTCTTTGCCACCAGTTCACCAATACATAATATATATATATATATATATATATATATACGCATTCAAACTGTCTGAATAAAGCACCTGATTAAAATGCCGCTACAAAGGTATCGAATAACCAAGTTGGTTAATCATTAAGTCTCTCCTTTCTAAAGCCATTCGCCTGTCGCGGTGCCTTTAATTTCGAAAATTGGATTACACGCACGCCGAATATGTATATTAGAACTGCGGCGCGGACTCGCGGATAAATTAGCGGGTTGGCTCGTCTATTGCATACTAAATTTTTGTCGGATATTTATGTCACGCGTACACCCACCCAAACGTACAAATGTATATATATATATATTTACTGTTGCAGGTTTATCGTACACCTGCATACACGTGTAAGTATACTATATATTATAATACGTATGTGATATATTGCACGGCACGATCGCACTCATATTACGTATATATTATATTATATAGGTACGTGTGTATGGTGAATGTGTAATCATATACCACAGTAGTATTATAATAAATAATAAATATACACAGAGACACATGCATAAAGCATAAATGTAAGCCCAACGAAATAGATTTTTTTTCGGAGGGGGGGGGGGGGGTGTCGCTACACTTTTTTAATTCACATTTGTCATTCTTTCCCTCCAACCGGCTCTAATTTTTCAAAAAAAAAAAAAAAAAAACAATGCATCCATCTCTGGAGAAATTGTAATTTTGAGCGCGATACAATAATATTATTGTTTTTGTTTTGTTTTTTAAACAACACTAAAAAATAAAAACAAACCACAATATACGCATATAGACAAAAAAAAAAAAAGTCAACCGCAAAGATAGTGGTTAAGAAACTCGATAAGAAAAACGAGTACAAGCGCCCCGGATATCATTATTATTAGCTGTTGGTCACCTAAAAACCAGGGTTTACGTTTGAAAAAAGAATTTGTTATACGTTATTTTATAATCGTTTTAATCAACTTTTGCGTTTATATTCAGAATTAAAATTTTTAATAATTTTTTTAATTTATAACTATTCAATAATTGGAAATTACGAGTGGTTAGTTCTTTTAATGATATACTATATATAACGTTTTTTGTTTGACGATTTATCATATATTTTGTTAATCGTTATGTTTTGTTTTGTGTTATTTAATTATTCATGTTAATCGTTTTCCGTTATAATTACGTTTACAAATTTCAATCGTTTTTATCAAATATAACGTTATTATAAAGTTTGCAAGCCTTTCTAAAAACAGTATTCGTGCTTTCGTTACTATCTACCGCCGCGTTGTATCCAACACGCGTTATTAGTGTATCAAAACTAGCTGTATTATTATTTAATGTACGCTGTGCCTTCCCACAGTATAATTGCTCCCTCCCCCCAACTCTTTATATATAATATTTATGTACAATAATGCACCGGTCTAGCCGCTTTCAAGTCACCCGCAATAATGTATTTTAGGCATAAATCGTAACGGATCTCAAGTAGATATGATTGCAAAACAACAGCTCGGGCATATATAGTAGTGGGATAGGATAGGTATAAGAAATGATTTTTATTTCGAACAACATTTGATATATGATGTTCGTGCACCTAACCTAACCAACAGGCTAGGTTAAGTTAAGGGATGTCACGTGTTCTGCGAAAACTTAATCAACCGTTATGCATATTATGGACGTGGCGTAATATCATGTTATGTAGGGGCCGGAATTATATTCTTTTGCATATTTTTTTTTTAAGTTTATGTAGTCAGACGGGGGTTCAAAATCTTTAAAAATCATAAAAACAGATGAGTAAATGGCAAAATTTTGTTTTGCATATTTGAGAATATTTCAAGTTAAAACAATATTTCGTGTAATAAAGAATATTAGAGAGTATACCGATTAAGTTTTATAGATATTTATGGGCGTAGCTAGGATTTTAATCAAGGGGGCAGTTGATAACCTTTTTTTTTTGCTTTTTCCATTCATTGTATAGTAAAAACTTACATGTTTGATATGAACGTTCGATATTTTTTTAAAAAAAATTTCTTAGTTAAAAATTTAAAATAATTAAACATTAAATATTATTATAAATAATTTAATCAAACTTTTCTTAACATGTAGTATTTTTTATTATGTATCTATTTATATATATTTATTATTTTGCAAATAAATACATATCTTTAGTTCAAGAGAATATTTAAAAGAAGCATATTTTTTTGCATATTTTACTATGATTTTTAAAGAATATTGAAAGAATATTTTCTACTTTTTAAGTGAATATTAGCATCTTATTTTGGCTATTTCAAAAGAATATAATTCCGGTTCCTAGTTATAAGTATGCATGCAGATGATTCCGAGTGACGTCGATGTACTCGAGATAGAAAGCTGGGGAGTTTCATTCTCTGGAATAATAATAATAAAATGCCATACACACACACACACACATTCGCACGCGCTCGTTCAAGTACCTTTATGCTGTCGTAGCAGGCGGTGACACGACCATTTTGAACCTCCACGTTGGCAGCCGGGTGCGCAAACTTGCAATCCGTGTCAGGTCTGGAGCACTTGTTCCGCTGGTATTCCCGGCATACCTCCAATTGCAGCCATCTGGAATCCTTGCCGTTCAGCAAATTGTTCATGTTTACAACGGCCATATTATCGCTGTTGTCTGTGTTCTCTGTGAACGAAAGAAAAATACGTCTATTTTATTTTTCCGGACGTGTGCGTGCAGTGTATTTGTTTTTGGGCGCTTGAAGCGTTTCGAGACGGACTGTAAAGAAAATATCCGGTTGACGGAACTACCTGTCGCGTATAGTGCAAGAATGGCAATGAACGTGAGATTCGCTACACGTACACTATTGACGACTGCAGTGCTCACGCAGTGCTCACCGGACGTTATTGGTTGATCACCGTAGAGTGGACCGACGGTGGCAAACGATTTCTCCTCCCTCTCCGGTTTGATGTATTTTGTTTTCTTCTGTCCGTTTTTCGGCTCGCTGGGCGGTGTGCTGGGCGTCCCGTAACTTGCCTATGTGTACTGCAAGTAACGGTGGTGATGGTGGTCGTACGACACGTGCGATTGTGTTATAATATTATATTATAACGGACGAGGGCAGAAGCAGTCTGAAAAACATAAGTAAAACAGAACACATCGATATAGTTGCGATTCGTATGGATTATAATATTATGCTATGTAATAGCTAGTAGTAAATATTATACATTATATCGCATCATATGTGTGTATGTGTGTGTGTGTAATCGAATTATGACAACGAATTCTAAACATATTATTTATGTGCTATATTTGTTTTTATATTGAATTTTTTTTTTTTTTTTTTAAACCTCATAAAACTACCCTCTTCCACGAAATGAATAAGGGGAGGGGCAATTTAATCAATATATCAACGATTAGGCCCATTCAAGCCATCGTCGTGATATGTATCGCTATATACGAGTATACGAATAATAAATATTTTATCGAAAATAATATTGTGTGTATTTTATAAAATTATTTTCATCTATAGATTTTAGTATTATTATAAATTATATAGTTGTGGACTCGATGTCATGTCTCATTCCTATAGCTACTATTGTTGTCAATTATTAGAGTAAATAAAAAAAAAAAGCCACTTATACAAGAAACAATCCGCTCATTCATTTTTAATAAGTTTTTGTTGCTAGACGTGCCTATTATCGACGTCCGGCACACTTGTTTTGTATAATATATAATGTTTATGTACATAATATAATACGTGCCAATATAACATTAATTACACGATGTAATTGCAATTAGAACATAGTTAAGGCATTTATAATATAAAAATAAGTGATTTTTTCTAATGTTTGTGCGGGTCATTTTGATTATATATATATGTAAGACGGATCGACTGTATAAAACATTTTTTATTTAATAACCGTTTGAATTGTTTTTATTATTCCCCGCAGATCGAGTGACGAGTATTATAACACTATATAATAACTTTATCTCGCCCCCGAGTCGACCTAAATGTACCACACGAATACGCATTGTACAGAGGTTTCGATCTTAAGAAAATTCCCGCGTGTCCTTGTGTAAAGCATAATATTTTGCGATATTCAAATCGTCACTTTAACGAGTAAATTATTTTAGAGACGCAGTTGCATCGGTGCAGATCTCAGAAAACGTTTTGTTACTATTATTATAATGATAATAAGATGAGTTATTTAAATTAAATTTCAACGAGAGCTGGCGATTAAAGTCTACAGCAGTGGCAAATCGTGACGAGGCATAGATAATAATGGGTTCATAATATCATATTATAATGAATATGTCCCAGTTTCTTGCGATATCGGCTAAAAAAATATTACTACCTATTTTTATCATTCAAAATAACTCGCTGGACACGCTTTTCTGTCGTCCGCCTGCGTGGTTATTATACAAAAAGTTATATTTAGACATTTAAATAATATGTATTTATGCATTTAGGAGACACCCACTACAACTGTCTCATAATGTATATTATAAGTTGGTAAATTATAATGGGTACGTGTATATAGGTATACGCCAGTATAATAATAATAATAATATTATAATTCGTTAATTTTTAAAACATTCTAAAAGAACAGTTTTTTTCACACCAACCCACGAGTCTTTTATAAGTTTTGAAAACAGTCCTATATATTCGGCACGTGGTAGTTTTGCTGTCCCTGGTGCATACGAGGTTTATAGATGCAAGCAATGGTGGTGATGGCGACGGACCGTAACGGCGAGGGTTTTTTTTTTTTTTTTACTTTTCTGCGAGAAAAGGACCTTCGCCACGGTACGACGGGTGTGGAAGGAAAAAAAAAAACTGCTGCAGACGGCGGTCGGTGGCACACCGGGGGGAGCGTGACGCGAATTATAAGATTGCGGCGAAAACGTGTGTACGAGAATATAATCATTACAAAGGGGACGTGGTGGTCGTCGCTGTCGTCGTAGTCGTCGTCGGTGGAGCGTGCTCGAGAATTATTAAGAGCCGCCTAAAGACGCGCGTGAGGGAGCCACACACACACACTCATAGTGGTAAAGTCGTGTACAGTGTAAAGTACACCGCAAGTCGGTGTAATGTAATAAAGCGTATACTGTATATCGTGTATTTATGTGGGCATGGAGAAGGGGAGGATGGATAATGTGCCGTGCGACCGGACGAAAGCAAAATATGATTAGTTTGTGTCGTTAAGTCCACAACTCACGAATTATATTTAATAAATAATAATATGATATTGTTATCTTTTTCAGATGCTCGGGAGCGTCCAATATTGCACGACAACGTGTGACTACTGTAATCGTACGCCAACACAGGTACTATATTTCTAGTCGGAGTACTTTTTATAACAATCGAGGAATAAAATACAGATAGTTTTCAAAACGGTAATATTACTCGTGTTATTAAAATAACTGTTGGTAACCCTACTAACGAAATACTTAAAATAGTTTTCTGTATAAAAATGCAAGCAAGGTAAGTATATTATTGAATTAAAATTGAAAACATCCTGCAGTGACATAGATAATGACTAGATGCACTCGACGGGCATTCTCTGATTTTACCTCAAAGTGACTTTTTTTTCTGTTCAATATTCAGATGCCAGATTACGGCCCGTAAAAATTAGGTAGAAAATACTGTTATCTCATTTTCAGTGCTTATTAGAATTTAGAATTAAATAAATATTCCGATTTCGTCTTACGTATTTTAATGTAGATTTGTAGAATACAGCGCGTTCACGTTAGCTAACAATTTTCGGCGCGAATGGTGCAAAAAAAGCTGATAAACTTCAAGATCGCAAAAAAAAAAAAACATTGATTTCGAGTTGATGAAAATAATGAGTTCTATACTATTGTAATACACTTAACTAATTTCACAATGTACAACACGTATACCATTAAAGCATTTGAATATATTATTACTTAATGTGTTACATAAAAATATATATTTTTGATCATATCAATTATACTGTTATGAATCGACTGAATTTTATGATTTTAAGAGTTGATATTTGTGTAACGATGTATAAGAAATTAAATTACATTTTTGTTATTATTATATCTATTTTATTAATATACAACTACGTTATTTTGGAAACCAAATGTGTGCTCGGACATAATATGGATACTTATATTAGGGACATTTGGCATCTATTGAACCGCAGAACGATTATCTATTTGTTCACTTTTTTTACAACCATAAATATTTGATTTAAATTATTATTATTATTATAAAATGTGTAATACCTTCAGTTTTTTTTTTTTCATTCTTAGTTGCACCCTTATAAAATATATGTTATTGATGTTAGAAACCTGCACGCAAAACTACACCCACGAATCCCCTATACAATTAAGAACACGGTAAAAAAGTTGCAAAATAATTATCATAAATTAAAATTACTGCATTTATATTCTGACCGTTTTGTTTTACTTTTTTGTTTGTTTTTATTCGTGCAAGACGACCATGACCAAAACTTTATGTTCGCACGTTACATCAAAATTTATTCGTTTATAGAAGACATTGTTTGATAATCATCTCGAAATAAAAATATGTTAACATCAAAATGTTGAGCTATCACGTTTTAATGAAAAACAAACCAACACACGCCCGAAACCATTATGGACGATTACATCGGTATAATGCGTTTATATAATGTATCAATACGGATTAAATCAGGGCAGTTTGCAGTGTTTTAGCAGTATGCGTGCTTTTAAAGTACTGAGAACTGTCGGGTCGAATATAATACCTATTACTTGTACCCGTTATTATGTTTTCTGAAAACGAAATGTACCCGATAATCCGATTTTCCGGGGGACAATATCTGACGTGATCGCACATTGACGCTAGCCAAATAATAATTATGATAATGAGTACCCGTCGACGAGTCAACGACCTCTGGGCCATACTGCTTCGGGGGGGGGGGGGGGGGAGGAAAAAATCGTTTGCATTCATTACTTGCACCGTATTTCGTTTTGAACGTGGCGCCTCTAATCCGTGAACTAACTCAGCTACATAAAATAATTAAATACATTTTTTTCCAGGCTATAAAAATTGTCCAGTCTTCTGGATCAATAACGTTGTACCTAGTTATGACCGTGCTAAGAATGATATTACAGAGGATTTATAATGTATACTGATCTTCCTTAATCTAATATTCAAATGTAGTCGAAGACGCGATTTCCAAACTCGTAGTTTATTGATTAAACGTTATTTTCGGAGTATGAATACATTTTTAAAAGAAGTCGCACATTTTGAAAAATTAAATCTTTTTCACTATATCATATCGTACGTAAAAATCCTCATACGTACACACGTAGTATACAACATATTATTATAATACTACATGACTATCAAATGGACGCAATCATAAGAAATATATGTCGAGGGAACTAAGATGGTGGACAACTGCAGACCAATGTAAAGCCGTATTTTGAAATTTGTAGTTATAAATATTTGAAATATTATGATGATAACACCAAAATGATAGCATTAGCGATTCTTGTGCACAACAATAACATCATATTTCTGTATAGTACTTATTATTGTGTATGAAATAATTAAACAAAAAGCTTCTAAGGACGAAGCAAGAATTGTAGCTATATGGTCTACCATTGTGTTACCATTGTTACCAACAATAATAAACACAACAACCGCAATTTATTTGGTCGATCTCGCATGGCTACTTAACATTTGAAATTAAAAAATTTCTATCGTTTTTGTTTTCGTGGGATGAAAATTATGTGTAAATTATAATTTAATACGCGTAATAAAGTCGACGCGGAGGTCATGAAAGCATTATGATAATAATTATAATATTTGCCGTGTACAAAAATTTACGTTTTCCGGAGTGCACGCGAACGAATTTTACTGGGCACTAAATATATTAATATATTTTGGATACTTGGGAGCTGCAGGGTTATTGCAATAATTATACGAACTCGCTCAACCGATTTACGATTGATGAGAACACGACAAAACAAAAACGAGATGAATAAAAACAATGATAAAAACACCAAAAAAAACATATATACCTTCCATCCGACTGTTGTTGATGTTTGTAAGGGTATACTTATGTAATGTGGCGGTAATTGTTTTAAACGGGCTTTTTCGCGTCATCGATGACAGACATATAATAATAATACAAATATAATATTATGGTCGCCGAAAGTCTACTGCAGAGAATATAAATTATTATAGCGATAAAATGATATAATTTTACTGAGGCTAGGATTTTTCAGAAAACGATTATTATTAGTATCAATATTATTATCATTGTTGTTATAGGTAAGTGAGTACTTGTATCATATGTTAGGTTATTCCATATTATTCATTGCACATAAGTTTGGTTTTGCCTTGTTCCGATAATGAATAAAATGAAATTATTTTATTAAAAAAACCGATTTTTATACCATGTTTTTTCTTCTCCGGGTTCGAAATAAAAAAATACTCTTTTTCCATAGGTAAATTATAATAATATATTTGTATTACATGCTCGGCCGCAGGGAATATAATATATCCGCCATGACCATAAAATATTGAAACTCCATAATACGTATGTAGTATCATGTCCAAAAACCATTTGCATCTGTTAAGTACCCGAGTACCTATAAATTACATCATATTGTTTTTTTTTATTAACTATTATGATACAATTGATTAGATCGTATCGGTTTTGTGGTTGCCGTCTACAATATCATAATTAGAGCTGTGAATTTGATGTACTTTGAATGAGATTGTCATGTGTGTATGCTCATTTCATAATATAAATACGTTTCGTATATTTTTGAATCAAAAAAGGAGTTTTATTTTTGTATTTTTTTAACAACTTTTTCCTTTTTTAGAGCATTTAACATTGAAATCCAGTTATTATAAATTTTATTTTAAGATTGAAACGTTTTAACAAGATTTTATCCGATTGAACACTATAAATCACAATTTTTAAACGGATTTGTGCCACGTAGAAAACGATATTATAGGATTGGCGGTAGTAAAATAAATGAGAATAATTCTTTTTTTTTTTTAGATTAAACAAATCCACGTAGAAGATTTAAAGATGTGCAACCCTGAAAACTTTTATTTAAATTTATCAAGGAATGTTATTTGCATCAAAATGCATTATAAATAAAAAAAAAATTATTAGTTAATAATTACCTATCAATACATTTTATTGTTTAAGTGCATTATTTTGAATTTTTAGGATATAAAAGTATTTAGTCTAAGCTATTTTTTCTAGTTTTTGAATTATATTTACAGTCTTTATTACAATGTACCTATACATATTAAGATACACTGTTTTTATTATTATTATTTAGTTACCTATGTTGTAAATTATAAGGTTCAGAAAACAATAATTTTATATTGAATTTGTACAGGAGGGCATGTATATAAATAATAATAATAATAGTTATATACCGATGAAGAAGAAGTACAAATCACCGGCGCACGGATGTACGAAAGGTATAAAATTAAATTTATTGAACGTCCGTCGAAATAGATATAGGTGCCTATCGCAGACCATAAAAATATTTTATATTATATATATATATCACCTATTGTTATTTATCGAAAAACTTTTCTCCGTGGGTGGAGGACACGTATAGATCTATAAATATAGTAATATTATTAACACGCGTATAATATATAGACACCTTCTATACTACTATAAAAATCGGCGTGCGTAGTTTATATTATACAATATGTATACACATATATATGCCAGCGAACGGTTTCGGATGAGAAGGTGAGTCGGTGGAAAAAAAATTACGCTGTAGCACAAAATCGTCAAAGAATAAATTCCTGCAAAGTTTATGGGCCACGCTCGACCGTTTTTCTCCGTCTGCGTCCCGTCGCAGTCGCTCTCTTGGAATATTATGCATCTGCAGCTATTTTACCGTCACAATAATAATACACTACTGTAATTAAAAAAAAAAAAAAAAAAAATCCCTAGACCGAAGGATAAATAGGGTCCTACAGCGGTCCCGGCGGCAACGACGAGAGAAGTCCGGATACGCGTGCCTCCTCTCCCTCTCACACTACACACACACACGTCCGCCCAAGGATTCTGGATGCTGTGAAACACGCCGAACAAGCACAAATTACGGGATTTATTTAATACAGCTTCAGAGTGCGTGCGTGCGTGCATACAGAGTGTAGGTATATATTATTATATCATATAATGTAACGTGAAACGAAATCCTTTGCGGGATTTATACCTAAGTTTTGTTTTACTGCGATTTTGTGACTATAAACGATTTTATTTATAGAGAAAATATTTGTCAAGATTGTTTCGTGTTATATATTATGACGGCGTAAAACGATTATGCGCACCTGTCTGCGTAATATAGGTGTAATACAATTCAAGCGCGTAACCAGGATTTTTTTTTTAGCGGTGCTGCGGGGTGTTTTAATTTTATATTTAAATATTATAACATGAAAGAACGGAGGAAGTCCTAACTCACTCACCATTGTAAACATCAATTTTCATTATAAAAATATCAAAAATATAAACGAAATACAACCGTCATATTGCGACAAAATATTTTTTAGAAATCTCAATCAAATAGTACGCACCTATATATTTTGTACAAAAATACGGCCGTTGGGGTATGAGGGTCGGTCCTCAAAATCAAATTTTTTACTTATATTCTATGTACGTCATAGATATATACATTAGTAATTATTAGTTTTAAAAAACCATTAAGGTTTTTCTTAATATTTGTGAATCGTACACCGCGCATGATATGTCTGAAAACGAACAAAAAATTGGATAAAATTGTATCGTATTCAAACGATTGTTGATGCCATTGATTATAGAATTACCTTGTGTAATAAAACATAGTTAATCTTCAATCAGAATCAGTTTTCATCATATTATACAAATATTTATATCATTAGTTTCTAGTTTAACACATCCTATATAGTACCTAATCAATAACAAAACACGATTGTATTATTTTATTTATAAATTATAATAATAATTTAAGTAAATACATTATTTTTGTTGTTGCGTTCTATAATTCGTTTAATAAATCAAACATAATATAATTAGTTTTTTTTTTTATTTTACATTTTTATTATTTTTATCTCATCAAAAATCACTGAGTATTAAAATTAAATATAAATAAAAATTTTACGATATGGATAAAGATTTGCTCTATGCTCTATTTATTGTAAAAATTTGGTAAATCCAATGTGTCTGATATCCAGTAAAGCACAGGGAAATTTAAATACTGAATCTTAACATTGAAAAGTAAGTCAATTATTGCTCCCTAGTTGGATACAAAACGATGTATTAATGTATTATTAATTATGGCGATAGTACGATTCTAAGAACGGCTTATTGCTGTTTCCGTCACTGCCACAAAATGGTCCAGAAATATTATGTTTTGTTTGTTGTCAATAATAATAAAATGTAATGTTCATTTATACAATGATACCAATTGGCAGCTATTATAAAATACATTTTTAATAACCGAAAATCCGTATACCATGTTCTGCCTATCTGTCTATCCTATAATCAATGGGGGTACTATAATATGTATTAAATTGAATCGCATGAAATATTGAATGTTCAATATACTTTTTGTCATCTACATATTGTATACCCTTAAAATAATATTACATATTCTTCAATAGATATGTTCAATATCGTCGTGTCCGACTCACTGCGTAGGTATACTATTTTATATTTTATTATTTTAAGCCTATATATAAATATAAAATATAGCAGGTGCACTATACATTTTGCAGTCTATATGAATAACATATAATATTAGTATAGGTAATGTCAACTTTATCAAAATATTGTTAGCTACAGTACGATAGTCTATAATAATATTTAATTTTATATATTTACTGAAAGAGTGTAACCAACGTGATATGCCACTCTTAACAGCTTTCATTATTATTATTTTTTTACTTTTTATGTTAAAATAATTTATTTAATATACATAAGTACCTACATAACAATACTATTTTATGAAATAACGTCTGGTTATTTGTATTTCTATATTTTTAATATGGTTAGATTTTGATAAGTGTCAAGATTTTTATAGAAATAGTTTGTTCATCAAGATCTATTAATATTTGTGCTTTTAAGTTAAGCTCCCCCAGTCTTCGCCTAAACAAAAACAGAAAACCATAAATATACCACTACAGAATTCTGTATACGTGCATATAAACCTATAGTACGATGATGTTGTGTACATAATATTATTATTGTAAAAGTCTTACCGAAATGGTTAACAAAAAAAAAAAGCACACCGTTTCGTGACGTTCCGCTGCAGACACATTAACATACAATATAATGATACGAGAATTTTGTTTATTTTCGTTTTACTTAACTTTTACGGTCCGCGTGTAGTCCGACTCGAACGAAATATACTCACCGCAGCCTGCAGCAGTGATGGGGGATACCTCTCGTATTTTACTTTATATATAATTTTTATTTCTTGGAAAACAATATAATATACATAAGATGATATAATAAACTACAGTACAAGCTGCAAATTCCCCCATAACCATAATGGCTGTGGTGGAGATGGATAATTACGCGGTATATACGCGTTTATTTGTGACGAAGACAGTCGCCTGCGATACCTAATCGAAACGCCATACCAATCGTCGTGTGTGTCTATGATATACACTTATATAGCTGGATAGTAACACTCAAAGGAATCGGTAATCAGTCCCTATTTGCGGTTCGTTGAACACCGCCAGCATAGGGAAATAACTCGACCACGAGGAGCACGTGGTATACGGATACAAAGGTATGTCCTGACGATATACCTTATTGGAAGTATCCACTACCCACGCACCGAGATCATTCGATTGACAATTTTCCGTTTTTCTTTGTGGGACACGTCGTAGGCGGGTTTCGCGGATACGTTTTCGCGTACACGTAGTCCGTCTGTCCATTGCATCATCTATGAATATCTAATATCATGCCATATTATATTATAATATTAGCATATTCCTGCAGGACGAAATACCTTTGTCGCACAAGTCCCGGTTGGCAACATCTTGGGAAATGTAAGGAACCACGTAATACCACTCGGGTACTAAATGTTTTACATTTTTCTTTGACGATCAGCATTCAACGTTAACATAGAAAAAAATATCATTATATTCCACTATTATGCATTGTTTCCTACGAGTTCACATAAAATAATAATTGTCCTGTCGCTTACAAGGCGATTGTTTCGAAGTTAAAAGCTTATGTTCTCGAATGGCATCAACGTTTCTAGTGTTGTATTTTTTTTTTACATTATATTTGGTCGTGATAAAAACAATATATTTTTTGAGAAAAATACATTTTAACTGTTTTTGTCATCATAATTTTTTTTTTTTTTTTTTGAGACAGTACCTAGAATATTTGATTGAAAATTTCAATAAATTAAAATCGATTTAAGAATGTGTAGATAGGTATAACTTAAAAGTATTTAAATCTATGATTTTTACATTTTTGATTATAGTGAACCAACATTTAGCGTTATATCCCTATTCCCTATGGTACTGCATGCATTCCGCTAATCTAAACTTTAAACACTTTTACATATTATATATGAATAAAAAAGTTTGTTGCTCTCTCAAATAAGTACAAATATAAAAAATGACAATGTCAACGATAAGGAATAGTAAAATATATTTTATTTTCAAGAATTTTGTTTTCTAAAGAATTTGAATCCTGTGAAAAAATAATTTTCAAGCACGTTAATACTTTTCAAGAATACGTACAAGTGTATGCCTTAAAAAATCTACTTTTATAAAATGTACCTGCGCACCGAACGTTACTCATTGTGATATATTTTTATTTCATTTTTCTTTTCATATACACCGAAAACCTAAACGAATCCAAATATACAATATATTAAAATATTATGTATGTAAATAAGCTGTAATCACATATACTGCAAAGTAATATTATATTTCTATAGATTCGTTTCGGGTGCGCGTAATACAATATACCTGCTCAATACGTATAAATGAGTTATAAGTAATTGAATATGATAAGGTTATTGCGTTTTATTTGATACGTTGAGAAAATACGGCAAAAGAATACGAATGAGACATTATCTTCCTCGTAAAATCTTTCATTAATGTTATAATAATTATATCGCAAGTTTGGATTTTTTTTATATCGTGAGACCGTGTTATTTAACACGATGATTTATTTATTTTTTTTGAATCCGGTGGGATAGAAGTACGCGTATTATTGCTCTCGCACGAGATCGCCCATTGAATCCACCATCCACGCCTAACTTTTCGTTTAGACGCTGCTGCAGATGTGCTTTTCAGCATTATTTTCGTCCCCGTTTTTCTCTATTTTCTCGAAAACTATTAAACCAGGTGCTATGTATAACATCTGGGTCCGAACTTCAATCTGCGGCAAGGCAGTGCCGCATGACGAAGGATTTTCGTCACCCCTCAAAAAGTGTTCGTTGATCGAAAAACCACATGAAAATATCACGCCGTCGTTAACCGCTGCAATAGCTAGTACACGTAATTTGTTTTGACGGGGAAAAAAAAAGTTTCATAATCATTCATAATCAAAATCACGTGACGCCGGACGATCGCTATAAATTCCTGCAAATATCATAAAAATTATGATTGTTTTAGAAGCGCCAAGAGATTTTTCACAGATATTGTCGGTACTTCATATTTATACAGTGTATAATATTATCCAACATGGTAATGATTATGTCGGCTGGCTGGTTTACATAGGTATACGCGTGATCTGTGACATACTTGGATTTTTCATCAGAGAAATAGTTTTCAAGCTCCGTTTGAAATTACTTATTACAATTATATATTTGTGTATAGTTGTACAAAATTTATATAATTATCCTATAAAATAATTTCGTCGATGACATAGGATTTTATTTTGTCCCTATATTATGTCCAAGACTACATTTATTGAGAAAACATGCTGTAAAGCGCCCAAAAGTTTTTGAACTTATTCAACGAGTGTGCTTCGAATTTAAATTACGATTTATTCAAACCTCTTTTTTGTTCAGAAGTTCGTTTTCTACCTGAATACAGTTCTGTCATTTGGAATCCATCACCACTAATGACTCTTAAACGTGGAAAATAGTTCAACGTAAATTATTTCGTTTTAGATCGATATTTTGTATTTTTCGTGAGTTAAAGATAACTCTTTAGTCCAATAAGCTTAAAATCTCTCTTATATTTCACATCGGAGACTAGCTGCTAATTTAAACTCTTAGAGAAAAGTTTTGGCAGATGAGGTTGATTCTACTACATTGCTTTTCCTTATTAATTTTAGAATTTCACACCTCACCAAACGAGAACCAATATTTCTTTCTATATTCCTTTTTCCTTTTCTAACTATTATTATTTCACTCTTTCTTAATATGCCGTCTTATATGACTTAAAAATAAGAACATCAGTTTTTCTTTTTGAGTTTGTAAATTATTTTTTTAATTTAAATTAATAGGTATAGTTATATTTTTTATTATAGTAACTTGTTTCATTGGGCTTCGGTTTATATTATCATAAAATAAAAAATAATTATTAATACGTCAACAAATAAAATATATTCTAAGTAAAATTAAACTGATTTTTTTGTTTTAATATTATTATTTACTGTAAATAATTGATAAAAGTGTATCTCTATAATGTTTGTTCTAGAAGTTTATATAGTATGCTTAACTTATTTGGGTATGTAGATAATATATGGTTTTCGTAGTTCAACAAAATTTAAACTTTAAACTTGTGGTGTTGAGAGCGGACATAGAAATTCTATTTCTCCATTCTGCCGCCAGTAAACACGTCACTGATATCTATTTGCGTTCTGCAGGTAAGGGCGTTTCGAACATCATCACTCGTAAAATATGAACGGGAATGATATAGGTATCAACAAAATGTCTACATTATACAGAGTAAATCTAAAGTGTTGGAAAGTTATACTTTGAAATTGAATTTAGATACTATGTCATGTCTTTTAGAAACACCCGGTATACATGACGATTTCATTTTAATATTATATTTACGACAACCGAGGGCTGTGGTGTCGGTGGTGCAAAACGCATATACAAGGGACTGTACACGAAAAAGATATTGTTTCGTGTACAACGCAGCTGTTGCAGTATTATACGTATGCTTATACTACGTGTATATGAATAATAATAATAATAATAATAATGATATACCGTCGCATGGGCTTAATGATAACATTTTACGCGAATCAAAGAATAAACCAACATCATATATTATGTAAATTCAATTATGTTCGCATATTGAATCTAAAAAATATGATCTACATAAAATAATTATTATTGTTATATGTTGTACTATACTGACTACCACTGTCTACTTGTAAGTACTTATAATACAACACATATTACATTACGTATAAGGTAGGCTGCAGAGTACAGGTAGGTAGCAATAGTGGGTATAATAACAAAACAATCATATATGCAAATTTTATTTCTGCATTTCCAGTTGAACTGCAATATTTATTGGCGACAGATGTATTTTTGCAATTCATTATACCTACTAATACTGTTTTGTCGGCGTGTTATAATTATAATAATAATAATAATAATAAAAATAACCGTTGCTATCGTGAACACCGAAAGAATTAAACCGTTCACCTAGAAAATATTCATAAAAAATCATACTACAAACTGAAAAATGGTGTAATACTATTTTAAGTTTACGTATAATCAAAATAGGTGAGATATATGAAAAAAAAAATTAAATGTAAGAAATTAGATACATACATTTTTTTAACAAACACAATTTGCTACTAAAATGTAAAATTAAATTATTATTTATTGAACTCGATAATCAATATGGTTATTTATCAAATAATATATGGTTCTTAAAAAGTACAACGATAAGATAAATTACGAAAATAATATATATTTGTTAGAATTCTAGGTATTGAAAACAATTACCTATATCTTTTATTCAAGTAGTCTACAATTCTATATATTCGTAAAATAAAAATGGTTAGATCAATATGTTTTTGAAAAAAAATTGTTTATTTTTGTTTTACTAGGTACATATTAAAAAAAAAAAAGAAAACAATTTGTATTGCAGAGCAAGCTATTCAAGATTACTTCTGTGATTCCGTCTAACAGTACGTCATGAAAGTAATAGCATGAGAACAATTTGAAAAGTTATTTGAATAAAATATTAATTTGTTTTTAAATTATCCATTCTCCTCAAAAAAAAAAAAAAAAATTAATATTTTTGTACGTATAGATACTATAGTATCTTACGTAGGTATGCAAAAAAAAAAAAAACCAAAAAATATCTAGATATACAATTACTTAACAAGCTTTAAAAAATAAACGCTGTTATCCCATCCCTTGCGTACAGCTTTAACAGTACAGCACTATATATATGTATTATTAATATTATCCAGTCGCAAAATGTATAATATCTTATTTTATTTTATATTATAATATTATACAGGAGCAGACCTGTCGACCCACGGGGTTGGCAAACTATAAAATATATTATAATATGCTGAGAAGGACCACATATTCACAGAGTCCCGTAGTGTGTATGTACATAATATAATATGTATTACGGGATGACCGCGCGCTCGTTTCTCCATACATACATATGGACTTTACCACTAACATATTTTACGCACGTCGTGTATGAAAATAATATATATGCGATGATACACCCGCTGCGAATATTATATTACTATTATTATTATATGCTCTACCGCGTGGTGCCTGTTTACGGTAAAGGAATAATATAGGTCTACATCTATAATCTATATATAGTGTGCGAAAAGTGAGTCGTTGCAGGCGGTGGGTGGCAAAGTAACCGAGAACCACACAAGGCATTGCGGTTCTTATATTTTCGGTAATAAGTATATATAATTTATTGTATAATGTACTTAACCTCTACGCGACTAGGTGCGTATAACACACATATATATATATATATATATATAAATAATATATATATGTGTGTGTGTGTGTGTGTGTGTGTGTGTGTGTGTGTGTGTGTGTGTGTACACTGTATAGACGAGTATAGTACTGTGTGTACTACTCCTGCAACGGACAACGGTGACAAAAACTTCAAATAACACAACACCACACCCAGATGGTGTTTCGAGCGCAGAAAACAAGAATTGAGAAGTGTGTGATATATATATATATACGTATATAATATATAAAATAGTACTTTGTAAAGTTTTCGTTTTATTTTCAAATCCCAACGTTATCAGACTATCGTTATTATACCACAAACGCGATCACGGGATATAATACTTATACGCGTATACGTATCCCCGGCGAGCGTAAAAATAATATACCGAAGTGGACATCAAACGGAAGTCGGCTATTAAAAACAAACACCGCAGTGAAGAGAAAAAAAAAAACAAAAAAAATAAATAAATAAATAAAACTTTTCCGGGCTAACTAAATTATAGACGCGAGAAATCCGTAAAATAAAAAAATCTAAAAAAACTATGTAGGTACCTACTGCAGAACCATCGCCCACGCGGGAGAGAAGACGCGAACACATTCAGCAGCGGCAGTTATCTCTCTTACATACGTACGTACGACTGCAGTGTGTATAATATATTTAAGTTTGTACGACGTTCTTATTATTATTATATATTAATATGTTATATGGGATCGGTGCTATAAATAAAGAAAACTTTTCGTATCGCGTGCGTTATTAAAAATAACGAAACAAAACGATTTACGCTCGCGCGTTTGGCGTCTACGGCCGCGTTACACAATATTATATTATACGGAGTGATCCATTTACACGGTCACTCTATCTTTCTAAGTCATCTTCTGTTTTTGCGGTGAAATAATGCGGTGATGTGTATTATATTATTAACACTAATTATTGTTTATAAAAATAAATTTTAACCGTTACGTATCATAATTTTCCATCAGAATATAATTATTGTTTGTGTTTACTATTTTTTTTTTTTTTTTTTTTTATGACAACCCATAGTTTTCAGTGAAATGCTATTAAAGTATAAAAATGCTGACATACTGATATCGAAAAATATTGAATGACTGTGGTCCGCATCGACTTTTGCGGCTTATAATAGCTTATAACCTTTTATCATTTTAGTACACGGTCATTCAAACTTTAAATGCCTCTCGATAATATAAAAATATTTGATACCAGCTGAACATATATTTTAGAAAAGAATTCTGAATCTGTTTGAGAATAAAATTTTTGTTGTCGATAAAAATTTTAAAACCAGAATAACTACGAAAACGTACTTACAGACGTATCGTATATAAAATTATATTATAGTCGTGAAAACGGATCGCTCTGTACTCAACGCATTGTGTAAGTATATACCGACAACTAAACACACGGCGATCGATATACCTAGAACATGTAATAATATCGTTATCATTACACACATATAATATACTACATGTATGTGTAGCGTACAACAATAAATACCAAATCGATAAGTTCGTCTGCGGTGTACGCGCGTATATCATTATATTATATAGTTTATAAAAAACGAAATATACGTCGGAAAAACTGTGGTGACGACTTTTCCGGCGATCGTTTAACTCGCTTTTAGCGTATAGATTATACAATTTTTTCGTAACAGATGTTTGTTTATTTAATTTTTTTTTTTTTTTTTGTTCTGGCCGAGACACGCACAATATATAAAAATTTTACAAGTCGTGATACATCATTTCAGTAGTACGTAATGTATGCGCATCGAGTGTATCTGCTTAAATACTATACATTGTATAGTGCATGCATTTGTGTACATTGTATGCCATTGTATAAGCGTAAAAAGCAAAACACGCACAGTCAACTATTCTTCTATGTGCGTAATAATAAAATTATTATACACAGTGTTAGACGATTCGACCGAAACATTCAAATCTCGGTACATAATATCGTTAATATTGTGCGAAGTTTACAGCGAATCAAACCTTATTGCGACTTCATAATGTTTTAATGCTGTGATCGAAAAACCAATCTCTGTATAATATCGTACAGTACCCTCAATAACTACGTCTTGATAAATGCATAAATAATTTGTAATATTCTATTATTATATAATATTATAATACATGATATAATATTATGTACGTGTATTAGGCATATGCGTGTATACTGTACACAAGGGGCAGTCAATGAGTACATTTTGATACAATTGATTCTGGATTATACTTAAAAAATATACATAAATCGAAGAACAGAGGAAAAATTATTTATTAGTATTAGGTATAAAAACCATGATATTTACCATTAGAACCAAAAATCCGTGAACAATGTGTCAACAATTATAAATCGAATTGATAATATAAAATATTCATCTTAAAAATATATCAGTTACGCGTCGATCGTATTGAACAAGATATTTTTACAGTTCATTATTTTGCACTCTGTGTGGTCTGGTATCACATACACGATGCACACACTTAATTTTAAAGAGTGATTCACCAAGTACGCTCAACCCCTTTTTCTTCTTCAATAATTCAGTTATTTATAATCTGAATTTTAGAACGTTTATATATATTTAAATTGCTTATATTTTTTGTACTGGTTAAGCAGTTTCCAATTTAAGGAGTATACTATTTATTATACATTTGCATAATTTTCAAAAAAATTATATACAAAATACTTTACAGTAAACAAAGAAAGAGGGTAAGGGATATAAATACTCATTTGAAAAAAATTGCAGTATTACCACGAGACCGGGGACATTTCTTAAATAATAAGAAAAATCTCAAGAATTTTAAAATATAATTAATAAGGCGTACATTAAAATATTTAAAAATTTAATTTTGAATAAATTTATTATTAAATTAAAAAATGAGAGAAATAGTGTTTGATGAACCATCCTGTATAAACATAATAACGGATTTTTTGTATATTATCATCTATATATTCAGTAAAAAAATGGTAACATATTATACTGCATTATTTTGCGGGCTTACACCGTCCGAATAGTAATAATTATTATTTTTTTATTGTTAACGGGTAGTGCAGTTGCGCATTGCTGTGCCAGACGATATCGATCTAATTATTAAAAATGTATAATAATATTATTGTATCATTATATAATAATATAATAATTGTAGGTATACAATCGTAGTATTATTATACACACGCGAACACCATATGCAACCAGACCCCTGTTGTAAGAAGGGGGAAAAAAGCACACCTCGCCTTGGTGCAGTGTTTATAAAATATATGATTATATTATGTTGAACGAGTATGACTGTATAACATTAAATGTATATTTTACTAAGCACATTATGCATACTATCGAAGGACAATCTTTTTGTCGCTCAAAATGTATTTGAAACCCCGTTGGGCTCGACGTGGTTCAATTTAATAATATAATAATAAACATAAATTTTCAGTTGTATCGTTAAAATTCATTTTTAATAATGTTCGTAACGGATCGATTATTTGTGTAAGTTTTGGAAAAAAATGGATGGCGTACAATGGGGTGTTCTATTTTTATAAGGCCACGCTTTATAATATATTATTTTTCGCATCGATTTTTATGATTTTGGAAAAAAAAAACTATATTTTTATAACACATCAAATTTTATTGCATAATCTCAAGTATATAAATTTATTTTATCAATGGTAGGTATATACCTCACAAAATAGCAGTAGTCCAATACTGGCAATACTCAACTGAACTTCAAATGTTCAGGTATTAATAATAATAATAATAATAATAATAAAAAGATTTATTTCATATGCATCAATACTACGAATATTTTATTATAGTGCGACCAGTAAATGTACATTATGTCATTATTTTATTTGAATATTTTGTCGTATTGTACGTGCGTAATAACAGAATCTGCGTTGCGTACGATAAACTACAATGGACATTGTATCGGTATACTTATTACCTACACACTTCGAGGGCCGGCTTAACGAGTACTTAATTTATAAAAAAATCCTCGAGTATCCGCCCTAGTCGGGCCATACTATTGCTCTGTAGCGATTACAATATTTTAAAATTTCATGGTTTTAAAATATTAATACTATACCTACTTCGCATCAAAATACAGCGCACGTATAGAGGTACCGTCGGAGAACAATGGAAAATGGAAACGCATTACAATATATGGAATTTGAAAAAATATACTATTGAGCATTTATCGCATATTATTTTGATCTTGCGTTTTTGAATACAAACACTGTATAAAAGTATAAAAAGTATTTAAATATTACGGTTAAGAGTAAAAACTCTAAAACGTCGAAATATAATGTAATATATACATACAAGTACCTATGCGAATAATAATTGAATAATTGACGCACTAAAGTGAAAAATAATAATGATATGCAACCCGCATTTATTCGTTATGACGTTGTATGTTTTATGCATAAATTTGTATTGGAAGGTACATATAAATTATTACTATATAATATTATAATTATAATTGAAAAGTTAAAGGTAAACAGTCACAAAACATTTAACAGATAAATGTTTTTAGATTTTCTAATTTCTTAATTTATAATTAATGTAGTCTTATTTTTAAAATTATTCATTTATCATAAACACCTGCCACCTATCTACTCGTATGCTCAAATTACAGATAGAAAACAATTTAAAAAATATTAAAAATGCAGTCATATTGTTATTGTGTGTGTTAATTAATTTTTTTTTTTTACTTCGTTATCCAAACTGATTTGATTGTAATTTATAGATCATTATATTATGTACTATTGATTTTGTATTTAGTACCATTTTAATATCTGGATACTAAATTTTAAATATTTGTAGATTTTTTTCCTTGTAATTTAGATTATACTTGTCATAAGTAATAATTTTTTTTCATCTAACTCGACATGAACTTTCAATGTTTTAATGGTCTTATTAAAAGAATTCAGCCATATATTATTTAGTAAAAAATATTTTATTAATGTACGATAACATAAATTTAATATAACAATTACACAACCGTATAATAATGACGTGCTATGAATGTACATAAAACATTTTATTTCTCTTTAAAAGGTTTCAAATTGGTTGTTTCTCTTTTGATGTAAATAACAAGTCCAGACATGTTATAATATGTATGCGCTCTACATGATTACACTGAGCTCGCAGTTGAGGTAAATATATATTTATTTTATATATATATAAGTCTGTTTTTTTTTAGGACAAAGATATGTTTTTATACTAAAAATACGTACGTCTATAAACCAAATACGGAAAAACGAAGAAATAAATAGTATTTTCAAGTTTATAATATTTGCCATGGTGATAAAATCGTTCCAAATGACGACTCAAGATGATTTTAACGAAAAAATTCGGACTTGTCTAACTTCTCAACCGTCGATTAAACACAACATCAGAACGATAATTTAAAATAAATTATAATGGCGTGCTATGGCGATCGCGTTATTATATTATTTATCGATTTTCGGACGAACAACAACGGGATTGGAGTAGCTAGTAGGTCAGAGCCTAAATATCACGATCTAGACGGGCGCAGATGGTCATCATTAAAATTTAGCATGCCTCGATACGTAATAACAATAATAATATAAGGATCGGATAACTTTTTTTCACAAATGAAAATCAACTTAATAATTTTACTATAAACCGTTAAGCAAATTATGTTTTTGGAAAATTGTTAAGTATCTTTAGTAAAATTCGAACGAATGGTTTTCGAGTTATTAAAATATACAGTTTATACCTACTAAAGTAGATAAAAATAAAATAAATAAAAATATTTTTAGAAAAATACAAATTTAGTAAATGGGTTTGAAATCTACTCATAGTATTTATTATACCCTTGATGAAGAAAGAAGATCAACCCATTTGCGCCAGTTGTAGTACTCCCCTATCAATTAAACATATTATATCTGAATGCCGCTTCTTTGAAAAGAACAAACGCGATGCTGAGGTATCAAATATCATATCGGAAGTCCTTCACCCTGACAATATAAATCGCATGATATAATTTTTGATCAAGACCAACCTATTATCAATAACTTATAACCCTTTTTGTTTTGTAATATGTTTAGTTAAATAGTGTAGATGAAGAATTTGTTAACCTTATAACTCATTGTACGCCAATGGCCGTAGTCGCCGAGTCTTAAACTAGGTAAATAATAAAAAAAAAAAAAGTATTTATTATAGCTTTTTATCCGAGCGGTTAAAAATATTATCAAGACATTAATAGATTAGATACCTAATAATTATTATTTATTATTAAAACCATTATATTCTCTGTATATTTCTAACCACTATTATCACGGATCTATCATCCTATGCATAAACAATTGGATGACTCTGAACATCTCTTTCAAAGTTCAATTTAAATACATAAACATTTACAGAAAAAAATCATTTACTAAATAGTTTACAGAAAAAGACGATGGGCGAATCTAATTTGAAAAAAAAATTGGTTTCGTTACAGAAAACTTCTTGTGGTACATAAAAAAAAAAAATGTGAGTATTTGAAAACATGCGGTCTTTAAGTGGTACACTTATTCCACACAATAGAAATTTGAATGAATTGATCATTGATAGAAAAATTGGAACTACCCTGTATATTATATATTATTATTATTATTATTATTATTACAGCTGGTTACGACATCATATACAATAATGTGATATTACATACACGAGACGAACGTAATATATTATAATGTTATATTGTGCGTATACTTACAGTGTGCGCTTTGGAAATAATATGTTTTATAGTACGCATGTGTACGATTAGATTTTATAGTATCGGTCCGCTAACAATAATAATAACAAATATAAACATTAAACAACCCATTGGATCCGAGATGAGAGAATTGAGTTGGTCACGACCGCTTCGCAGTTTTATTTGTCCGAAAAATCGCTGACTAGCACATCCTATACAATAATATCATGTACATTAATATGTTTATTTACTCGGACTGGAGCAGACACGATGTAAACATAAACATCTGATACAAAAGTGGTGCGAGGCAAATAAAAAACTATAAGGACTAATAATTCATTTAATTTATATTAGGCACTGCATATCCGAAATCATTGTGTATTATAGATCGGCGTCATTCGCAGCTGCGGCGCGCCAAAAGCATACATAATATTATAATATTGATCGCACAATAAGGGAGGGGAATTATTTACAAAATACGAAAAAGTTTTAGCAAAGGAACCTGCCCGCATGGCGTGTAATGCAGAAAAACGATCGAAAAAAATTATATATCTTGCTCTTATCCGTTCCCGACAATAATAATAATAATAATAATAATAACGGCAAATAATATATTAATATCGTATCGAACGGCTGCCGTTCGGGAGATTCTGCAGTAAGTGTGACGATAAATTTTATTTTTTCTATCCTTTACCTCCCATTTAGGATGACACAGTACCGCGGTTAAAAATCATAACGCTGTCGAACGCAATGCATTATCTTATCTGAATAGGTATAGGTGTATAGAAGAAAAATTTTTATCAAATTATTGTCTGAAGGTGGACATCGCCAACTACACTGAGTTAAAAAATTGACGTTTAAACTTTACGACTAGACTACAATTATAAGTTCCTAATAATTGTGTAAGTATATAGTAAACTATTGTTGAAGTTATGTCAAGTTAAAATCATGAGTTTACAGTGTTTACACATATATTATCTGTATAAGTATTTAAGACTATTAGACTAATATAATTACAAAATGTGAAATGACATTTTTTTAATAGCGTAAATTTCCTATCACAAGTTATAGGTTTTTTAATTGAGAGTTGTTTGATTTTTCACAGAACTTTACTCCTACAACTCTCTTTAACTAATGTAACTATAATTCACTATAATTTGGTAACGTGTGAGTTTATTATTACTGCACGTGAGGTTTTCAGACTAATTTCCAATGTGATGACTAAGTTACTCAATAAGGTTAATTTACTGTGATTTAGGTAAGTATTTTTTTTCTATAGGTTTCAAAATTAATACAATGCTGTGTCGACAATTTGTAAATAGAATTAAAGTAGGATTTTTTTCCGACAGAAACTATAAAATAATGCAAATTTATTTAATTTCGTTTTTGATTGAGTTTAAAAAAAATATACATAAACTTTTAACTAATTACTTAATTTATGTTACTTTTTCATTAACATTGAATGGTAACTTAAAAGCTTAATCAGGTTAACGTTTCTTGTAGAATAACTTTACTTAATTTAATTAAAAATAATAAATATAGTAATTTTCCTTGCAGCCCTGTTTTTTTGCAATAGACCCATCGCGTCACGATACCGACCACATATTTTATACTATTTGCTTTTTCCAAAAAAAGGACATTAATAATAATATTAAGTAAACAGGAAAATCACTTGCAGTTAATTGAATATATTTTATAAGATTAAATTAATTATTCGTACCTCTCGACTACTTTGTACAAATTATACTGTACAGCAACCAGCTTTAAATAACAAAAAAATTAAACTCATATTTACAGTTTGTCCTGTAACGTTTATGTACGGAGAACGTGGTGGCCGGGGGCTAATTTCACACACATAAACTTCGGAAACTTTTTGTATTTTGCCACAAACGCACGATTTAGGTAAAAATTTACTAAAGTATCGACGTTTCCATGGCTCGCATGACAGAATTTTTAGACATTTTACATTCACCAAAACCGACTTTTATAGACACGATGATCTCAAGCTGCAATACACGAGTAATGGATGGTTAGCAGTCGAGCGCTGTACGTCGGGACGAGACGTACCTAATGAACAATAATAAGACAGACGGCAACAGGCGAATTCGACGAAGATAGATAAAATATATAACTACGTAGTACGTATAATATAGCTTAGGTTTAACATCGAATCGTTAAGTACATAATAAATGTCATTATGTCGAGGACGGATTGTCTCGTATTTCTTTTTTAATTTTTGCCATTCAAATGTATATTATTATTATTATTATTATTATTATTATTATTATTATATTTTTGTATTATATACAATAGTCATGATAATATTATTGTGTATGTCTGCAAAATTGTCCGGTGTGCTGTTTAAAATCGATTTATTTTAATGACGCTTTAATTCAAGTCTCGAATACTTGTGTATTGTAATAATATATATGTATATCTGAAGTGTTTAACTCGAAAATTACCATTCGTTTAGAGTACGGATAACTAGGAACGTCCCCGAACGGGCGTTCGCTGCGCGAGCTCACAAGAAAACGTTAACGAATTCAAACGGCATTACCGACGAAAAGTACGTGCCGGACTAGTCCTTTAATAATAATAATAATAGTAACATCAAATTGTTATTGCCGTGTCCTTTGAACCGCAGTTTGCATGCAGCTGATGGGGCGTCGGAAAGAGCGAATGGGAGTGACTCGGCGGACAAAGAACGGCATTACGCGCATAACAATATATTTATACATATATTTTATTTCCCGTTTTTAAAATTTGTTACATAATACAGCGACAAAATACATTCAAACGGAATCTAATGCGATGTGCGGCCCACGCGTACCTATACTGCAGGTACCTCTACCTATAGCGTAGACGCGAATTCTGTATCGAACGCCGACGACATTTTTAAAATAACAATAATAATTGAGTAACGGGGGCTTAAATACGACACGAATAATATGATAATTGCTCAAATTGCGTAAGTCTGTCACGGCGGTATTGCCGCTTATTTTATTTTATTTTTTGTGCGCTGTTACTCAGTGACTATTGTTTAGGTCTTTAGCGGGACAATTTTTTTTTTTATCTAATCTATGCGTATGTCCTGCAGTGACTAGAGAGGATTTACGTTTACTTTATAATGACGTTTATTATTATAGTAAACAATATACATACTATCTGCACGTCATTATAAGCTCGGTAATATCATGTACCAGTCGCGGATCACAAAATTACCGTATACGAAACCGTTTTGTTTAGGACTAAAATCCTCTGTATGAAGTTGCAGAGCTTTCAATTGTTGACACTTCGCTTACCAATATTGAAATCAGAATGTGATGAAAACCCTAACACATATTTTACTATCCCGATTTAAACAAAAATCGAAACAGATTTTCGGAGATATTATTTGATATTATGGTGAACGGGTAAAGTCTTTTCGATTTTTATAGTTTCTAATTGTATTTATTTAAACGTATGTAATAAGCTTTATTAAATGTAAGTAATCAACGTCACCTATAGTATCTTACATGGACAAATTAATATATATTTTTATAATAATATTGTATCGTACACAATTATTTTTTTGTACTATAAAAATATTATTTTAGAAAGTATTTTGTTATGAGAAATGAATTTTTTAAATACATTTTGGTACAAGTTCAGTACTTACTTACTTCAATAATATTGTTTAATATTTAACTTTTTATAAATTATTTGCAAGTATATCTTATTTTTACTAAAAATACCAATTTTATACTTTTATTTAATATCATTGTGGACTAAAAATAGACGCGTTATTATTTTTACTGTAACTTTAAAAACCAAAATCAAATATTTAAATCAGAGTTTAGTTTTTAATTGAGTTTTGAAAATCTAAAAATTTAAACAAACGATTATGAACATTTCAAACTCTATACATGAAAATTGTTTTGATGTTAGTTACAATAAACTTAATAATACATCGTAATATTATTACAAATACTCTTCACATATATAAATTATGCATAAAGGATTTTCGAGGCGTTTGTTTAGAAAGCTGGATATTTTTTGCCTCTACTACACTACGACTGCGATTCCTGTCCCATTTTACGGCACACCTTAAACTGTCTTGTTACATATACATAATATAGCCAAATACACTCAATTAAATAATTGAAACTAACGTGGAGTTAATGACTGACATATAATAAAACTTATGGGTTCCTTTTTTTTTCTTTTTATAGCATCTTTTATATCGAATTAATTATGCATGAAAAGGACGTGCGACAGAAATTTAAATAAAACATGTCATCGATCATGATTTTATATTTTAATATTACATTATCATCATAATTGAATACGACAATTAATTGATTGTTTAATATTATACCTTCAATGGAAATGTGCTACCACTAATCAAAATTATTTTGTGCAATTATTTACATAATACAAATTAATAATAAAATAAACTTTATTACATTTTTATCTGTAAGTACGTTTTGTTTAACGAGTGGGTATTTCGATGGAATAACTCGATAACATTTAATTATTTCTTGTTGAACACGAACAAAGTTCACCAGTCATTTGCTACAATTTATAATTTGATTAGCTTCATAAAGCTGAACATCTTTTGCACGTATTTAACGGGTGATCGTTAACGTTTAGTGATGAATAATATTTATGTTGTTAAGATGCACCAATATAATCGTGTAACGATAATATTACATTATACTCGCGTATAGTAACAGAAGAATGAAATAATTTTTGTACCATATTATAGCTGAACGGAAATTAACTGATTAAAAATACAATTTTTCATATTTATTCAATAGACGAGTGTAGTATATTATATTATACGAATTTTGTTTCAACACTCAATTATTATACACTAATTACACAGCAGTCTGTTGTACAAACAACTAGTTAAACAATATTATATACGAGATACACATATATATTACACATAATATATATGAGTCGAGTAAACTGAATAAAAGATTTCACGGTACTCCGAGCTTTAATAATTAGTTTAAGTTGTTTTATAGAAATCTGTTAGTTGAAAAATACGCGGCGAGGGGGAAGGGCGGAAAAAAAAGAGGTATCCTTCTATAATAATTTTAAATGAAAACTATTTTTGTGTGTACGGATAAAATATAATATAGTTCCTTGGTTTCCGATATAAATTAAATAAAAATAATAATAAACTTTTTCGTCAATTTTCGTTTGGCTGCGCGCACAACAATGATAATAAACAATAACATAATAATATACTTACCAGTTACCACTCTATATCTCTATCTCTCTCTCTCTCTCTCTCTCTCTCTCACTTAACTCATTGTGTGCGTTTGTGTATAATATATTAATATATATATAGGATAAATATATTTTTGGAAACTATATAAAATGTATTAATCCTCTCAAAGTCATACTGCAGACGGTTACGGTCTATAAGTCAATTCCTATTACAGAATATAATTTCATAGCCTACCCGAATTATAGTACATGAAAATAATTGCGAAAATCAAATGAAAATCTGTTGTTCGAAAATAAAAACATTATTGCAGTCAAAGTACATGGAATCATTTATCGGAAACTGAAGATCGTATATAACAATGCGTAGCTTCCGGTATAAGTTAATCTTATTGTTTTTCAATCATTATTAATCAAACTTACAGAGCACGACATGTGGTTTAATAATAATGAAAAAAAAAACTCAATTTTCGAGGGATATGAAAAAGAAAATTACCAACTCGTCGACCAATACCGATAATTATCGATAATTATATTATATTATGTTATTGACGTTTTAAACAATAATTAATTAGTTAATATTCGGAAGCGGGAACACATGTATTCGCAATGGATTATTAACATACTCGTCACGATGGTGTATTAGATTTTTAACGTTTTATGACGGGGAAAAGAGCAATGTCGCGTTGTATAGGTACCTACGATACAACGCAGGTACGTCGTATATAATATTATACTACTTGATTTATCCGCGGGGCAACAAAAAATAAAAATAAAATATGATATAACACACAGATAGACTTCCTTTATTTTTTTTTATACACTTATTGTATACTAGTATAGTATAATCGCCCGGATATGTGTTTCTACGCCGCGTCGGGGATAAAGTATACGTTTCCTGGAATATTTTGGTTTTTCTCGAGACGTTCTCGAAGTATTTATCCGATCATTCGCGAATTTTTTATCTCGCTAAGACATACGACAATATAATATTTTTTTTCTATGCAATAAACCTATTTAACCATCCGTGAAACCGCGTCGTCTGAATAATAGTACATTATAATATAATAATACATATTATATATATTTACGCCACGTGCATGCGTGGAGATTTCATTACATATTAATCACTCGCGCTCTCGCATTCGCATGTAAATGATGAACCAATAATATTAGCGATTAATAGCAAGAATATAGTATGTAATATTGATAACAACACGTCGTATAGTGTATATTCATAAGAAATATATGGTTCTCGAGTCGGTCATTCCGTGATGTAACACGCGTGTATAATTATGAAGTGTTGCGCAGACTTGATTTTGATTTTCGCACTAGGATTAAATTTTGTTTAAAAAAATATGACCTGGCAAAACATAATATTAAAAGTAGGTACAGTGAAATCTCCCCTGACGGACCCCTCCAAATCGCGAATGATTTCTTGGGAATGTGGATATTTTCATTACTTTTCGATGGAAAAACCCTTTAAATAAAGGACTTTACGAATAGCGAATACCAATTTTAATTTTTAATCTAAATTTAAAAATAAACACAAAACAACGATAGAAAAAACACTACAACGTTTTATCGGAACTTCTTTAAGTCATTATGGGGTAAAATATAGATAATACTGTTATTTTAAAAAGAAAGGATGAA
Organism: Melanaphis sacchari; assembly: GCF_002803265.2. NCBI lineage: Eukaryota > Metazoa > Arthropoda > Insecta > Hemiptera > Aphididae > Melanaphis > Melanaphis sacchari. Next base: position 764,588 of record NW_020271143.1, on the reverse strand, counting down.
GTAATAACCACCCAAGTCAGTTTAAGACACACGAAATTAATCCACTCGTTTTTCATCCCTAGAGAATGAACTCCGACATGTGACACATAAATTGAAAAAATAAATTATTGAATGATTTATATTATTGTTCATTTGAGTTATACTGACAATTTTATAAGCTATAATAATTTCATTTTTACGTGATTTTAAAAAACATACACAACACGAACGTATTTCAAACTTTACAATTCATTTTAAATTCATTTTATAACCATTGAATCAAAACGTATGTGACATACATGCAACAAAGGTATGTATTCGCTACTGTTATGTGAAAAAAATAACCAGCTTAAATTTTGGCACCACTGGTGTACGAGTGGAACAACAAACTTTTGTTTGCTGCTACAGCTGCTGTCGCGAACGATACGTGTTTAGTGGGTGGCAAGCTAAATTAATAAATATTGATTATCGAATAATACAGCTATTTTAACCGATTTTAATTATTCTGGAGCGAATTTCATTTTCCCGACTGTTTTCAAGTTTTTTAATATTATTTAATATATAACAATTTTTAGGAAGAACTATAAGTTTTTGAAAAATTTACATAACAAATGTCAAATATTAATAATAATTATACTTATATTATAATATTGTATTAATCGCCTCTACCGCAGAGTTATTACGTCAGCGAGTGTTATAGGAAAGACCTTAATATTATCATCATTGGCAATGGTTACCTGCATGGTTGTATTAAAAATTAAAATCGCAACGATTTGTTAAATATTGTACTAATAGTTTCAAATTATTTATTTCTACACTACCAAGAAATTATTTTTATTACACTATATCGTCCAGTAGTCGTAGTATCATTAAGTTCGATTGATTAAAAATTAAACGAATTTAGTATTTTCTTACAGCATTTCTTTTTCAATAAATACGAATGGAAAGCATATAAAGTTAAGTGGTGCTGAATTTCGTAAAAGAGCTGAGGAAAAAATAATAACAAAATGAACAAATTATTTCTATGATATCTGAAATTTAAAGTTTTTACAAAAAGGTAAAATCTGGTATAACATAATAACTGCAGGTACATTTAAAATTAAAACAGAAAAACAAAATATTATAAATTATTACTCGTAAAAAATATAAAAAACCTAATTTATAATACTCCAGACTACCGCCGTTTTATTAAACACATTTTTATTTATTGTTATATTTTAAATAAAGGGTGAATCAGCATTATTTGACATATGCAATAGCTTTTATTCTATCCAATGTCTTACATTTTATTAAAGTAAATTAAAAATTTTAAAAGTGTTATTTTTGATATAATTTCATTTTTATGATGGGTACAAGGGTTGTGAAGGGTGGACTTAAAATCTACCAGCGAACGATATATTCGTTAACCTTGCTCTGCATGTAGATATAACAAAAATATAAAAATATATATTCTAATAAAAAAAATACTAGAATATATTACAATGCACACACACATAGTATTATATTATTTGAAAATAGCTTGTTTGTTTTTTAAAGTGAGTATAATAATATATTATATATATATATATATATACCTGCAGTATAGATAAGCGAAGACGGACGATGATGACCACCACACACGGGTTTTCGGACTTATCTGAAAATAACATAAATCATCTTTCATAATACTGGAATATTCGTGACAAAAATACATTTATAGTAAATAGTAGTATGTAATAAAATAAAAAGAAAGCCAATATCCCGGAAACGGACTTCTTAGAAGGTACATGAATACAAATATACCTCCGAATTTTCATTTTAAAAATAGTATTAACTGACCCCGTCCCCGACGAAACCTAAACTTTGTAGCGGTACATTTTCTTAGTATCAGCTAGTTCTACATAATAATATTATAATAGATAATCTATCGACATAACCCCCTTTACCTACGCTTTCACAGACTCCTAACAACGAAACGGATTTTCTGCAGGTAGAAGGTATCTGATAGACGACGTTGTAAACTCTTAAAACTGAAATACAAGACTGGTGCCTAAGTCGTTTTATAGCATACAACAATATTTCTATGCCAATATGTATTATAGTGCATTGAGCGTCGAGCGAGATGCCAGACGCGGTCATTCGGTTGAATTTATAACATATCGGCTAGAAGGTGAAGCGTGTCATCAACCGGAAAATCCCCCAACATTTTAGGCACGTACAAAACGAAGTATTTCGATATGGAACGTGTTTATGTGAAAAAACGTAGGAACCTTTTAATATTTGGTTCACCGTACACCGTAAAGATAAGCACTATATTATAGTAATATTATGAAACATATTAAAATGCTTCTGAAGTTAACTCTAGATCGATCGTCAAGCTTTTAAAATGTCGACATTTGTCTCCTCCTCGAGTTTGATTTCAAATGCAAGAAATTCAGTATTTCTAATGTAAATAAGTAAAGTGTTTATATGAAATTGAAAAATTGAATAATAATTAAAAAAGTTGAATTTGATGATAGGGCAAAGAAAATTTGAATCAGGTTATTGGACGTAAGTATGTGTTTGATTTTATAATAATGATCTGTGATAAATTTAACAATGTGACCGTTTGAGTTTATGAAATATGTTAGCAGATGGACTATATGCAGTATACACATAATATAATAATATCATGGATGTAGCAAGGATGGGGCAGGGGTCAAGTGCTCCCCTGTGCTTCACACTAAACTCTATTTCTTATACCAAACGTGTAAGTTTAGTTAATTAAATCCCGTTAAATTAGCTTCAAAATAACGAAATTCATATGGTAAACAGTCCCATCTAAAAAATGTAAAACAATAAATAGAATTTTAACTTAGAAGAACTAAGTGTGTTGAGTTCCGGATATACTCATTCTTATTTACATTTAACAGTAGATTTAATGACGTGGAAGATGGGTGGGCAATCGAATTTTGAGTTGCGCAGATGTAAAGAACAAATACAGCGTTGGTTAGGTTTTTTTTAATTTTATAGATTCGTAATTATTCATTAGTTTATAACCATTAAAAATGAACATTGTTTTTTTTTACGTTTGTGTTTCATTACGCCAATACGCCAGTCCATTCTATTACATTTATAAGGTATATTTTGATGTAAATGCATAATACATTCGTGTTAATTCTGTTTGAATTGCAATACTACTCATACTAAAAATATCTTCATCAAACCATTTTATAATATAATTATAAAATGTACTTTATTAAATAATATTATTTCTATTGAAAAAAAATAAAATTTAAAAAAGATTTTTTGGAATATGATTCCAAGAATCATTAAAGTATAGTCAATACTAATAAAACTACATTTTTACTATACAAAAATATTTATGCATGTTGCATATAATGTGTAATATAAATTAAAATATAATATTATTTATTAATGTGCTATATGAACAGCATATTGTATATATTATAGTATATACCTAGTATCTACCCACTTTATTTTTAAACGTGGTTGGTTCATCGTTTAGATTGATTTTCAGAATAAATTAATATCTCAAGGAAATGAATAAATTCAAATTAAATATATAAATAGTATTATAAATAGGTTCAATAATATGTGTATATCGTTTAATTTATTTATACTACGATTTTTGTTGCAATTTATTTTACCATTGATCGTCGTGCTATTATATTGTTATATATATTAAATATTATAAAATGTATAAGATATAATAATATAGCATACATTAAAAATAACTAGGCAAAAAAAAAAATGCAGTTATCAAAAATTAGTTGTAAACTATCTTTAATAAAATTTCTATATTTCATTTATAATTTTAAATTGTAATATTAAAATTGTTTTGTTTTGTTTTGAAAATCCAACATTATATTATATTATAACTAATATAAGTTAAGCCTACTAAAAATAAACATGCGCCTACTCATATTTTCAAAATTTATATTAAGTTATTAAAAAATATTTTTAAATTTAATTTTAAGTTGTTAAAAACTAAATTTTCTAAAAAAAATGCTATTACTAATACTTTTATTATTTTTATCATTACTATTTTTTTCTTTAATTTGTTATTTATTTTAGTAACAAATTGCATTTTTAATTCTGTATTACAAAAAAAATAAAATATTTTTTGAAATACTTTGATCCATTAAAATCGAAATTTAGACGAGTAGCTTAAGAGATTATGCCTTGTAAGTATTTAAAGATTTGATAAACGGATTGGAGTGGTGCACGAATATCCCCTGAAATTTTGGTCCACTACTCTACTCACCAATACTTAAAAAAGTTACAGCTAATAAACTGCTTATTCTAAATTTGATTTGTATAAATAAAAAATACCGAGTAATATTGTGTTTTGTTAGAATATTAAATTAAAAACGTAAGTTGTAAAAACAATAACAATAAAAATAGTAAAAATAAATCTTTTCCCTAAAACATTGTTTTGTAGTGATTAAAAATAGTGTAAAATGATGTGTTTTCAAAACGTTAATATTTTTTGAAATAATGAGTATCTTACGGATAAAATAAATCACTTTGTATATATAATCTATATATATACATATTTTTTAGAAACAGAAAAAAAATTCTATACTCTAATTCAAAAAGTATACTTGGGATGAAAATACATATATTGTCTTGTATTTATATAATGTAACATATTAAGTGCAGTGGGTGTATATGTGGCGGGCTGCAAACGATCAGATAGAGATTTGAGATTTGAGAGTGAGAATTATATTCGGCGCGCAGATTTAGCGCGTGTTCGAGCATACCGCAGACGAGGGGAGGCATGAAGAGTGCAAGCTGTCAATGGGTAATCTCGATTTTTTTTTCAAAATGCGATCGTAATGCGAGCAATGTAAGGGGTTATAAAGTACAGTTCACTGGTGATCACGTCAACTGGAACGGTGCCATTTTTATTTTTTAATCGCAACATTTCGTTTACACTACATACACACACACACACACACATACACGTCAGTGGTGGCTCGTGAGGCAGTTATTTCTGAAATTTCTGAGAGCAAAAATGTTTTCAAGCTACTGTCCATACGCTGTCCCGTGTAATGAGAAGAATATTATTGTTAATGTTTAATGTATAAAATGATAAGGATCGATGCGATAATAGAATTGTTTGAGTTGAAATGCGATTTCCTTTTGATAGGACATCGTGACAATTTTTTCTAATAAATTTTAATAAGTTTAAGTTTAATAAACAAAATGTTTATATGAGGAAATATTTTTTTTTTGTCATTGCATCGTGTTTTTTTGCTCCCCACGTTATCTTATATTTTTATTTGTTCCCATAAATTGAGGCACAATATTTTTCGCCACACTAGTGATGGTAGTATAGTAATGATGATGCTATCATCCGTTATAGACTGTCACGGCAACATTTCTCGCGTCACCAAGTCTTATCATAAATATTGTTCATTAATTTCAGGGTTAATTTGTTATTTAATTTCCTACAGTTAAAAATAATTATAGAAATTAAAGAATTAAGAAAATTATAAAAATTGCCCGAATGTAAAAAAAAAAAATATTTAAATTAAAAATATGTATTTTTCTTTCCTTTTCTTTTGGCTTTTATGATAATAGAGATTATATGAAATATAAAAATAATAAAATTTTGTTAAAATACAAAATTTAGAAAATAAGTGTAAGTAACTAGTGAAAATAAAAAAATGTATTCCAGTAAACTTGCGTTTTGTATAAACTAGTATAAAATAAATTGATTTTCAATTTCCTAAATTATTATCTTCAATAAAGAGAAAACATTTTTAATGCTATTATTTATTACCTATTTATAATGATGACCATACAAAATAGTATTGAACATTTCAATCTAAAATTTGGTTTGAAATCAGTTTATATACTAACCTTATTCCACGATAAAACAAAAATATATATAGAGTAAAATAAATGTGAACAATTTCAAGTCAAGAATTCTCTAACGGGAGACTCACATTCGCACAGCCGAATAGCGTATACTACTAACAATATTTATAGCCTGTTTATTTAAATCTTCCAATCGCAGAAAAATGAGTTGCTGTGCGCGCAGAAATTCGTGGAAATCGATTTGGATTCAATGGACATGATTAAAACGATAGAAAGAAAATTTCGGTTGAGCGACGACATGGCGTATGGATAAAAAATTACAATCATTCCTAGGTTCGTAATATATTTACACTTTTACACGTGTGCACCTTTGTTGTGTCCAATCATCCAGAATCAAAAATTTCTTTACGACAGCATCGATAAAAAGTGTACGAGTGTAAAATATTTTATCGCTACATACACAATATATATTTATAAAACAAATATCGAAATGAAAAATTACAGATTACTGCTGTTTTTAGTGTCATAACTTTCAGACCCTATTTATGTAACAAAATGTTTCAGATTTTTTTTATCATAATATTCAATACTCTTTCCTGGTCACAGTCATATCTAAAGAACCAGTTTTAATACACAATACGTGCAAGGAAAATCTGACGATCTCAATGTAATAATAACCGAATATCGGAATTACGCTGGAGCAATTAATCAAGATCTTCACCGACGCAATTTTACTTTAAATAGTAATGAACAAAGAAAATACTCAAGTAATTTTTCTGTTTTTCATTAATTTTAAATTAATCGAATGATTATAAATAATTGTAAATACTGTATATCCTTTTCCTTTTTTTTTTTCGTTTATAAACATATATATTTGAGCTAACAGTAGATTAATAACCACTTTCATTGAAGCCTTAATAGTTAATTAAAAAAAAATCAAAAAAATTATCAATATGACTAGCGTAACTATGAATTACGACTATTAAAAAAACAAGATATAGGAAAGAACTTAAAATGGATATGATATTTTTAAAATTATTCAAGTGAATACCTAACCTTACCTACATGCAATAAATAATTAAATTAATATACATTTTTAAACTCAAACACTTTTACGTTAATTAAATATCAGGCAGATCGGTACGTGAGCAAATATTTAATAAAATATATCAACGACAATAATTGTGCACTTCAGTGCTGTCACAAAACGAGCAACGGTTTTTCTCCGTAGGTAGGTATAGAGTAAACGCGTATTTTGTTGTCGTTCAGTGTTTATTTTTTTCTCATTTTTCGTTTTCGACGTTGAAACGTCTTTAATTTAACGCAACTCTTATTTTATACAATACCATATCCCTTGTTTTTATGCAAAACGATTATTTTTATTTTTTTGTCGTTGCTGACATTGAACATTGCAATACACACACACTCACACATGCACACTCACTCGAACGTGTGTACATATTACATACATATATATTATTATTATACCGTGAGACGACTTGTCTGCCAAATATTTAAATTGCTTTTACCGCTTTATGAACGCGCATTTTTACGGATCAGACACAACGCCTGCGCAAACGTATAAATTAAATAAATTGTCAACTATATATGTATATAATCGTGCACATGGTAGTACTATGTATACAAGAGTGTGTATTACAATTATTAAATTAATATTAGTATAAACGAGTTAACGCAAATAATAATAATAACAACAACAATAACGTTAAAACGGAATAAAGTTTTGGAATAAATATCCATAATCGCGTATACATGACGATTTTGCATCGGTTACTACTCGCATAATTTAAATGAAGAAATAAAAAAAAAAGAATTAGAATTTTGTCACGACGCATAAGTATAAATTTACAGATAATAAATGTGTAAGTATTAAGTCGACTGCGTCATCTGCATATTATTATTTTATGTACGCCAGTTATAAAGTAATACTGATAAAAGAAAAAAAAATGAATAATAATACCATAATCATAATAAATAAATGACGTGTATACTGTATACATAATAATATTGACATTGCCGTCCGACGATTGCGACGATCTGTCTTGCAGTGACGGTAATATTATGTCTATTATGATTCTCAACGGGTCTGCGAGAAAAATGTTTTAATTTTGGATGCTGTTTATTTGAACAGTAAACAGTTAAGCGCGCGGGCCACCCAAAATCATGATGTTACGTATAGTTAATAAATCAACAAAAATTAAATATAGAGATCCGAGAGTTCGACAAAATGAAACTCGATGGAAATTCGCTTGTTCAAATTTATCGAAGGCAATTAGTGTTTTATTATGAAAGATTTCGAACGGAAATCTACACTGCAATGAAACCCCTTGTCGAGTTGCAGCCCGCGCGATAGTGTCTTTCGACTGTCGCACGCGAGACACATATTTGTCGGGCATTATAATATTATAATACGGGACTTTAAAAGTGAATCGTATTTCTTTTAAAATATTGATATTATTACTATTATTATTATTATTATACGATGCACGAAGAAGGATGAACAATGATATTTTTATACGTACCTATGACTATACGTAACATATTTTAACTATCTCGCATTAGATTTGATCGAAAACAAATCCGAGAAACTCTTAACCTTACGTGATGTAAAGCGGTTATAGTGAGAGTGGGGGTACGATGAAGAAGAGTTAGCGTCAAAAATTGCGTCAGAATGGCTAAAAGCTTTACGTTCGCCGCTCGTGAGTCGCGTCAAGTCAGTGTGGTCACCGCACAATCAAACTGGAGAAAAAATTAAGGCGTGTACGGCTTTATTTGATCGTGCACATACCTATACATAAAGTATGTGTTACCGCTATTATCGTATGTTTCTACAGTTATCACACGATTGAGCGTAAAACACTCTTTATGACAGGATCGAGAACATTTTTCGGTGTATCAAACGATGAAGATGTATTATATACAAAGAAAACCTCGATAATGCATAAAAATTATACGATTTTGCCATTTAGACACGTTAAAAAAACTCTAAGCTATTTTATATAAAAAATGTCAATTCGAATAATTATTGCAATAGTATACAGATATGGTATGAATAATAAAAAAAAAAAAACAACACGATTCCATGGCCATACGTATGTGTTGCAGTAACTGTTAAATTTATATACCTGGATAGGTACCTTGCGTTTTCGATTTTTCTCGAATAGAATATAGTAGTACAGAATCAGTATATTTTTACAATTCGAATATTGGTCGATAGCTTTTATTTACTCGAATCCATTTTTTTTTCTTTTTTTTGATTTTACCGGTGCCTACAGTAACACTGAGTGTCGGCCGACCCTTGACACGCCGCCACGCACTGTGAGTCTGTGAATCGTTACTCCGCAAACGATTGTTGCGTATGGAACAACTGGGGGAGTGTGCACACGGTGATTTAAAATTTAAAAAAACGGTGGGCGAGTGTTCATCGTTTTGAAATAAAAACAAAACAAAAAAACAATACGTGTCCCGATATCATTATTATGTCCCGTGGCCGAACACTTGATAATATTATTATAATTCTATCGTTGTACAACGACGTGGACGATCACAACGTTACACTACGGTACCTATAATATTATAATATTCGCAGCCGTCATCGTTTCGTGTACAGCGCGGAGACACAGTATATGCGGACATTACGCTTATTGGAACGCGAATCGGGCTCCCCTCTCCTCCGTTAACCTACATTATATTATATTATTAGGTATAATACGTTTCGTCGTTATAACATTATATACGGCGACTACTCGGCGGCGAGAATTTATTTTTAGGGCGGCGCGATAGTACTTTTTTAACACGCGTATATTTTTTAAAAAAAAAAATTTTTTTTTTATTTCCCTGGAGCCATCGGCGGCGGCGCACGTCTATTATGGGCCATATCGGGAGATACGGCGGCACCGCCCGTCGTACGTACACATTTTGCACGCAGACCTCGTTTTCCTAAACACGCGTTGGCACCGCAAGCTCGAGATTTATTTAAGTTGTCGGAGTCGGTCGGGCCGCCACGCACCGCACGTTAGCGTTTCGCCGCCGCCGCCGTCGAGTATTTTTAAACTCGCGGGCGAGCTCCCGGCTTACAATGAGCCAGCTGCCGCCGTCGCCGCCACCGCCGCCGCCTCCGAGAGGCCTCGACGGATCTCGGTGGGTGTGCGCGACACGCACGCGTCACCGCCACTCGCCTCTCTCAAGACGCGATTGAATTTTAATAAAGTTTTACTACGGCAATAACGTCGATGAAATTACCATTCAGAAACTATCAATCGTCGTTGTTCGCCCAGACCGCGGATTTTTTTTTTTCCCCCGACAAGAGAACCGCAGAGCTGAGAACTATTCGTACTTGGATATCATTACACGCGTTACGCGATAATATTATTATCATAATAATAATAATTGTCGTCGTAGTAGTACGGTCGTCGTAAAGACATGATTATTATTATTATTATTATTATTAATATTATTAATATTACACTCTTGCCTGCATGATGTTATTATTTTCGTTTTCCAGTGTGTGTGTTTTAATCATGACGTGTCATTGTCCATTGGCCCGCATCGTCGCATTATAAACCGTACACTCAATACTATTAGAACACTGTATTATGCCGTTTAAATTATATCAATCGTAGACGTCTGTGTAGAGTGACAACAATAACATGTTCGAGATCGACGGTGACTTACACTCGCGACGGGCGTACGGTTGCGACTACGGCGTGATATAATTTTAATAATGGTAATGATGATGATAATATTATGTAGGCTTCCTAAACGGACGAAACACGGTGCAGCGCGGGTCGGAACGCGTGGGTCGTGCAGTATTGTAATACTACATTCGGCGGGGCCTGGATGGATATCGTGTAGATGTGCGAGTTATGTCGAAATTCGGTCTTGTAATAAAAATTACAATATTATTATATTGTTCTCGTCCGGGAGTAATATTGGTATTAAATACCCACGTTGCGTTATTACTCCCCGCCCACTCCACGACTTGAGTTCGGAGAGAAACAAAATATTATTATTATTGTTATTGTTATTATCATTACACGTCGCGTGAGATGCGAAAAACGGATGTTATCTATTTATAGTTACAACTCACAACCCGTCTCACGAACCGATTAATCTGTCTATGGACAGTTTATTATCATTTTAACGATCACTTAGTGAAGCTGATCGAAAATCTTCTGAAATGTCGAGCACAGAAAGTCATCTGCAGGTTATGCGTATGAATTCGAACCATATTTACCGAAAAGAGCCGATTCTGCAGTCAGAACCTGGCTTGGACTCAAATTACAAATACTGTTTTTAGAACCGAGATCGATATTCCGATAAGACTAAATCTATGTTATAATTAATGGCATAGTCATTTCAAATTTTGAATGATTTTTGTTGTCGAGTAATGCGAATAAATTGTATTAAAACTGGTGAATATTGGAAATCCGAATCAACCGAGACATAGATAGGTTATTTTTTTAAAACTAAACCGAAACCGATGTCAAAAAATATAACATATAGTAGTGTTTTAAAAGATAATAGTAATAATATTATATTAAGCACTCAACAGTCAACATGAACATTTTATTTCAGTTATATATTAATGCAAGCAAGTACGATTTTTGATATATTTTAGAAGTTAACAGTGTTATTCGATCATAATAATATTATATGAGTACCTACCCATATAGGCTGTAAGGTTTCTACGATATACATTATTACAAGATTGGGTGAATTTATAACACTTTATAACTGAGTTGTGAAATTAATATTAAATATTTAGTTTAATGTTGATAGTGTGCTATTTATTTTTATTAACTTAGAGCTATAGAAACGATTAACTTACTAAGTTGAGTTAGTTTTTTTTTTTTAATTCATAAATAGCCAATAGTTTTAAATAAATGTCTATATTGTATAGAAATCAAAAAAAAAACTATTGTTATTAAATTAATTTATGATTAATGGTAACAGAAGAATATTTAAGAATTCGATTTTTTAATTTTCGTTTTGTGTGGACCATTAATAATTGATAATCTTTTATTATAATATTTATTATTTCATAATTTATAAATAAACGTAACTTGTTATTTTATTGAATTAATTTCAATAAAAATCAAATTATTTAAAAGGGTCAAGTTAAAATTAACTTAGCTCTAATATTTTGAATTCGCTTATGCGCAGAGCACCGCATCATTATCAAGATAAAAGTATGAAGTTATTTTTAGATGAACAGGTATAATATTAGAATGACGTATTTACGTGAAGTTTTTATGGTTCAACGTTTATCTATAGAATCATTTAATGTTTAGGCATTAGTGTACACGCGTAAGGTCGATGTCGCTGTGCGCCTGCACCAGTACAAAATGGGGTGAAAAGGAGACACCACTACCTTGCCTGGATTAAGCGTGTATTTAGATATATGCGTGACCTCTTTTGCTCAGTAGGGGAATATGCGTGCGGAAACAAAAAACATGTACAACGAATCAAGTAAATTGGATATTCACAAGTTTATAATATGATGTATACTGTTGAATCAACTGTATAAAAGTGTGCATATATCAAGAATATAATACTATGGTAGTATATTACCTATAATAATAATAATAATATCATGAACAGGTATATGTCAATATTATCAGTGAATATATAATCAAAATTTAGTTTATTTAGCCGTAAGTTTAAATTCCATTCCAGAGGTGTACGCGTTCTATCACACACAATTTGTCCACTTACGTTTATAAGATTAACATCCGGCTAAATTTTGATTGAAAATACTATTACAGCTTTTGTTTGCTGGATAACTATTAAGTATAAATTAATATCAAATTGGAAATGTAATTCGTTGATTTTATTTTGATATGTTCCATGTGTTATGTCAACATAATGATATTGTTACGAACAAAAAAAACCAAACAATAATATCATTAAATAATTTTTAAAAATCAGTACATTTTAAAGTCTAGAGATAAATAAATAAAACATTTTTTTTTTTTTAAATCCAACGGTACAAACAAAATATTATCGGTATAATAATGAATAATGAATAATGATAAACGAAGACCGCAACGCTCTGTCCAACCATAAATCTTAACATTTCGGACAATGCGCTACCGTCTCGATAATAATACACATATATCTATTATATAATAATATAATAATATAATGAGCGATTACCGCAGATTTGTTCGTATTCTATAATATAATATTTAGGTGTTATAATTATTAATTGTATCGTGAGTTTTTAAAGGAATAGATCGATTAGCCGAAATAATCGCCGTTCTCGTTTCCGGCTTTTGCCGCGCACACAATAGTAATAATAACAACAACAATAATATCACATAAATATTCGTGTATATATATATATATATATATATATATATATGTGTGTGTATATATTGTATATTAAATCCACCGAACCGGCCCTCGAAAAGCCAATATTCGAAATACAAAAGCTGTGCGCGCCGACTGTTAGTTTTTATTGTGGCGACGAAACGACGTAATACTTTTCGCAGTGTATAAAATCCGCCGCCGTTGTCGGTACAACTTACCGCCCAAACAACCGTGTAATAATAATAATATAATATGACGAGGAAACGCACTCTCTTTTCTCCGGGACATTTATTTACATTACACTATATTATAGCCACGCACACACACACATACACACGCTCGCGCGTATTCGCGTAATCATAGTGGATATTGTATGTATATGTATATACTGTTATAATATTATATTGTGGTTGGGATCGTGTTTGTTTGGCGCTTACGGACATTTACAAACGAATCGCGTCATGTTTGTATTTAGTAGTTCTCAAGATGTGTTGAAAAAATTACGAGTGGTCGACGACAATCATTGTTAAACTGTTATTATTATATTATTGTTATCATACTATCGTCGTCGTCGTCATCGTATTCGTTATTGTGTGTTGTCCATTGTATAGGGTGGTTCTTTTATTGCTGAACAGTTGCTGGGATTGTCAGTAGATTTATGAGTTTTTGTACATTTTTTTTTTTGTTTTTGGATAGTGTACCTATAGTGCAATATTATATGTCAACGAAAAACTAGTCTGAACTCGTCTTAATACTTGTAAGTGTAACACTACATAATAATTGACTTATAGTTTTAAATTAGATTTATGCGCGGTAATAAATTAATTTACCTTGTAAATAACTGTCGAGTTATATGCCAAGTATCACCAGTGGCGACCAACTCTGGATTTTTTAAGGGCGGCTGATAGGTGGTTACACAGCTAATGGACATTGGCCAATAGATAATAATTTTCTATTAACTAGTGTTTCATTATTTATATAAATACCTACTATAAATAAATGATGATGCTCTTGTCGGGCTATTGGTTGGTCGGTGGATAGAATATTATATAAATTGTTTGTGAAAAATTCTAAGCGCATCACGTCACTGAGTATCGCCTTATATGGTAAAGTACGACGTATTAATATGACGATCGAATAATTATTATTTCTATATAGTAGTCCACACCATGAGATTACAGTAATAATGTTTGCTATCTCATAGAAGTTTCGGCGTTATAGTTATGTTGAAGAATAATCTATTTCCATCGTTTTAAAATAAAAATAGTGTACATAATCGTTCACGTACGCCAATTTTTAAGAATTATCATAACAAAACAATATAATCAGTATCCGAACCGAAAGTAAAAATTACAAACATGCTATACTATGTAAATATAGTATAGTCGGCCAAATTTTACAACTACTTAATACCTATGTTTATGTTAACATGTGCTTATACATCATAGTAATATTATAACTTTAACCGATCCGTTAAAAATATTTGAATTGATCGACAAACCAAACTCTACAAATTTATTGTGATTTATAATTTTTTAGTGTATTATAAACCGGTGTATACGAAATTTTTTTCTTTTATTTGAGACTACGCTAATATATTATACAATTACAAACGGCCGCCTTTAAATCACTCAGTTCTGTCTATATACTCCACGGCACAACGGGGAGGACAAAAAATAATTATTATAGTTCGTCTGTTCCGGTCGCGTTTTGCTCAGATTTCCGTAGAACCACTACCATTATTGCACTCTGTTCCGGTTCTGAATTGGACGCAGTATACAGTTCATCAAACGCTGCAGCTGATAATATATTATTTATATACCTAATACCTACGTCTGTTCCTGTTAAAATAATAATAATGTGATATCATGTGTTACCAATAATGCCTATTAAATGATATTATAGGTAAGTATCTCCGTTATCGTCATTGCACTGGCAAAACGTTCGAGGGTGAAAGTGAAAACGAATTAAAACACGATTTGAATTTAAATTATTCCACACATATTAGGTACACGTAAACGAATGAAAACTCATACGAGCACACTACATATTATAATATTAAGTGTTTGCTGCTAAAACATGTGTATTGATCTATTCATGTATTTGTACAATGTTCACCGTTTATAATTCATTTTGCTTATTTGCATAATATATATACACGCGTATGTTTCGCTGCATTACTTACTAAATATAATATAATATGTGATGATATGCCCAGTACCTCTATAATAGCAATAATGATCGTCATCAAAGTGCTTATTATATACAGGATGATTCACCGTGGAGCATAATTATTCTCTTTTTCCTTTAGTATAATGCAGTCATCTAAAATCTGATTTTTTCGTATTTGTAATACTCCTATTTACTCAGATATTTAAACACCATTTTTTCGAATACTAGTGTTTTTTGTATCATTTAAAGAGTGCACATTTTGGCAATACAAACTTATGTTTTTAAATTGAGTACCATCTTCTTCAAGATTAATTATTCAGTAGATAATTATTGTTTTAAAATTATCGTTGTATCAAAATCAAAATTAGAACAAGTAATTTCCGGGTTATTAAAAGTTATGTACTTAAGATGGTTGCTCAATATTATGTTTTTTTATACTTAAGAAAATTCAGATTGTATATTTATTACAATAAAAAAGATACTAATGTAAACGTTCGCTTTTTAATTGATTTGAAAATTATAGCAGGCGAACTATATTAATCAATTAAAATTTCAAAATTTTTAATAAGTTTGAATAATAATTAATAAGAACATAACTAAATAAATATTGAATTTATATTCATTTACATATTTTGTATAACCATAGCTTGTAATAGTAATACTAGCCTAGTATCATTGAATAATAATTATACGTAATATATAAAGTTCAATAAGTCGAAAACTACTGGTTTGAATTTTAATAAACTGGTTTTAAATATATTAAAAAATTCTAAAAATCAGATTATTTGCGATTAAATAATTAAATAAAAAAACAGGGATTGATCATGCTCGTTGAATCGCTCTGTACACCAGCAATATACATAATTTATATTATATCAAACGGTTTAGGTATCAACTGATGTGATACATGTTCGGGTGCACTGTAAAGCGTAATAATTTGTTGATCGATTGCAGGCCGAAAAATATATTTTTATATTACATAGGACTAGAAAATATTTTGCGTGGTTGGCGAGGGGAAGGTATGCTGAGTGGCTTCAAAACTATAAATCACTGATTTATGTGAGAATTATTGTAATCGGTTGGATATATGTTTTTTGTATATTTCACGATTTAAATTATCACCCAATGAAAACACGAATATCGATATAAATACGAAAATATTATTATTGTATAAATCGGACACGGGGATTCATTTTTTTTTTTTCTGATGAGAAATGTTTGTGACCTTAAAAATCTTTTATCACACTGTACTACCGTAATTCACATTATATATTGCCACCAATAAAATGTTATACACGATAATTGCGTATTTGTTATAATTATTATGAATTATGTACGATGGTCGATGAGTAGGTCGCTACAGTAGAATTTCGCTAAAATCCTCATAAATATCATGTAGGCTTTATAGCTACTACTATTTACTTACAAACGGAACATTTTTAATACCAGGTAAATATATACGTGTTAAATGTAAAAAAAATGAGCTCGTTAAACTATACACGGGTAGATAAAAAAAATAAAATGTATTCTTAATGATTGACCTTTTTTATATTTTTTTCCTATTAAGTATAGTGATTAAGAAAAACGACAGAGCAAGATAAAAAGAAACGGACAACTACTAATAATAGGGGGAATTGGCTTAAAAACTCTCAACAGGACACCTCTCAAAAAAACTTTGCACACCTTGTATATATTTATATATATATATACATGAGTACTATAGGTATAGAAGTTGTGTAAAAAAGGTCTAAAAACATCCGTTTCTTCAGATGATAAATCGTACGCGACGATAAATATATATATATATATATATATATTCCGATCATTAGGGTAAAACTTTTGACGTCACACCTATCGCGAAAAAACACAGTTGTATCGTATATGTGTGTATATGTTTATGACGTAAAAAAATGGCATACATTTTTGGTTCGGATGAAATAAGTTTAGACGTTTTAATGAAATAAATCACGATTTTAATATTCTATTTTTTTTTTTTTTACGCACTCGACGGCGGAGTACATTTCAGTTTTATCGGGGGTGCGCAATTTATTAAATAGGATTGTACTAAAAATAAAATCAATAGGCTTATTCGATTCAAAAATATATAACTATGGTTTACAACAAATAAAATATTTATTCGAATTTGTTTGAATAAACTCACACCGAACTCCACGGCATATACATAATAATGTAAACGCGAGTGTACGATGCGTATTATACTATAATCTGCTTTTGTATATTTTACGTATTAGCAGCGAAAATATATTTCATAATATCACCGTAGTCGTGTTAATTCATTATATATTATACATGATAATATGTGATTGCTGTGGATTTTTAAAACACGTTTCGTTTTATTAATTTCACAACGGTCGGCGGTTATTTATAGGCATTGTGTTTTAGCGAAAAAATGTGTAACTAGGTGGTGAATATATTATTTATTTATTACTATACACTGTGGGAAACATTGAGTTAAACTAACGGGAAGAGCAAAATATAATTATAAAGAACGAGGATCGAATTTGGCAATCGTATCTGGTCAGTAGATGTATTATATAATATAATGATTGATGATTAAATAACAAATACAATTTCACACTACCACGCTGTGTTTTCGTTAATTTAAGTACTTATTTGAACAAAGAAGTATCGACAATTTTGTAAATGTATGTTTTTTTTAATGGGGATATGACCCAAAACTGTTGGACAATAGCAGAGTAAATAAACTATATAACTATATGGTGTACGAAATAAATGGATCAGGCAACAGTTTTATACGATATATACATTGCTATAGTATGTCGAACAGATGTTCATTCGATTAATAGCCATGAATCATATGTTAAAGTATATGGGTAGTATCAATTTTTTTCCGACAGATAATGGTTTTTGTATATTTTTTTTAAGCTTTACCGTATTACGCAGTGTAACCATTTTTTATTTTCATAAACTTTTTACTTCTTTAACTATGCCGGTGGTCCGTGCAATGGAAAGTTTTCGTGCCATAGTAGTTTCAAAGCGTGCGAGCGACGGACGGACGGGCCGGCTGATTCAAGCGTTTTAGATTATGCAGAGTAACTACAACAACAACAACAACAACAACAACAAAAAAACTACAACAACAAATAATAATTAATAAATATACAAAAAAAAAAAAACACTCCCGTAATCTTGACGCAAAGTATCTCAACCGTTTTTCCGCCTAGGTATACCTACGCCGTTTTGAATTTGATAAATTATTGTGTCATGCGATACGTAGCCGAACCTCGGTACAGCGCGTGTGCGATTGATGGGTACAATGTGATATTAACATTATTATTATGGTAACATTATTTTAAATTATAACAATATGCAATTAAAATAATAATGATGTATAACTATGTGATATTAAGTGTATCGACAGCTTAGAAGTTATTTTGTAAACAAGCCAGTGCGGATAACAAGTAAAAAAACGTCAAGTACGATTATTATTATGTTTTGAAAAAATTAAAAACTTTAAAAGGCCTGCTGTATAATTTGATATCTGTGACGTATGAATTTTGGGAGATGTTATAAGAGCAAAAACCCATTATAACCATCACACTAGCGCGGTGGCAAAAACTTAATCTCCGTATTATTAGCGGAGGATTGTCGTCGCAAATTGATCGGCCTCAACCACCGTTGTCGTCGCCGAATTGAGTTTAAAATTACACGTGCCCGTGTAGAGCGTTGTTGGCAGTGATGGGTGGGGTGAGGTTGACGCCGTTGACGGGCAGGGACGAGCTGGTTAAGGGAGCCAGCAGTGACGTGATGAAGTTAGGCGGCAGGCGGGTGAAAGGGTGGAGCGAGTCCAGGATGTATACGCGACACGCGTACATAAGGAAATAAGCCAAGGATATATACTCGTACATCCTTTTATTCTTTGTCGCCAAAATCGATCGCTGTAATCGTTTTCCGTCGCTCTTCTACAGCGCAGTGTAGTATTAGGCTCAACAAATATATATTACAATATACTTGTATATATATATATATATACAGACGCATAAACTGTCAATATGTCGTCGCCGTCGCCTTTCATTGTCCGCATCGTACATCACGCAACGATGTTGATTTATCATCGTCTCGTACCTATACACTATTATAGTATAACGTGTACGCGAGCGCCACCAATATATTCTATATCATAGTCGTGTCGGCAGCTATTCTCCGACGCGATTGTCTATATATATATATATACATATAATATGTACGTACACATAATAAATTGCATAATAATACTGACGTTCGCGGAGCCGACTCGAATCACGCGTGTCTCGCCGTTTAACTTGGGCGCTCGTACCGTATGATATATGATAAATGTATATATATATATATATACGACTGCACCTAATGTAACGGCCGTTATAATATATTGCTAAACGCGTATAGGGCAACTGTTTAGCGCGTGACGTATATAATGTCTATGTGTTTTTGTTGTGCTCGGCGGCGACTGCAGTCGTCTTCTGCAACTGCAATAACCAAAGATGCGCGTCTGCAGTACAACTCAATCGATTGCTATCACGCATTACTCTCGTGTGTACACACCGATCGCGTGTACGGTATTACAGGTCGCACACGATATATCCATGCGTTCATAGGAGTCCATTTATCGCATCGCATTCGCCAGGTCGGGCACCGGCACTTGATACGCGCTACGACCTCATTGCACAGACATCAACATTTTGTTAACAATTTTTTTTCGTTTTGCTATACTTAACTTGCTACAAGTTTGTGCTACGTGTCAAAAACAAACAAACGCTAGTAGTGCTATTTCGAAAAAACCCAAGTATACTCCGTTGAAACACTCCTTGACATGATTGGTTTGAAAATTGTTAAATTTTTCTACGGCACATTTTTAGAATTTGCTTCACTTATAGGTTTTCCACAAACCGGGAAAACTAAAGGTTTCTTAGCGCTAGCGCATTGTTTAAATACTTCAAAATGTGCGGGTAGGCATCAAAGTTTTGAGATTTAGTTATGTTAGACAACCGAGTCAAGTATTTAATATTGTTGAATAATACACGCGTGCGAAGAGTGAGTTGGCCTTTTAACTATTTGTCGTAAAGGCTTCGTGCCAAAAACTTGTGCCAACATTTAGGCAACTATACGTAAAAATTTTCAACTTGCGGCGAAAATCAATTTTTTTTGAGTACCTATATTTTTTTCTAATATTCTAATACATTTGCGACAGATCACTAATAACCAGATTGCAAGATAGATTGGTAATTTAAAAAACATGTGTTACGTACAATCCTGACATTTATCGTGATTTTTGTATTGTTATCATCGCGGTAGATATAATAATATAATATATGTGATCATACCATAGACGTACAAATAATATTATATTTCATTATGACACGTGCACAAATTGTTCATTTCCAGTATAACCATTCACATATACTAAATTGGTACGCTCGTCTTACAGAACTTGGCATTTGGTCCGTGACGCAATGCTAATAGGTGTATATATATGTGCTCGACTCGTTTATTTGGACATACAATCTACGATGGTAATTATCTCCGTCCATTTCATTCGTGACTTGAACTTATAACAACTAAAAAAGTAATATTGTATAATACATCAAATGTCAAGAAGGTACATATCATGTACATACCGATAGTATTGTGATATAATTACATAGGTATTTTATGAGTACATATATTATGCTTATACCGTGTCGTGTATACACGAGTATAAATTATGGTAGATACGTGAAACCATGTGCTCGTTAATGGTGCCCGCACGTCGTCTGTGTCCGTTTTTAATAATATTAAATATCGGTACTCACGAATTTTGTACGATATTCCAACTTCTCGAATACGTTATTATTTTATTAAATATTTCGTAATCTATAGATTAACATAAGCTGTATGCCTATATCTATTTTAATCTTATACTTTGTCAAATGTGAAACACGATAGAATATTTTAGTCATTATTATTTTGACATAAAAATTGTGTAATATTGTACCACGAAGTATACTTTTTGAAAACACGGATCAAAATAAATATAATATTTTATAATAATAATATATAGTGTCGTTGTTGCTGTCTTATTAAAAAATGCAATATAATATGTTCCAGTCGAAAGTACTTTTAGTATAATATCCGACTATCGAATGGAAGTTAATCGTATTTATATGATTCGTCGATAAAAAATAATAAAAAAAATTTTTTGTACCTAATAACAATATTATGACATTAAAATATGTTGTAGTACATTAATTTATCGTGTCATTATAGCCGTACATAGCATAATTAAAAAAAGCCGAATGCGAAGAATGCGTAGGTACTTATGTACATATACGCACCCGTATAAACGACCAAACGTGTGCAATATGTATGTGCAGTGTGTATATATGCTAGCGCATTGCTTGTATTATTGAAATATTCATTTCAAGATGCGCTGGTGGTGAATTAAAAAAAAAAAAAAAGAAAAGAACTAATAAAAAAAAGCGCAATTTCGTCGTACCGAAGATCCTCGGGCGGCCGCGGCCCGCGCATCGGCCGTTAAGCCCGCCCGCGAGTTAAGACGCGTTTTAAAAAATTCACGTCGGGACTAGAATCCGATGGTATAATACACACACACACACACACACATAAACATATATAATATACATTATAAAAAAATATATATTATATATACATGTGTATTTTACGCCAGCGCAGTGCAGACGAATCCTATTGATTTTCAACAGTGTACGAGTGCACCAGTTTTTTTATTTTCTAAACCGTAAGTATATATATAATATATATATATATAATTATATTGTATTGTTATTATTATTAGATTATTAAGCACGAGCGTGGGCTTTTATACACGTTGGTTATGATATACGAAAATATAGAACGCAAACGGCGCGGGAATAACATGATGCTGCAAAAAATGAGAAGTTGTTTGTATATGTACAGCTCATCTATCGTCGCCGCCCGTTGCAACCCGTGAGTTGTATAGATATTGTATACGATCACTTATTAGAATGCGCAAGAATGATATGATATTATAATATATATTATCTGTTCGGACAAAATGACGAGGGTGCAGTGTGGCGGTTGACAGCGGGCGGAAACGGGAAGAAAATATATTTAGGTACGATACACACATATTATTGTTATAATAATATAATACATGATATAATAACACAATATAATAATATTATGCAGAAAATGGGGAAAAAAGATGAAAACAATCTCTGCAGTAGTAAAGTTATATACCCTGTCGTACACACATATATATATATATTATATTTTAATATTACCGTGATACGATACGTGTGCGGCTATCGAATTTGAAATTGTAATATTATCGAACCTTGGACCGTCATCAAATTTGAGCGAATGTGTTGAATGTACCTACATAATATTACGGGCGATAATCTCAGCTATACAGCGTGTATTTTGTTCTTTTCCCATACCGCGTTTGCGGGGTATCTTTTTTGTCGAAGAGTAAGGTAGAAGATGTGACCCTATAACTTCTTAGGCTTAGGGACCATATGTTTCGGAATGCAAATTGTACATTTATTGTACCCTCGAGATGGGCCATTTTTGATTTTCTCATGTTTTCGTGTTCAATGCGTTCTAATAATATGCGATACTACACTCGCTACTAGGTATATTATACTTGGCATAAAACACAGTTTTGATATTTATCATGCAAGTATCAGTGTAAAAGACTCGAGTTTTTCATAAACTATATTATTTTAAAAAGACCATGCACCAAAATTAAGATTGCGTTAATAAAACGAACTGAGATTTTTTGTGGTGTTTAGCATATTTGTTCGCGTCATCATTCTATCGCATTGTCAATATAGGGTTTCTTTCAGAATCGTTTTTTTTTTTTGTACGCATATTAATATTATGTTTTAGAAAATAGTTACTGTCTTTAAAAAATAAATTTAATTTCATTCCCGGATGATGATTATTTATTATAATGGCGTCGAGCAAAAACGTTGTATTATTTTTATTGTCACGCCATACGCGTATATAAATATAATGTACCTATACTATTGCAAAGTGTCTATCGCTTTTCTCGCACATTAAAACGTAAATGAATAGAATACCTGAAATGTAACGTAGGCGTACAAAATGTTATTTACACACACGCGCTTTTGTATATAATATGCGACGAAAGGGCCGACGAACACAAAAGGCGGTTCGGAGAGGATAAGTTTGAAAGCGGTGGATGTGACACTATATTATATATGCTTAAGCGTGTGTATACCACCGTATAAAGAGAAATATAATAATACAGAGTGATTCATAAAGCATGCTCATCCCCAATTCCTTCTTATTTATGAATTTATTCAGATTCTGATTTCTGGAATTAAGTTTTAAATATTATACTATATATTCTTAATATGTTTTGTACTATTTAAGGAGTGTCTGTGGCGGTATGAAATTCAAGTGAAAACCCTAGGTGTTCGTTTTGTACAGAGCAATGTCTTGTATTTGTAACTCTTTGTCAAAATTTGTATGTACCCGACAATAATGTTATGAAATTTAATAATTTGACTTGGCAATGTAGACATATTTTATTATTAAACACTATTATGAATACTAATTATACGTTTTAATTAGTTATTGTATAACATTTAATATAACTTTTTGCTTTTATTTCATATTTGTACTAGTTATATACGAATCTGATCTCCAAAAGAGAAATTTATTCTCGGTAGATCTTTATTGAAGATAGAATGGCCAATGGCCATCCCTAATATATTGGTTTAGTCGGGTGCAAAAGTAAAGGAAAATATACCTACTCAAGTGGGTCAGCCACGCAAGAGGATTACCTTTCAAGTCAACCAATGAGCAACACCTATACATGAATATTCATGAATATATAGGAGATGTATGTTCAGTTCATCAAGGGTACTTGTAAGTTGTAAGTAACTAAGGCAAGTATTTTTTGATTTATTTTTTTCTAGCCACTCGAGTATTTTGCTAGCAATATCACGACTTATAGTCTGTGTTTGCATCTCTTTTTTCCTAAATAAATTTAAAAATTTAATATTACGTAGGTATCGTATTTAATGTCCTATTAATGATATTTTATTAAATATTATATCGGACGGTTATAAGGCGCTAAAAGTATTTTCTGACCAAAGACGTCAAATTTTAAATAAGAAGCAATTTTTAATTATTCATTAAATTTAATAACATTTTAAAATAGTAGAAAACTTAACCTGGTTTTAGACTCATATAATATGTTTATAACATATATAATGATAATAACTATTTACGGGCTCATAAAACGATTTCAAGAAGAATTGGACGTACGATTTTGGTTTCTTATCCGACGATTTATTACAATAGTTGAGGGAAAGTGAGAGTAGTCATCATTCAAAAACTTACAACGGCGGCGTTGTTTGCCAAATATGCTGATATTGACATGTCTATTATTAAAAAAATCATTATAGAAGCACATTATAGCTGTGTATTGGCACGTTTGAATAAAAGTTAAATAAATAATCACCCAGTATACACGACACAGATGAACGTATACACATATATAGTGAGTACGATAACTGTCGTAAATAATTATGAAAATAACACGAAACCAAAATGAACTAAAGAAAAATTAGCTATAAAAACCTACCGATAAGTGACACGAAGTAGTAAAAATGTGTTTTTTACTGTGTATTTATCACTTGTAAACGTCTCAACTCACAATAAACGTTAATACTTGAGATACAACGTACGTATAATACGTAGTACTTACGGTTGCAGGATGGGCATTTAAATAACGTATTTTTTACAAGTAAAGACGTGTAAAGTAGGATTGGTCGGCACAAGTGATTATTATATAGGCAATGTTATCTTTGATCGTTATTAAAATAATAATCTGGAAGGATCTGGAAACTTGATATGTTATATTATAGAAGTATTATTATTACTATTATTTTACACCAGTATATTATATTATTTTACACACACTATTATCATATTACTTTTTTTTTTTTTATTTAAGCCTTCGAGATTGCTTTTTAGTATTTTCTGATAATATTCAACCAAAAGGCTAAAGTTTTGACAAGATTTTAATGTTAGTTATTATGTATGGTTTAATTATTGTAATAATAATAAAAAAAAAGATTTAGAATCGATAAAGTAGCCATGCTGTAATAGATGTTACAGAGTATCGTTCCGAAATTCAATCTGATACTTTTATAAACGATTATTTAAAACTGCAGCACGTTGTTGTTACATCCAATGTTGGTTTATTTCTAATAAAAATGTAATGAAACTAGAAAAATAAAAAGTAATATTTTGTCGGACAATATATTATTATGTTATGTTAAATTTGAATTTCTTTCAAGAATTTTATTAAAATGCAGAAGCTTCGTTTAGGCGTACATATATTTACACCGCAGTTACAGATGAGTGGCCATCACGAGCAGGATAAAAACAAAGACATTTTTAGCGTACCATTTTTGGGTTTTCGTGACTTTTGTTCTGCTCTTTATACGTGATACTTTACGTCGTATTACAGTATGCGGTGCACGCGTCAGTAGAGTTGACGTTATTAGCAGTGTACATTGCACGTGTAGAGTGACGACGGTATTGTAATACGTATCGACGTATCGTGTGTATACGTCATTGTCATGACACCGTGTACGAGCTAGTGCTGCAGGTATACCGGTTTAGCCACTGTACACACAGAAGGCATCAGAATAATAGGCACGGTAGCAAATGTGCGGTCGCGGTAGGTGCAGCAGTGTTACCTATGCAATGCCGGTACGGCGTTTGTATTATAATAATATTATTATTACAATAGTTTACACCGTGTCGTTCAAATATCGCACTAATCATAGATAATGCATAAACCGTGCAGGCTGCGGCCGAACGGAGTGTACCTACCCACTACTACCCACGTATAGTCGCGGTGCACCCGACGTCCGATACAATATCGTACAGCATTAAATGATGTATTACCGTCGTGAATCGAGCTCACCCGCGTCATGTTAATAATGATATTATGGCCATTTGTTAGTCTGGCGAATAACTAATGGCGGTGAACCGGCGAGGGCGCATTTACGCGTGAGATCAAACTATTATTATTATTATTATTATTATTATTATTATTATTATTATCATTTCTGTTGTTTGCCGTCCGCAGTCGGACGCAATACCACTGGTCGGGCCGATTCCGACACACGATTGTGTGCATTGTGCACATCGGCTACTGCAGTGTGTAGGCGTGTATCATAACATGTACTTAGCCTAAGTATTACACGACCGTGTGTAGTAGTCACGCATTGCGTTCGGTTCGTCTGTCACGCGACCGATGACGAGTGGGTCGGTTACGCAGAGTAGGCATCCATAAGCTTATGGATTACGTCGTCGTCGTCGTCGTCGTCGTCCATATTCGGAGGGAGGCTCAGCAGTGCAGTTTTTGTGCTGACCCGTGACTTTTTCGAAAAAAAAAGTTTTCGCGTATGACATCGCATCATCGCGTACGACGTACGCTGTACTGTAGCATACGCCCGTGGGCGATCCGAATGTTTTTTTTTTCATTTTTAAATACGTTTATCATAATGACTTATGGGCGTGCTTATATACGCGTATACGATACGATATGACTGACGGATGCCGTAGCGGCGGCGGTTCTTGTTCCGTGAACGCCGCTCGTCGGTTTTTTGCTCTCGCCTCTTCCTCGAAAGCGCCGTCGAGGTTTTCCGATACTTTACCCCGCACAAAATCGCTTATAATAAAAAATATGCATAAGTGCGTATACGATGCGATTTGTTTCGTAGATATACGTAAATACATAATGTACATATTATATAAATATATATATAATATATATACGAGTATATATTTACGTTTTATGCAAAACGATACGATATGTATCCTTCAGGAAAATGACAAATTTCTCAGGGCTCTTTCCATAGTTGCTTTTGTTTTCGGTCGCATAGTTATAATATCTTTGAGTACTGCTTCTACGCGGGCGCGCGCGCACATCGTGTTGACGGATGATTCGTTGTTAAGCATAATACCGCGTTTCATTAATAAAACAATTTTTATTTCTTAGCGACGTGACAGGCGACAATAGGAAGTCATTTGTTGACTTTTCGCAGATAGACACTGCATTTTACTGTAGTGAAACATTCGATTCAACCACAGTTATCTTTATTCGTAAATCTGATTTTCCTATTCCTTCCGTATACTTCTATTCTGTATGCTTATAAAATAATATAAATGTTATACCGTAGTCTACGCTACGCTGCATGGCCTATATTATGCATACGAGGGTTTTATGTAACGAAATCTAATCTATGATATTGTGAGATTTTATTTTTCTCGCGGCTTTCACTCACGCGTTGCTCTTATAGGCTCGCAAAACTCTTATATTTTACTCGTTTACCACCCTCAGGCCTCGGTTTATGTATAGCAAGTATATTTGCAATAAACAGCATAAGCAGCTATACCTTCGTGTTATATACATTGTTTATTGCATTGAGGCGTTATATATAGTAGTGGAATACACAGCCGTTTTGAACACCTAAGGCACGAGTTGTCATCGTAAATATATAAATAATATTCAAAAACGATACGGATAACGTAGGGTAGAACATATTGTTCAGGAAATGTTGACCATTTTATATAATAAATTGCATAGATTATTTGAGCGTTAGACTTAGGTAAACTAATGGAATGTTTGGGTAAAAACTTTAAAAATTTAAAAAAATATAAATAACCAATTTTTTTGCGGTATGGATATCACTTAGAAAATAATAAACACATAATATATTATACGATATTGGTATATAAACCGATACGTTGTCATATCGATACATATATTTATTAAGATATGTACCAATATTTACATTTTTCCATTATTTTTTGTCCATCGAAATAAGTTTATCAATCTTTGTCAATTTTTCGTGACTTGGTAGCGATAGAGTGTGTCTAGCGCACTACCACCCCTTTTTCTAAGAAAAGAATTTTTCACGTGTGTGGACGTTACTCCCAGTTCAGTAGGCTCAGCGAATGATCAGAATACGTAATTTTGTGTTTTGCATTATATCATATTTTTATATGATAAAATCGGTAATTGTTATGCCAATAAAATAATTCAGTTTCGTAGATGGTTCGTGGAGTTTTAAACGGATGTCTTACCTATAACTTCTGGAGAGTGGGGTTAAAGGAATTTTATGTTTGAGCAACGTAATTATTATAGTGCGTAATCTAAAAAATCAGTCCTCTATGTGATGCTCAGTCTTTGGCTATAAACAATATATTTTATTGAACACGTCGAAAAACGATTTTATAGTTTACATTGCTGCTCGATAGTCCATTTATCCTCATAGCTTAACAATATATAGTGTTAACCATACATTATTATTTCACAAAATATTACACGAGTACATTATTATTATCGACGTATATACGCACAACGACGGACTTGTAAAGGTTCGGCCGGACGTAGTGTATGCATGTATACAATAATATAATATAGTTAAGTGCTGCTCTTACTATTATTCAGTTAAGCGCTGTGGGGTGCGCCGAAAGTCTGACGCCTGGGGTGGTACAATCTTGTACTACTACTCTTACAGTGCCTGCCAGATTTGATGTGGATGCAAACGGGTGGAATGCACCTCAGGACTAGGAAAAACAAAATCATCGGATTTTTAGAGAAAAATCGTACAAACGAATTTCTGTTGATTGATTGGGAGTACCTTCGTTATGGACACATACAATGATTACCAGAGGCTAAGCCGGTATTTTGGAGTCACCTGTCCGAGTGAGGGAAAATAAATATGGGTGAGTCGGCGAGAAATCGGACAAAAACGATGAGAAGAAAGAAAAATAAAAAGTTAATATGTATTGTTCATTTGCGAAGGCACGACGGCGGTACGTAAACGCGAAAAAAATACAAGCAATGAACATTCAATTAAAAACAATTCGAAAAAAAAAACAACATTGTTCTAACGAGTTCCGCCGGCGCCGAAAAGAAAGGGCGTCGAAAAATTACAGACAAAGAAAATTGATAACGGATTACGCCGGAAAGGTGGGTCGACGGCGACGTCAGGCGTTATGATTAGCAAACGCCGACGGACGCAAGTTGCCGGAAATTTCGTAAACCCATCCATTCGCGTGTTTATCTTTATATATACACACATACATAATGTTCTATAGCTTTTCACTACTTATGTCCCGACATTGTTAATTATTATATGATGATATAATATATAAAATTGGCGTGAGCGGTGGCGCTAATTGTTACGAAAAAAAGAACATTATCCTATCTACTCAGTAAATAGATAATTCACTTTGACGTACAGACATTATTTTTTATTGTTGAGATTTTAACATAAGTTATTTTACATACAAATTTAAGATAATTTTTTAATACAAAATTATTAAAAACTGACAGCATACCTATATGAAATTAATGTTGATGACTATGTATAATTATAAACACGGTAAATTTGAGCTTAAATATATAAATAGCGAAGAGTGACTGAGAATAAGATAATAATATTATCATGATCAACGACAATACTCTGAGTTATCGGTTGGTTATGACAGAATAATGTTATTTTAATTGTTTTACTATGTTTTTAATTTAAATTGAAAAGTTGTACTGTAATTTTAATTTTAATTGTATAATTGTATAAATAGCAATCGGCAATTGTAATGATATGATAAAATTGAAAATTGAAGATAATAGCTGCAAAATAATTTACAAGGATACATAATACACTAACTCAAAAATCCAGGTTTCTTAGTTTAGTATTTGGGTTCTGAGCAGGCAGTGAAGCCCGTAGTTATGATTGTACAACATGTCGTGATTTGAAATAGAGAAAGGGAGCTATTTTGGGGTAAAATGAGAGGTAATTCTAAAAGAGACCTTCCGTGAACATCTGGGACATCCAGAGAACCATTTAAAAGGAAATTAACACGTTGTCGGTCAGGTCTAATGCGTTGTGAGGAAAGAGTTTCAATTCCGTAGGACCTTATCATCGTTTTAGAAGATGACCTTTTTCAAAACAATTGATATCACATTACATAACATTATAGTTAGGTATATACCCGTTTAGAAGCGGTTTTTAAACGGAGTAAAAAGTTTATGTACGGTTAGGTGTAGGTACACGTGCAGAGCGACGTGTGATTTATAGTGTTCATCTGGGGTGTAATTGTACCCATAAAGGACACGATTACCGCTATTCTTACAACGTTTAATTTCAGCGCTCCATCCACAGAGTATCGCATCTGGGTTATTAACGCGATACGAATCGTATTGAGGGTATATATACTATTGTGTTAATACGATAGCAGGTACATAATATAATACCATTAATGTATACTTATGGCCCACAGTATTTTCGAAACTAGTGTAGTACAAGAGTAAGCAAATTATTACGATACACGTGTAGTTATACCATGTATGTATATAAAATACATGTA
Organism: Melanaphis sacchari; assembly: GCF_002803265.2. Lineage (NCBI taxonomy): Eukaryota > Metazoa > Arthropoda > Insecta > Hemiptera > Aphididae > Melanaphis > Melanaphis sacchari. Next base: position 733,865 of record NW_020271143.1, on the reverse strand, counting down.
GGAACAATATCAGTAAACATAAATCGTCGTGTACGAGTATATTATACATGTGCGTGTATCGCTGTGTTTCGCCTATAAACGTCTTAAATATATTTTATGCTCATGTGCACGTATACGTATATAGTGTACGCGAAGATTTTAATACTTTTAATACTCATAATATTATTGTTTTACGGATGACGCAATAAAAATAATTCGTAATTTTAATAAAAGGACTCGGAGAACGCGACCCCAATATAAAAATATATATGTAAGTATATGCGCACGTATGTATGTGTACATAGTATATACCTACAATTTCTCTCTCTCTCTCTATATATATATATATATATATATATATATATATATATAGAAGGTTAGGGCTTTATATTGGATCCAGTGTGAGGGAGCAGCAATCTATTATTGGTTTCACGGTAAAGCGATTTTTTATTTTTGTTTTTCATTTTTGAACGTAATCGGTTTTTTTCCGGAGAACAAGAAGCTCTCAGAAAGTTTCATTAAGTAGCCCTTCTAATGCAGATACAACAAATCGTGCACAGATGCGGTAGGTATCCTAGAGAATATCACTGCGATTTGGTAGTAGTTTACCGGAAAATTGCGAATACCCAAAATCTTTCTGTGTTAAAACACATTCGCCGAAGGAGGTCTGGGTTCAACTCATTTTCCCGTTGACAGGGAAAACATTTTTAAATCCTAGACTAAAAAACAAAACAAAAAAATACACATTTCGATCGATTGCATTAATTTTTTTTAATCCACGTTATGTTATAATATAACAATATATAGTTTTCAAACATTTTTACGATTTTTTTAAACAGAATTTTGAAGCTTTTCAAAGTGTAATTATGCAGTTGTTTTTGTTTTTAATTCGAATATTCGAATAGCTCAAACAGTTAATATCAGTTCAACTCGAATCACGATTTTTAATATAACTTAGTAGTATATATAATATAATATTATGTCTGTAGATGTATTGGTTTTTCGAAATCAATTTTATTGATAACGATGACAATAGGCGATAATAAAAAACAATAAACCTATCGCACCAAGGCGAACTAGACAATTGAACGACGACCAATGAGCATCCATACATTTTTCTAAAATGATTTATTGTTAAAATAGGTCACCTGCAGCTATATCTAATATAATACACTGGCAGTAAAAATAATACTATGACGTCTACAATATAATATAGTATTTACACGAAACAATAGTTCACGTTTATTTATTTTTTTTTATCGCACCGTTCGTGTCTGCTACTGTTCAGCACAATTTTCTTAGAGACCGTCTTAGATATCGTCGGTCTTGCGTAGGTACAGCAGATTTACAGTAAATAGTAACAATATAGTACACGCATAGATGTACTATTTACGTAATACAGTATCATGTTATAATATATTTGTATTATTATATTATACAGAGAAGTAAAAAAAAAAAAAACAATTTCAAACTACGTGTATCGGTCGCACGACGAACACGGCGGTGATTGTGCCTACCATCAACCTCGTTACTTATACATCACAATGACATTACGAGTTTCCTTTCCCTCTATATCGCCCCGCGCACGTCCGGGGCGGTTTCAATATTCATTCGAATGTGTTTTATGGAAAATAAACCCTTATAAAACGTATGGGGCATTTTCCATTTTTTTTATTTTTGTCTGTCATTGATCGTGCATGTGAAAAAGTGTTAAAGTTCCTGCGCGTTACAAGTGAAATATTTAGTTATTAATAATATTATTATGTATATTTATACGATATATTATATATGGACGTGTGCATGAAACACAACGAAGATTATTATAGCATTATATAATATATCAACCCGTCCATTTATGTGTACGTATATGATGCACTTTCAGTATCGTATAAATTTTGACGTATCAAGCGGCTGCACTAGTATTTGGCGGGTTATACGAATGTGGTCGACGGAGCGGGAGAGACAGAAAAAAATATGAAAACTTAGAGCGCGGCCGAGCGTTATCGACGAAAAACAGTCGGATTTGTAACTACAGATAAAGTGAAAAAGAAAAAAACTTCTAAAATTTAATGAAACTTTGTTTCGCGGGATTTTCGTGAAATGTCCGAATACAATATTTTATACGAGTGTTGTATGATGTTTTAGCAGTTGGATGAGATAATATAAATCTCTGTATGTTTTGATGCGTGATGAGCGCGTTTTACGTACACTGGTTGAGCATTATGAATACCTAGTAAAATGTTGGTTCACTTATCTTAAATTATGTAAATACTTATAATAGTTATAATTAATAAGCTATACGTCTTGTACGAAATTTGATTTTCATTGATGTAAATACTCCGAATAGTCCGAATATAGAAATATGAAATTAAAATATATCTTTCAAAAAATTGAAAACTTAAAATTTAACTACAATAAAAAAAAAATTATTAAAAATATTGTATTTTAACGATTTAAAATTATGTAAAAAAATATTTTCAAAAAGTTAGAAAATGTGTTTTTATTTTAAGTACAAATGCTGTGTATAATACCTCTTTATACCTCGGTATTTACTTATACCCGCAACTACACCTATTCAGGTGTTATTCGATAAGTTTAAAATAAAAACTGTTTTACGCGTTCGCTCAGTGTTAACATCTTCGTTCCGATCGTGAAATTATCGACCGTCTGTGTACCTATTTGTGCACCTAAGCTATATTCGCTATTTAATATTATGCGTTGCAATTCAGATTATTATAGTAATGGTAATTTATACGTTATATGACGTGTACTTTTCTAATTGCGAAAGTCGATTTATACGATATAATGCGATATTATGTGCGCACTGCCACTATGCGTTTATTATTGTACACGCATCTAATACAATAATAATTTATTACATAGTATTATAATAAAATCAGGGACGATGATCACTTTATTTGATGAGATCATATTTATTATGTTACAACAAACCGATGATGTACTGGTGAGATGGACGATTTGGGTGTTTTGATTTTGAAATTTTCAAATATATACTTAAGGGCCACGTCATCATCAAATATTTAATTTTTTTTTTATACAATTTCAGCAGCACAAAACTTCAAGTGAGAAGCACCTTTTATTATAATGTTAAGTCTCGAGTAAATATTTTTTTATTATTGAAATCTAAATCGATATTTGAACGAATAATTTTCTTAGCCATTCGAAACAAAAAATGGAGGTACTTGTTTGAAACCATAAATGTCGTATTGAAATACAAATATTTTTTTAAATAAATATGGTATTTAAGTAAGACATTTAAAAATTCCAAACATCAGAATTCGAATTAACGCGTAACATAAAGGATTAAATTTTAGTGAACGTGGAATCTGTGTTTATGTATTACCTACATATACAACAGAAGGTGCAAGAGCGTTATTAAAATAGGCGTAATAAATGATGCGTATAAAATATACCATAATACAGGAGTATATACTTATCCAAGAATAAGTGTATGTCTGTATTGATATTACGGTGGTGAAAAGTTGACTCGAAATTATAAAGAAAAAGCTTTATTTTTTAAACTTTATTTTCTGGAACCGCAAGGTACTCGTATGATGGCGATGATAATATAATGAGAGATGAGACGATATAGAGAGCCAAATCAATTTCAGATCGGAGATACGATTGACTGAAACCGAGTGTACGATATTATAACGTAAGTGGCGAGCAAATAAAATAATGACGGTTAAAAAATAATATGATGTATGAGCAGTATACCTATACATATTATATTATTTATGTTTAAAGCAGCATGATATATATTATTTGAATAAACGCGTAAAGTATGGTTTACGGGACGTCGTAATTCGAGCCCGGACCACTTTCTAAGGGCGTTGGTCGCAGGCGTCTGTATATAATATTATTATTATCATATACAATATATATATATTATATATTATATATAGGTATGCGTTGTGCTGCCGACAAAAGGAAATTCCCGTGAGGTCCGCGCCCGTCCACTATCTATATAATATTAAGTTTAAAAAGGTAAATTGGAAATTCTATAGAAAACCGCATTTTTTTCAGTCAACCGTTCGAAAGTGCCGTACGTGCGCCGCTCGTCCCGGCTTACAATATACGCACGCACATAACTCATACCCTGCTCGGACCACGTCGCATTTATAGAGGGGACGTTTCGAGAATCGTAAGTTTTCCGCGGCGAAAACCGCGAGAACGCGCTGCACGTTGACGTTCAACCTAACCTAACCGTCGCTGGTCGGATTACGTAATATTATAATATGCGCTTTAATGTAGGTACGACCAAACACAATGCCTATATCATAACTGCAATATGTAATCCACGGGCGCAGCAGTGCCGTGTTACAGTTTAAAATATTTAATGCCATAATGTACGAAACGAATACCTGCACAATATTATAATGTTGCCTTTTTCGATTAATTTTTTTTTATGTTTTTCATATTGTTTTAATGTGAAATTATTTGTATCCGACGCGTATAAAGTGGGTCATTTATAAATTTTATGTTTTTTTTTTTTTTTTCGCAAAATTTGTGTTAACATTAATTGTTACCGGTGAGAAATCGCATATAACGCTGCAGTAATTTAACTTGGTCGTGTGTTTTTTTTTTTTTTTTTTTTTTTTTAATTATACAGTAACAACACAATCGATTGTAATTCAATATGTTTTTAACTCGTGAAATTTTTGATCTTTAGCTCAACTCATTGGCTGCATTTTTTTTTTTTTACAAATGCGTTGGTATCACGACGACGTTATTACTTTTTTGGTACGCATTTTAATTTATTTATATATGTTTGTGTGTGTATATATATATATATATATATATATATATATTATAACAATAATAAGCGATATATAATACGGTAATGTGAATCGAAAATTTGGTTTTGCTGAGAGGTTTTTTCCTCCCCCGTACGAGCACAAGAAGTATTTATTAAATCGGTCGCGTTTTGTGATGTATTATGTGCAATGAAAATAAAAGATGGAAAAAAATCAAAGGCCGTGAGCGTGTAAATCGGTGTGGAGGTCGTGAATTTTTTTTTTATTTCAGACGGGATAGTTTTTGCGAAGAAAACGGCACTGTCGTGCGGGCGACCGCTATATAGGGTTCTATTGAAAACCAAGTGTGTGAAAGAGTTTCCGGTTTAACGGGATGCGAACCGAGTAAAAGGCTTTCTTGAAATCATAATGCATATATATATATATATATATATATATATATTTATTATTTCTAAACATATATAATAACTGACAGACTGTAAAAATACTAAAGAAAAATTGTCGAAAACCACTCGCGAAGCACTGACGAGTAATACCTACGCACGCGGCTCACATTATATTATATACGAGGGTGGTACAGAGAGGTCACGATCCGGTAAAAGGGTGGGAGATTTGCGATTAGACATACTAAGGCGAAAACGGTTTGTATTAAATAACGAAAACGAATAAACAATTAAACGAATACAAAATAATTTCGATGACGTCGATTATGTGATATGTTGCTATGACCATAATACGAGGAGTGTATGTTTAGTTGTGACGAGCCAAACTCTGTAATAATATTGTTATTATTATTACTATTATTATTATTATTATTATCTCATAATCGTTTTCATTCCGTCGAAATAAATGTCGAACGACAATCCCCGCCGTCGCTGCTTCGCCGCACAACTACGTAACATATTATTATTTTATTTTTATATAGATGGTACACGCATAGAATGCGGCCAGCCAGGGAATGTGTTTGTGTGTAGGACGGTATATCGTTGTGTCCAAAGGGGAGATTGACTCGGATCCACCGTCGTCGTAGTTTCCACCGCAGTAAAATATATAATATATACGGTTCGTGCACATCAAACCAAGCGAAAAGTGCGCGAGCACCGAGATACAATAAATATATATACTCACACACACACACACACAATATACGGTCATGCGGATATATTCTGAACGCACGTGTATGCGTGGGTGGTGGACGACGACACAAAATACGTATCTCTCCGCGTCCGTATACAAACGATGTATACGTATAGAAGTTACCTTAAATGAAACCTCGGAGTATATATTTTTTGATCGAACTTTAAATTAAAATTTCCGGATACGAGTATCTAAACACGAATTCACAATTGCATTGTGAGCACATCAGATTTATGTATACGTACACGCACACATATAAAATACTAAATGACATATTGATATATATATATATATTTAGTTATAGTGCACGGTCGGATGTGCTTGACGATCTCCCGAGACAATATAAAAACACAGTCTCGTCACTCGCCGTTCGGTGTGTATATAAATAAAATTGTGGTATGCTAGTGTACATGTTATAATATATATGTATTATGTATATACGTATATTGCAATTATTATTATTTTCCTAGAATGGAAAACGCAAAATCCGTGTTACACATGTTACACTGCAACCGCTGCAGACCCATATAATAGTATGTACATTGTACACCGACGGATGTATCGCAACGCGTGTTCAATACATATTGTCCTATATATAAAACTATAAATAATTCACTGATATTGGAAATGTATTATGTGTGTGTACAATATATTTATATATAAAAACCTACTGACATGTATTTAAAATTAGGGATGGGATTTCAATACACTTTGTATTTTATTTTATTTTTTTTCGCATTTGATGCCCATGATCGTTTTAGTACAAATCTGTTTCATGCGTTATGTTGAACGGTATCCACGGAATTTTATTTTTATTGGCATATTCGATTTTCGACAGTATTTCTTTCATGTTTAGGATATTATTTTACACGCGAATTCAAATTTAAAAATTAAATTTTAAGATTCCATTGGAAATATTTAAATATCGTATAATGTATTACATAAAGACACGGGGTCTCTAACCTTGTATTTACGGTGGATCGAATCTGAGACACATTTCCGGCGTCGTGAGCCAAATAATAATTATTGTTTTGTGTGGGTATGCGCGTAGAGATGCAATTCAATTAAAAATACAAATGAATCATTTTATCATACCTATTTTATTTCACTGCCGTGTATAATTGTGCAAAGGAAAAATGTATTTTTCTTTTTTAATTCACTTGACTGATTTCTTCACTACGTTACAACTTAGATGCATAATATATATATATAGATATGGAGTCTTGGAGCTGAAAAACATCAGTCAGCTTGGCGGGTCTGTTCAAAAAGCTCGGTCAATCAAAAATGACTCCAAAGTCGTAAGTTGAAGACCCCCTATGGTCTTTTGAAGAAAACTTATATGCACAACGCTTTCACCCTTACAGGGTTAGGTGTAAACACGTACGGCGTACAAGCTACATAGTACCTACATACACATACATACATATATATATATATATATATATATATATATATATGTGTGTGTGTGTGTGTGTGTATAATAATAATAAATAATATACATCGTTGTTTATGAACTCGTCGACAGTGTGGTATTGATGTGTTCCTGCTCCTGCAGAGTATGATAGAACTGATCGACGTGCTCGAGTACGGCCGTGTAGCAACAAGGACTTAGCTATAAGGCAGGGACATAATATTATTTACAAAAGGAGAGTATTGCACATACACACACGCGCGCGCGCATGCACGTCTACTTATAAATAATATATTAGTAAAGCTTTATAATATTCTAATTGAATTTAATAATAATAATAATAAACATGAAGGTTCTCAAACCCTCTTTTTTTCGTTAATAAAGCAGTTATTTGTTCAAAATCTGATTTTTTATATTTTTAAATATTTTTAAGACCATATTTTCAAAACCCTAAACTTATTATTTATTTGTTTGATTGGAAGAGAGTCGGTGAGGATAAAAACGAGTATATTTACATATTTTAATATTATACTATATTTTATCATTTAACGTATACCTAATTAATTGTATTGTAAAATAAGTTGAGCTTTTGAAACGAATCTATTTTGAATTGTTACCAAACATTTTGCTATTTCAAAATTATTTTAAAAAACTTTGTCTTGAAATTTTAAAGCAAACCATTTAAATGTTTACTATGTACAATTCGATAAACTCATCTCTGTGATAATATTTTTTTGAAAAACCATTTTTTCTATAATATAATATCACAGACAATGCTTGATTTTATGATAATGTAATGAAATAAAATAATTCACGGTAACGTGTTCATAGGAAATAGGTCTCTGCACCAATCGCAGTAAGCTACACTTATGGGTCTTTTGACGCGCGTACAAAAATCCGTACGATTATTATTGTGCGGGCAGCGAAAAAAAAATCCGCTCGACCGTCGGCCTCTCTTGATAACTAATAAAATACTATTACGGTTTGTAAATATTGTAATGAGCAATAACAGTATAGTCATATTTTACCATACGTTTATTATTAGAACCGTCACGAGCACACAACACGTCATCTTTTCCCGTCCGGTCGTGCCGTACTATTTCGTTTTGTTATAGCGATAATATTCATGGTGATTTTTGCGTAAGCCATCGTGTACAGTGTACATGCATTACCGGCTGCATATTTTAATAATATACCTATCTACCTGCTGTACGTGAATTGTTTTTTGTTATTTGTCGTTTTCGTTTAAACCAATGCATTTTTAAAATAATGTTCGCGGCACACAGCGGCCAGCGAGATTAAATATTATAAATTCATAAAAATCCTAAACCGTTTTGCATTAGACTACACTCGACTATACGCGGCTGCTGTTCGTAGTATAATATCTACAGGGTGATTTACCAAGAACGCTCGCCCTACGCCGAACTACTCGTTTGAATTTTAAATTAAGTGCGTCAACATTTAGAAAAAAAAAAATGTATAGTCCATTAAATAATTTACTGTATAGCAAGGGGGTCTCATTTGAAAAACAGTACCTACTCTTCGGGCGTGTCAGATTTACAGATTATTTAACGAAAATTGTACAATTATCTAAATTAAAACTGAAATGGTTAATTTAAATAATTGTCTTTGTTAATATTATATTTAATGTGCATACTATTTTACAATAATTATTATTGCATTACGTAGAATAATTATTTTATAAATTAATAATTTAATTATTTTTGGATAATTTTCTCGGATATCGATTTTATTAAGTATGTGTATACCGTATACGTGACCAGTAAAGTTGTGTTTGATTTACAAAATGATATGTATACAGGTATATCACTAATAAATAAGTAATAATATTATACTTATATTGTTATGGCGGTGCTTTAACAAAAGTTATTTATTTATTGGGCACTAAAGGATATTAATGTCCGATCAATACCTTTTATATATTACTATATATATTATATATATTAGTTACATGATTTGTGTTTACAAAATTTGTTTGCTCGTTCCTATCTATACTTAATTATTATTTATTATAGTCGATATGAATAAACAAACACATATTTTATATATAGATATATCGTTCTAAATAATTAACAATTGCTAAATTTCCTTATAGACGATACGCAGTAACTATAATACTAAAATAAAAAATAATCTCATATTACAAAATTATATTCGTTGATAAAGGAAAATTATTTCTAACATTCAGCAGAGAAAATAAGTTCTTCAAAAGGGTTCACATTATTATTATTCTTTAGTTGTTTTTGCGGAATAGCACAAAAGGAGTACGGTAATACCTTAACGAGTCATTAATACAGATATAGCGGACCGCGTACACGTAATATTACTATATAGCGAGTAGTGTGGGCAGTTCGGTTGTAAATTATATCGGAGGCGAAGTCGGATGGAAATTATTGTTATACGAAAAGTTACGAGTTTGCCCGCGCGGTATTGTATCTCGTGCAGAATCCTCGTCCGCTCGGCAGACGACCGACTGCACCGGTGTAATGCATAATATAAGTAACGTTATATGCATTATATACGTACGCGCTTCCTTATCCGCGATTAAGTTCGGATGATGATTGTTTAATACGACGTACGCGCATAAATCAAAACCACGGTATCGCACGGAAGTCTTCCGAGTGTGAGAGGGGTAGTGGGGCAAATTATACGCGAAAACGTAATAGTATGAAATACGAACGCGCCCAAGTATACTATAATAATAACAATAATATGGAATTAATACAATTATTTATATTACTAAGCGAGTATAATAATATGTGCGTTGCAACGATTAATAGTATATCATACTGGAGCCGGGAAACAAAACGAAGACAAATAAAACCATTTCGTCGATCTCTGGCCAAACACTCGTTAGTTTGTTTACCGTGGCGAGGATCTCATATTATACGGGTGGAGAATAGATGAGTACATGGCGTGTGCACATTGCACAATGCACACAACATTCTATTCGATAGCAAAGACTAAACGTCGGATGCCTCGATGACACACACATCGCGCTGTCGTCCAGTGCCGTTCAAATTGAACGGAGTCCAGAAACGATTTTCACCGCGCACAAGTACTCTGCAGAAAATTGTTGACAATATAATATTATACGAAACAGACGGATCGTTTTCAATTATGACTATATTGGCGGACGTTATTAAATATATTATTGAAAAAAAAAAAAAATATATATATATATATCGAAACGTATAGGTATCTTATACGCTCGAATCGATCTAATGTAAATAATTGAACGCGCGAGCTAATGACCTTGTACCCGGTCGATTTTTATCAAAGTAATATGAAAAAACGAAATGCACATGTACGAGGTCGTATATGCTCAGGTCTAACAGGAGGTATCCCCGCGGTGTCTATAATACACACGTCACTGTTGCGGTTTTATTCCGGTTGATCGAATTTCGTTCGCGCACGACAGACGGAAACGACATCGCGTTTGTACGCCACACGTTTTGTGTATAATAGGTAGGTGGCATATTGTGTCATACGTTCGCGGTTGTGACTTACAGGTCACATTATATATCCCGCGCACCATAATATATTATTGTACAGGGCTCCGCGACAGGGCGTTGACTTATATATTTTTTTTTGCGTGTTATAATATGGTTTTTATGTACATTTTTCATTATATACCGCACGAAACGAGAGCAAATTAATGAATTCACACTTTTCTACTTTGTTGTTAATTATACTGACGCGGTTCTGCAGTATAATATTATATTCATTTGATACGTTTTCATTATTATATCACTACTGCTCGAGAATATATAATATTTTGTATAGTTTCAAATAATAAGTGTACTTTTATTTTTATTTTTTTAATCTCGTAAGCATTATTTTGTCGGTGTGTGTGTGTGTGTTTGTAGATCATCACGCTGTATAAATTGATTTTACAGGTTTATCAGTTTTTTTCATTTGTAAATAACTATTTTTAAGTCAAAAGTTCTGTGTAATTTCGATTGCATTAAACTTTGCGCGATCATTGTTTTACCAAATAAACAATAGTCGCATTTAAAAATAAAAACATCAATATTCTTGATTTAATTGAGATGAATGAAATTTAAATTAAAATATAAAAACTTTTAATTTTGATTTCTAAGAATAAACGTTAAAAAAAAAAAATTAAAAGATATTAACCGAATCAAAAAAGTTTGGAAATGATAGTGTTCTGTTAATAAACGCCTGTATAGCTGCGGGTACTAGTCAACAAGATCATTTTAATAACCATTAAGATATTAAGATATTGTTATTAGTTCACGGTAAAATAATTAATATTAAATATTTGGTTATAATTTTTAATCTTTGTATGTTAATGAATATAAAATCTTTATGTCATTATGTTTTTTTAATAGTTCTTAAAAAAACAATCTGCCAAAATTAAATACTAGAGAAATTATATTTTTTTCAGTTGCACACATATACACAGACACAAACGCATCTATTATAATATATAATAGTTTCAACTTGTTGAGTACAATAGATATTAAAATAGTTTAGAGATTAAAATATGCCTTTCTTTTTGTTTGCATAGAAACCGCCAAAAAAAGAACTTTAAAAAAACAATATTATAATTAATATATCCGGTGACCAGTAGATATATAATAACATCACGGTGCCTTCGAACTTATGGTTTTTAGAGCAACAGAACTGTTTGTGTTTTTAAAATCTAACTACAGTGCAAAGAGGATAACGGTCGACATGGATAATAATTGTTTATTTATCATTCCAGAATTACAGAGATCGATGTATTAAGTAAACCTATATACAGGGAATAGTATTTTTATACACGCCATATTTCGTATAATATTATGTACATCTTCAACTGTTTTCGTTAATTGACTTGTATATTTGACTAATCAGGAAATAGTTAATAAATATTTCGATAAAAAAAAAAATAGATAAAATTGCGACGAATACTGCCAAACGAGAATTTGATCGTTTTCGCCAGTCGGAATTACGCCAAATTAATACTGACAATTTGCTTTTAAACGGTGCGCGAGTTCGTGAATGGAAGTAATTTAATTATGAATCCTGTGGTGCGAGCATTTAATGTCTGAAACGGGTATTTGACGGTATTGAACTGTTATCTAATTTATATTTATGTACGAAAAAAAAACAGTCTTTGTCTGACCTCAAAGTACCTTATTGTATTAAATTTCATAATTAATTAGTCGTGTTGAAGTATCGAATAACGAACGGACAGGGGAAAATAATAACGGCAGGTGGAAAATATGTAATATTTATTATACATATATATATATATATATATATTTAATTTATACACCACACACGAGACGTTCTTTCAATAATACACTAATGAACACATTTTAATACACATTGAGGTGAACACAATATATAATACTATGTATATATATATATATTTATTTATAAAAATAATCATTATTATTAATGTATAATATTATAGGTCGTTGTGTACATTATATATGTGATTATTATTATTGTGATCGATCAGTGAGGGATTTAAGATTGAAATGATATAGTTTACAAAAAAATAAAAAGGTGTCTCCTGCAACCGTGAGACTTGACACATATACCTATAACAAAACCTTTACCATTTTCATTGTAATTTAGGTGAGCCCCAAAACAAAATATTGACCGAGTCCCCCCCTCTTTTTCCGTCTGAATTTCCCGACTAAAAACGGCAGTTAAATCTGTCACTTCTTACGTTCAGTATCTACTTGTCCTTTTACAGCTATTTGTAACTTTGCCAGTTAGTAAAGTGATAACCTTTAGACAACTGCTGAGTTCCCATTTTCTACTTTAAAACCACTAAAACTTTATTAGCTTTAGTAAATATTAATAGAAGAATATTTAATATTTCAGGTAGAATACAAACTGTAAATAATAATGCATTACTAATGAAATAAATAACACATACCTAAACCTACATTTCTTAAAAGTTTTGTACATTTCCATTTATATATTACTATTTTATAACATAAAATATATGGCAGATGAAGATAACTATATCCTACTTAATGCTCAGAATAAAAAAGTTAACCCCCTCCCTGACCAAACTCTGCTCACTAATGTTATTCATTTCGTTGTACGTCTATACTCATGACGGAAAAACGTGAAACTAATGTTTTTACATCGATATACCCATAAATTACAATATTATGTAAATATCTAATGCGTTCCGGAGCTTTTTTCTTTTATACGTCAGAAGGTATAAACTATAAACACCGTAGGTATAAGTATGGTGGTATATCTATGGTGTACATAATATTATATAGTATTACGTTATAATGAAAGAGATGAAAATTGGTGGGGCGAATGCGAAAAAAAAAATGTCTCGTTTCAAAGGATAACGTAATTCATACTGCCGCAGAGGTGCTACCGTGCAAAACAAAGGTCATATTTTAGGGATAATTTTTAGGTTCAAATCCACCCTTGAAATTGAGTTTATATCCCGAAATATATACCCTTCTTTGGTATTCTTTATGAATAAATGCGGCGTAAAAAAGACGTGTGTCACTAGGCGGCGGTGGCGGAGGATTATTCGTTCACTTCGCGTTCTACAGATCTTATACATATAAAGTACTGTTTGTATGACTATCTCTCATCCAGTATATGTACAATGTACCTATATATATAAAATTATTCTTTTCGCCTCGTTAATTTACCGAAAAATTATTAAAACCGTTGTCGTCTATAATTTATAAGATATCATTGTGTTGATATCCGCTGCAATATGATAATATTAGCACATAATAATACTTCAACAGAGGCAAAGTTAGTTATTGACAGGCAAAAAAAATTCGTGTGTACCTTCAGTTTCACAGAATTTTTAATTTAACAGCAAATATTCAAATTAATGGATGATTTTGAGATTTTAAATTAAAGTTTTGATGATTTGAATTTTTCGACTTGCTCAAAGATATAATTAACTCTTTTTGGTTCTTAAATATAGACTTAATTAAATTTTCATAAACATATTTGGTGTTTTAAATTATACAAACAAGTTTTAGAATTTTCGAACTAGAACGTAATTAAGTTTAATAGTTTTAAGCAAACTCTACCTTGATAAATCAGAAATTAAATATTTTCTACCTATTACATAATATCATGTTAATTTAATGATGTTTTATTTAGTTTTCGTAGATGTCCCGCACGTCCGCCCAACATTACTACCCACTATAGTAAAATTAATGCAGTGTGAACAAAATATATTCCAATTAAGTAAATTAAAGTTTTCTTTTATATAATAACGCTTACCCGATATTATTTCAGAAATGTAATCAAATATTATTCTTTGACTCGTTTATTTTCTTTTGTCTCGACTTAATCGAGTTATAATTATTCATAATTTAGGAACTCAGACTGTTTTCGGGAACATTATTAAATTCCTACGCATATATATATATATATATATAATATATTATACACATTATATACGTGGTACACCGGTAATAAATACTTATAAATGCAATTTAGTGGGTCGTAGGCTAATGTTCCCAAATTTAATATCAATAAATTGTCAATTAATTAATAATCTTTTGGATTATAATATATTTTGATTTACGGTGTCATCATAGGTGTTAAATACGTTAGCCCTACCCCCTCGCGTAACCGAAGCAAATTTTCACCGCCCATCGGCTTATTATAATATGATAATATTATTATTGGGTAAGTCGATTTTCTCGTCATTATAATACTATATTAATAGTAATACCCATTGCACGCCTAAGTAGCGCGTACTCTCGAATCGCGATCGAGGAACTCATAAAACGCGTAAGACAATAACAGATAATCTCATAGCATATAATTATACGGTGTGCAGTATATTATACACACGTTACGCAATGTTAAATGGGTACACGGTATAAGTATATAATATTACGTAGGTGAATAGACGAAAGAGTCCGCGAACACAATAATAATAATATCGTAACATTGTACTCGGCCGTGTCGCACTCGATAATAGAATAATATTCTTCTTTTGTGCTCGCTCGCTCGTCAGTTCCTGATAATTCCTACCTACCTATCTACCCTACCACCCCCCCACCGGGCCAGCCTAGCCTATGACCGACGCCGCGGGAGAAGGACCGTCGGTCGTCGTCCGCTTGGCGGTGGAGACGCGATGGCTGCGCACACTGGGTGCCAAGACCGCCGACGCCGCCGTTAAAAACGGCACGATTCGAGACCGAGCGACTTGCAGCTGCTGGCGACTGCAAACGGTTTATTTATTTATTATTTGACTGCAAAAGAGTTGAGTGCGCCAAACACGGGATTGTGTCCGTAGGATTTTTTCTAGGTTACGCGAGTTTGTACAAGTCGTACGTGCCGATAAATTGAAATCCTGAAATTTGTCCGTTACGCCACACATTATAGATATAGTATACATAATACGTTTTATATGATAATGAAATATGTTGTTTATTCGTATTTATATAATTAATATAAATTAAAATTATCCAAAAAAAAAAAAAACAAATAAATAATTATTTATTGTTCCAAAATGTAAATGAAAGTATTTTTTAAATTCTACTTGTTTCCAGGACACGACCATTGTATCAGAAACATTGCCGTGATATATCTCGTTAGCTACTTTGCTTTTTCGTCAGTGATCTTATTATATTATTATCATATTATAACCGTTGCGTTGGCCGAGGTTTCATCGTGCACATACGTTTACAAAAAAAGGAAATTGTCGCCCTAATAATATACGTATTATTATACACACAACACAAATATAATATTATATATACGCGAAGTATGACGCAGTCAAAAAATTTGGATTTATTTCGGCAGAGGTAGATGTGTGGTGAGTGTAAAAACTTACTCCATATATAATCTATTTTTTTTTTACTAGCCATTAGAACAGTACTTATACTTATGTTGTAGACGGTAAAAATAGTATTATTGATTAATCAATAAATGAAAATTGTTAGCTTGAAAATGTTTAACTGTCAAATAACATAATACTATTGCAATTTAAATTCTAATCATAAAACTACTTACAAAGTTTACAATAAGTAGGATGACGAAGGTACCTTTTTTCTTTGACAATTTTTATGTGACAAAGTTAGTCCTACACTTGTTTGACTCTCTTGTCACATTCCTTGCCTTAACGGTGTTTCAGTCTGCTACGAATGTAAAATCGGTGAGTAGAATTCCAAAAGATAAAACAAATAATTTAGAGTAAGTGACATCACGTTTGTATGGTTAACGATAATGAGGAAACTAAGGTTTTATATAAAATCTAATAAACGTCCTCTCTATGATCAACAATTATTTATTCTATCTACAACGCTGCGGAAATAACGACATGGAACGGTAGGTAAATAGCTTACGATTCGTTGACGTATAACGCATTTAGTGAATAACTCTAAATCTGAGCACACCGTTCCCTTAAAATATGCTAATGGTTACGAACAAAATTATATATTGTTGTGGCAATGTTGACCGCGTCGTCTATCTTGACTAATCCGTCACGTCGCTTGTTCATATTATATTATCATAGGTATTATGATAATATAACAACAGGAGCGCTAACGGATAAATGTATATCATATATAATTTTACATAGGAACAGCTATGTATGATGACTACAGAAATAATGGCACAACGACGACATAATAATTATATGCTCAAAAACTATCATAGTTAATCTCAAAAAAAAAATCCGAAATTGTGTTTAATATATCTATGTCAAAGGATTCGTATTTTTAAAACGCGTGAGACTAGTGATGTGCCACTATAGGTATAATTCTTAGGGAATATTCCCTTACCTCTCGAGAAATTTCTTAAAAAGAATAATTAACAATAGTTATATGAGTAGAACGGCAGTAGGCAGTAAAAAAAAATATTTGATTAACGTGTTTTATTTCACATCAACTGACTAAATTGGTTTGTTAACCAACACAATTATTAGATTATAATTTATAATTGATTATACAATTATAGAAGTATCGTTATTTGTTATTTAATTTTACACAAATAAAAGTTTTTGATCATTGTTCATATTTCACAGACTTGTAAACATTTCTAACAACATTTGCTATTATAAATGGCAAATAGAAAAAAATCGGTGTACTGGTCATATTATCAAGAAAAATATATGAAAGGAAAAAATATATTTGAGTGCATTTTTTGCAAGGGCAATATTCATTTTAAAAATGTCACAACAATAACTTTACATTTAACTAAAAATTGATAGTTGAAACACATGAAGACTGTTTAAAAAATGTTATAATATTCCCGATAAATTCCCAGTCTTGGAAATATTTCGGAAAAAATCCATGTTGAGATTGAAATGAAAATAAGTCATGTTTGTAGTGAAAAACCAAAATGTCATCATCATCCGTCTAAAATCATCTGTTATCGTGGCTTTTTAAAGTGCAAATATTACACTATTTAGGCTAATCTCATACAACTTTAGTAAATATGAATTTCTAGAAAAATATCATGGCCTACAAAACCGACCTATCATAAATCATGATAGACTATCTAAATAGTAAATAGTGAATATTAATAAAAAAAAACATCACGTGATTTTGATTTAGCTGCCTAATATACATTTTAGATATTCGCCACATGTATACTATTGTTGATGTTGTAATGTTGTATAATATATTTATATGTGTTGTCGGTGTAAATTCAAATTGTTATAAAACGCCCCATCAACTTTACGGTCGTATTCCTTTAAACATCTCGAAATGGTATTTTAGCAAGTGTCATAAATAATGTATAATGTTATACTGTATCTACCACGAAAAATATTATAAAAAATTTTACATAACATTTACACATTATCCTCTTATTGACTTCTGTTCACTACTCATCATCAATCTGGCCGAATCGATAACAGTTTTCGTTTTTCCGGAACATTTCCCTAATTCTTTTTTTTTTTTTTTTATCGTTGACAAATTGCATGTTGTGAACAGTATATTATTTTCGACGGACAATATTTTTCACCTATTTAATGTTGTTTTCAACAACAAATAAGGAAATCTCCTCGAAATGTAATTATTAATTATAAAATATATTCAGACGATAAGATGAATATAACGAAATAGCTTTTTGTATCGTTTCACTGGGGATGATTTTTTTTTTTTTTACTCTTTTAATGCTGGATCGGACTGCGCACCACTCTACGTTTTTTTTGTTGTCGTCGTATAAGGATGGAATCGATGTTATCACAATCAAAATGATCACTTTGCGCAAAGCAATCAGAGAGAAAAAAACCATATACAGCCCCGTATGGCGTACACAACGTATGTTTTACGCTATATAATATATATTTTTTGTATACGTATATCATGTTTTGGCAAAAATACTGAAATGACGTCACCGCCATAATAATATAATACAACTCTTGGCGTGGCATTTTAGCAGGCAACTGTAGAGATAAGAAATAGGAGTCGGGGGAAAAGAAAGAATAAATAAATGAAAAAAAAAAATCCTCGAAAACTACTTTTTCCCGCGGTGGTGTTCGTCGATTTATTTATGACGATCCCAACGCCGCAAAAGGCTTAAGCACAGCGTAATTTCATACTGCAAAGTCGTTTTTAACTATTATATCCCGCTCGCATATTATTACGTTATTATTATATAATTTTATAAGGTAGATACAAAATTCACTTTGCACTAAGCTCGTTTTTGTTTCACTCGAACGCAAACACACAAACGACACTTATTCATACGTGTTATTGTACATATACACTCGAATATTACGCATAACGTTATTATACGCAGTAAATATGTAATATAATATTCAATAAGCACGAGAGGCTATACAATATTATAATGAATGTCTTTATTATTTCACTACTACCATTTCTCACGATTTTTTTTAGATTTTTTTGTTTTTTGTTTTTTTAAACAACGCCAATAACTTTGTTTTAGTCGCATTATTACTATAATAATAATGTACAAAATCGGTCGTATTTTCGTGGCCTGCAGTTCTGATCCCGTTTGGTTAAATAAACGCGTCGTGTATTATCTATGTGTGCACTGTGCAGTGTTCGGTTGGAAAGCTTCTGTATCCACTGTGATGGCAATAATACAATAATAATCCGTTTCGTATTATATTGTTATCGATGAGGCAGCGCGAGCGACTCGTTAAGGACATTTCTCAAAGTCCTATAAATTCTCGATAAATTTTCTTTTTACCGTTAAAACGTTGTGAAGATACCTGTTTGGAGGGTTTAGTTAAAGACTTCGAGTGGTTCAATATTTAATAGATAATTTTGAAAAAAAGAATTATTAAGTCGATCAAGTTTTAAGATACTACTATCATATTAATTGTATTGTATTTTTAACCATGATTTATTATCATTGGAAAATAAGTAAAACAATAAAACGATAAACTAAAAACAATAAAATGTATTTCACATATTATATTATTACACTACCGTTATAGTACTTACTATTTTTTTCTTATCTACTAAAGTAAACACAATATAACATATTAATTAAAAATAATAAGTAATAACAAACGAATACTATTGTACACACATATTTTATTATTTTCAACAAATAACAAGAAGACCGTGAATGGTGTTAGTCGTATACGCGTATTTATACGATTAAAACACAAGTATAAGTGAAAATGTTAACATTTTATTTACAACAAATGTCACGTAGAAGAACAGAATGATATGGAATAACATTAGTAGTAAAATAGTAATAGTTAAACAACGGGTTGTTATTATTATTCCCGTGTTTACCGTTATTCAAAATCGATGAACAGATATCGTGTTATTATATTAAACAAGAGCGTTGTTTAATCTCGACACCGAGACTCATGAATCAAAAACAGATCTGAATCCACGAATTAATTAATTAGGGTTGGATGTACGAGTAAAACATTCGGGGAGAGAGAGTGAGAGGGGGAGATAAATAATAATCACGAGACTGTATTAGCACGCATAAAAAAGCTAGGTTAGCGCTAAATTGGCCACATTTTGATGTAGGTACTTAATCGTGTAAACACGATAATATAGGTCTGCAGGTATGTTATTATTGTTGTAATTCACTGATGTGATAAAAACAATTGTAATATAACGTATAATAATAATATATTTGACAGGATTGATAGGTTTTGACTTTTATAATTTTTGTAGTTCAAACAAACGGTAGAAACTAGCAACTGTATTATTTGTTCGGCGAAGAAGAAAACTACATCAATGGAAACGGTGATAATAGTGATGTGAATGTGATGTGAAACAATAATATTTATTTGTTCTAATAATATTATACGCTCGTTTTATTTGCATTCTGTACTATGCATATATACACAACTCAATAAGTAACAATATCAATATTAAACTTGTTTATTCATACTTCTTTTTTATTTATTTTTTTTTCACATAAACACTATTACTTTTTTTTTTTTTTTTACGCAAGTTGTTCCACGGACGGGCGGTCAGTCGCGGTCCTCAACTATTTGAATCTGAATAAAGGTTTTTTTTTTAACATTCGTGAATTTTAAATGGTCTATTGTCGTTTATTTATTTTATTATTTTTTTTTTATCCTCGTGTCACTCCAGCGCACAGTAGTCAGGTCTCTTTTTATCTCTTTCAAACCGTATCATCCCACCCCAACGGAATCTTTTAACTCGAAAAACAAAGCCGTATAGGTATATATAAACCCATCGTTGCGTGTGTATACGATTCGACAAACTGAATGTTCCGTGAATTTTTTTTTCTTTTAAAAATGTCGGTATATAACGCCGTTAAGGACATTATTAGAATTTAAACGATAAAACGAAATACTGTAATTTATATGGTTTTGCGGAGAAGAATAACAGTAAAGCTTTTGTATTCTCTTCCCCAACCAACCTCCTACCCGTTTTATAGTATTTACCATTACTGCGAGTAGCATTGAATAATGACATTATTATTATTTATCGACTCTCACTCACACTAATGGGCATTATTAGGCGTTCAACAGCTGCTGCTGTACGGGGCGTTGTAATCGCATGTTGCAGAGCGCGTACCGTCTTCACGTTATACTTAACTTCAGTAGTCTATGCAGTGTTGTTTTAAATACTAATAACACTGTTGTAAACTAACTTACATGACAATAACAGAAGATATTTCAAAATGAGAGAGGGGGAAACGTCTACAATATTGAAATTTCGAAGTTTTACATTTTGTTATCGTTAAAGGATTCGAAACATAGTTTATGTAAATTGGGCTAAACTGAATTTACCATAGTTTTTTTTTTTTGAAAGGGGGGGGGGGGGAGGTGACGTCAACCACGAAGGTGAAACGAAAGCGAGTCTTATTGATTTTTAGAAGAAAACGACTGCATAAGAAAATGGTATCTATAATTTGGAGGAAAATGGTTACGACCGAAGAAATAAATAAAACGCAAATGTTTGCAAAAACAAGATACGTTGCTTGTTTTTACTGCATTCGGCTATATTATATGCCATATTATTATACTGCAGTCTTGGCAGTGAAGCCTAACTGTATTTCATTCGATGCCCGGCGATTACACCGATATTATATACGGCTTGACTTGATTTTACGTTTTAAAAATCGCTCAAACGTTTCGCATAAAACATTTCTTTCATCAAGGACAATAAGAATTATGGTTTTCCTCGATGAATAGAATGGACGACAGACGCCCATGCCAAAACGGTTGCCGCTGACAACTCTATTTCTGCCGTTTAAGAGATTTAAAAACGTTTTAATAATTTTGTTTGTATTATGTACGCACGCAAGACATTGCGTACATGATATATACAAATAGTAAATACACAAATTAAATAAATTTATACATGTATTTGTGTGAGTGTGTGTGTGTATGTGTCATGTACGTATATGAGTCACGTTAAACTATACGACACTGGAAATATGTCATAAATATTGATAATATTGATACGTACATAATATTATATTATTGGAAAGGTTGGTTTTACGGTGTTGTTTCTAGTGGCGTTTTTGATTTTGTAACCCAAGTAATTTGCAAGGTAAACTATTTGGATGAACTAAAAAGTAAACATGAATAAAAAAAACATTCAATTGTTTTTTTTTTAATTTAAATTAATAAAATAGTAATGCGTATTTAAATATTCAATTAATTTTAAGAAACCTAATTAATAAAATAATGTATGATAATATGATAATTGTTCGCGTCCTATTATTGTAATGCTATATAGTTTGGCATATAAGTATTAATGATTTATACATGCATTTTAATATATTTATAACCATTTATCTCTTATATTATTATATTAGTTTAGTACGATATATTATGCTAGACTGATAAGTATTTATAAAATAAGAAGCTTTTTAATTATTAATTAAAAGAGTTAGTAAATAATTCAAAATATTATCTTACAACTACTGTTCCATTTGAGAATATAAAATAAAAGATTTCTCTTTGATAAATACAATTAGAAGTTAGAGCACTCTAGTAAATTCCAGAGTGAATTCAATTTAAAATCGACTTTTTGTAAGCTATAAAGCGAATTCCATGATTAAAATACCATAAAAATACTAAACTTCGTTTCTTCACTGCTTATTTAAATATTATATTATTTTAAAATATATAAAACTATTGTACATTTGTGTTGTACTATTCTGTTTTAAATTACCGCATTAAAAAAATAATAATCTTTAATAACAAATCATTATTAAGTAGTAAGGTATAATCGATAAATTAAATATAATCACAATTTCCGTCTAACATTAGCATTAATAATTAGACTAATACCAAAAAATGATGTGTATAATATATTATTATGATTACAACTGATGAATCATATTAAAATAAAACTTAATGTGAATTTAGTGAATGGTTCTATAATTTTGTGATTTATTTTAAACATACGATTTCAAATAGCTTTAATAATAATATGTTTGTATATTTATATAAAATTCATTTTTAGGTGTATTAATAATATATTGTTGAATATTTTAATTTCACAAGCCCTTGTATGTTAAAGAAGAAATTTAAAGGGCTAAATTTAAGTATTTCATTACATTGTTATATTAAAGGTATGTGGTGAAATTTGATTAAAACTACTATAGTCTATATTATATTATACTAGTCAAAGTATCTGTAGACGTAAATTATGGCGTTCCAAAAATGTTAGAAATAATTTAAATATGGTAATATGAAAGCAATTATTTTTATTCGATATAACATGGTTAAGGAATTAAAAATGCCTAAATATAATGCAAAATAGGTAGCTATATTTTTTAATAATATTCCTCATTTTTTAACTCGCAAGCAATAGTATATAACATACAAATTATTTATCTATAATTAATTTATCATCATTAGTTTTAGTATCATAAAAATTACCAAAGAGTAAACAATAATATACGTAGTTTCCTAAAATCATCTTGGACGAATATACATGCCCTGCAGTACCTAGATATATTATTTTTAACTATCGTATAAAAAATATTATTTTGCAACATTAATTATATAGGTAAGGCACCTTACAAAAAAATAATTATACTTAAAGTCAATATTATCTTTATTAGTATAGTTAATAAAAATTAAAAACAATTGTCTATAGTTTGCTATGGTTTGTATCATTCATTTGTTAAAAACTATATTATACTGTATTTTTTTTACTATTAAAATATTTGGTGATCGGTGAAGACTATAAAAGCTTGTGCATTCATAAATAGATACCTTCCGATATTAAATTCACACATAATCACTCTCGTAATACGACTGGTCATCCAATAATATACATAAGGGTTAACAACATAATCAATTCTGTTGATTGATATCGGTTAAGACAATTCGACCATTCAGAAATTAATCAGAAAAGTGGATCACCCTATCACATTGATGAGGAAGTGAGCAATACTAAATTATCAACATTTTAAATTGGGGTGAATGTTTCAGGGGAATAATATATAGAGATGGAAGTAAAAACGAAGAGCGGCTGCGGCGACCGTGAAGTGATTGACGAATATTTCCCTCCGCCTATTATCCTACATAATATACGAGTAGATACCTAAACTGTTTAGCTATACTTAAACAACTTTAAACTGTATCTATATAATACATTAATATCATACAACACATATTTTTAATAATACTATTTAAATAAATTATTTATTTCATACAAACATAATTTTAGCATTTCCGTACGCATGTTCGATTCAGCAAAATCTAAGCCCCGCAGTGTAATTATGGAAAGGGACTGTTTCTATATGTATTATTATTTGATAATTAAATGTTCGTAGTGCCACAAAAAGCGCAGTTAGATCGCAAAAATTATTTTACTACGGTATAACATGGTAATTCGTCATTTTGAGAATGTTCTAAAACGCTTCTTTTTTAATACTGCCAAAAGCAAAAGAACAAAATGGGGTTACTCCGCTCGTTATTGAAACGGCCTAAATCATTTTCTATACATACTATGTAAGTTTGTGTGTGTTTGGAGTGTGTAGGATGTACTACTCGATATAAATGTTATATATATATTCTGGAGCCCAACTTCCTATACTCGACAACTGTTTAATAATAATAATTTACAATATAGGTCACCCATTATTTTTTTCAAACTTTTAACTGCTATTTTAATCTTGATCATACAAACCGTACGCTGCAGCAGCACCTAAATAATTTGCTGTGCTCGGCTGCATATGGTGCGTGTCCTAAATGTATAAATGCAGTTGCCGACAATGACAATTTTGGCGAGTTAACATTAAACTACAAAGTTTAATATACGTGTACTATATTATTTTAATAAATTATATCAAATCTATTACTAAATTTAAAAGGAAAACAAATTAAATAATAATATTTCGCCATACAAACATGAGCTGGGGATTCGAGATTAGACGGATGTAATATTATACGTATCTAAACGCATTCGCGTTATGAGTGGTTTGAAATTTCTAATAAAAGTTAATAACGTATAATAAATATATACATACGGTTTATAATAGTTGTATATATTTCAATACTATAGGAATCCATTATTTTCAATGTACAACAGTATAACCTACACACCTAGGTAATATACGAGTCAGAGGTCTCTCAAATAATGTCAATAAAAGACTTATAGTTTGCCACCGTCTTATTATCCATGCGTATATAATAGATTAAATAGATATATTGTAATACCTAACCGTGATCAACTATTATAGTTGCGTGATGCGCGTAAAGTCACACGCCCCCCAACCCCAAATGGAACATGAAAAATTAATTATAGATTTGCAGACGTTAAAAATAATCGAAGCAAAAAATTGGAAAATGCTAAAATTGTTCATCCAACTAGCGTTGTTATCTAGGCCTTGTAAGCTGTGTAAACTACAATAATGTTTGTTTCGTGAGAACAATTACGGAATTTTTTTTCTTATTATCAGAATCCGTGTTATAAAAACACATACACACTACTCACATGAACCGCGCCGTGAGATAAGACGGAAAATTGAAATCTACTATGATATTATTACACTACAAGTTTAATTTATTATTTATACACGGTTGCTGTGCGTTCCTTAGTGTTAAGTTTACGAAAAATAATAACACGATGTCGTCTTAATTAGTCAATTTAATATATATATAATAGCATTATATTATACGAATAATAATGATTAATTCGTCATGATAATAATATTATGTATGCGATAAAATAATATTGTCTGTTCGTACTCACCTTTATATATGCACGTATGTATATAAATATAGTCTCGGTGTAGTCGCAGTCGTACAGTGGCTGCTGTGGCAGGGGGCGGCGGTGGCGGCGGCAGCGGTGGGGTGCAGTACCGCGCTGTTATTACTTCGTTCAGTTACGTATTGTAGCCCACGAATTTAAATTAAATTTTTCTCCAAATTTTATATTTGAATAAATTTACGGTATCAATTTTGGAAAAATATTTTCCTCTCGGTTTAAATTTTCCGCTCTGGCGTCATTATTTTACGTACATATTATTATTATTATTATTATTGTTATTATACTTTTCGTTCTTTCGTCCGCCCGCGAGAACCGGTCCCGCTCAGCCGCCGCGGTACTGCACCCCACCGCTGCCGCCGCCACCGCCGCCCCCTGCCACAGCAGCCACTGTACGACTGCGACTACACCGAGACTATATTTATATACATACGTGCATATATAAAGATAAGTCCGAAAACCCGTGTGTGGTGGTCATCATCGTCCGTCTTCGCTTATCTATACTGCAGACTGCTTCTGCCCTCGTCCGTTATAATATAATATT